>NW_027397064.1:53393878-53930187 GCF_003265705.2 Callorhinus ursinus | reverse complement strand
GAAGGGGGTGGGAAATTGGAGGGGGAGACGAACCATGAGAGACTATGGACTCTGAGAAACAAACTGAGGGTTTTAGAGGGGAGGGGGGTGGGTGATTGCTTAGCCCGGTGATAGGTATTAAAGAGGGCACGTACTGAATGGAGCACTGGGTTTTATGCACAAACAATGAATCATGGAACACTACATCAAAAACTAATGATGTATGTATGGTGATTAACATAACATAATAAAATAAAACTTAAAAAAGAGAAACAAAGTGACTAAAATATTAGCAATATATTATGGAGTTAAAAAAAAAAAAACAATTACTGGGGCAACCGGGTGGCTCAGTCGGTTAAGCAGCTGCCTTCGGCTCAGGTCATGGTCCCAGGGTCCTGGGATCCAGCCCCACATCAGGCTCCCTGTTCAGCGGGAGCCTGCTTCTCCCTCTCCCTCTGTCCCTACCCTGCTTGTGTTTTTTCTCTCTCTCTCAAGTAAATAAAATCTTTAAAAAAAAATTACTTTTCCTTTCATTCTTCCTCTTATTTTTACATGATGACTCTGAACATGTCTTCATTGAGAATCATATAGCTGATCCAACTGAAATCAGCAAAATCAGTATTCTTCCGGGGGCAAAAAGGAAATATACACTTTTTTCCAAGTCAAATTCACATTTAGGATTTATTGTGCAAGTGCTGCTAATAAGTTCAAACAGAAGCTTATTTACTGGTGCTTGTGGTCGGTTGCATGAATGGCCTCAATCCTTCACCCCTACTTGTATCCATGCCCTTTGCCCCGTGATTTTGCAGTTCCTGACAAAACGCAAATCTATTTCCTTATGCCTTGAATCTGGTCTCAGACACATGACTTGCTTTGGCCAGTAGAAAGAGCCGGAACTGACTGACAGATGGGCCAGTACCATGCCTCAGCCCCAGCCTTTCAGCTGGTCATTTCCTACTTCTGCCATTGCCAAGACAAGCACACGCTTGGATTACCTGTGGATCTCAGAAGAAGGAGGAGGGACATGTGGAGCAAAGCCAACTCACCCCGAAAAAGCCCAAAGTAGACTGACCATCCCTCAGATACAAGAGGGAGCCCAGCCAAGATCAATCGAACCCTGCAGATGCAGGAGAAAAAGGTGTCTCCTGTTGTATGCCCCTGAGATGTCACGCTTGTTTGTTAGGCAACAATTTCACACTAATAACTAATACATTTACCTCTCCTGATAGTAACTGACACCGATGATGATGTTAACCTTCTCGAAGTATTCGTGACTATCTGGCCTTGCCTTACCTTTCTTAGCATGAGTGATAGATTGATTCTGAGTCATTATAATTTTATTCTTTTTGGTAAACAGTCTTCCTCATGTTCTCTGAGCATCTTAGGCAAGGAATTCTCTCTCAAAGGTTTGTGTGCCCAGAACTACCTGGAGGGCTTCTTACAACACAGATTGCTTGGACCCACCTTCAGAGTTTCTGATTCAATTGGTCTAAAGGCAGCCTTGGCCTGGGACTGTGCATTTCTCACGAGTTCCTAGGTGGTGCTGTGCCACTGGTTCTGGGACCACACTTGAGTGCCACTTCCTTAGGCCATCAAGAGTGAAGCACAAGGTTGCTGGTTCATATACCCATCTGTGCTTTCCCAAGGCACATTTTCCATCACCTTCTCCCTCCAACCAATAAATGAGTGGGGCCAGAGCCAAGATTCCACAGCCTTCCAGATGACTTCCCCATGGAAGAGGCAGTCTCTGCAGCAAAGAGCAAGCAAGGCCCCCCAAGCCACACAGCAGGGACTAAGCACTGTCTCTGCCCCAACCTTACAGCTATTCCAGGGGCTTGGGAAGCTACCTGGCTTGCACCCAAGATGCACTGATTTGGGGGAATAAAAGAGAGTTCACACTTCTCGGTGTCCACCTCAAAGCACTGTTCTTGAATTCTTCATCTCAAAATGCGGGGGTTTTACTGTCAGAAAAAAACCTTAGCCCCATCTATTTAAAGGTGTGCAATCAATTTCTGTCTCAAATCTCCATGCAGGGCAGGCATTCCCATTCGTTCCCACTTGCTGTGTATGCAGTGCTCCCCCGCTGGGAAAACAGAGCAGCTTTTGCTCAGGGTGTAGCTCAGCTCTGCCTGATTTCTGTTTTACAATGGTCTGAAGTCAAATTTGAACTCAGACACTTGCACATGGCTCCTCAGCATCAGCAAGAGTTGGCAGGAATCTGGGTTCTCTGAGTGATGTTTATTTGCAGTGCTGCCTCAGAAAATGAAACCAAATTAAAAAGCTGCCCCTTGAAACTTAACGTTTTTAAAATGCAATAGGGAAATAGTAAGCAATTATAAAGAACTGGCCAGCCTGCTTTACCTTTCATGTTTTTTTTTTTTTAATAAAGTATGGTTTTCATCTGCTAACTGCTACATTATTCTAACTCAATGGCTGCGCTTTGAAGAAGGGTAGGGTTGCCCTTGAGGTGTGTGAACACTTGCCCAGGGGCCTGGGGAATGTCTGGCACTTTTCTGCTCAAAGCCTGGGGTAGTGGAAATATTTCCAATCTGTGTACTAGAAGTAGCCTGACCCTATTTTGAAATTCTTTTTCATTTTGCAAAGAATTTTCATAAGAATCTTGACACTCAAAAATTCATAATCAACCACTATTTTGCCTATAAGTAAAGTTGCACACGATCTGACATATTAAAACTAAAGTGTTATTTTCACTCAACAGATATTTATCAAACAACTACTCTGCGCGGGGACTGTGTCTGGCGACAGGGATACAGAGATGAAAATATCCTCTTTGCTTTCAAAATGCTTATCATGCTTTTGATGAAATGGACCTCAGAATGAATAGGGATTCCTTCATTCATTCAGCCACATATGTTTTGAGTGTGTATCATGTCCTAGGCATAGTGTTTCCTGCACAGGTGAGCACACAACGATCATAAAGGTAGCCATGGTTCCTGCTCCAAGTTTAGTCTTGTGAGTCAGACAGTTACAAGAACGTGTGATAAATGTATCTGGGGCAGCCATGCCACAAGAGCAGGGGGCAGGAGACCTGGTTTTGTTCTGTGAGGTCAGAGAAAGCTTTGGAGGGAATGGCACCGAAGCTGAGATCTGAAAGAGCACAAGAAGGTACAGAGAAAGGAGGAAGGGAAAGAAACGGAAGGCGGAAGAGGTCTGCAAATGTGGTGATACCTGGTCACCTCTAAGAAATGGAAATGGGATGACGGAGAACCCCCCCAGGCCCCTCCTCCAAGCCAAACTGCTCAGTCCTTGGGCAGATGATTCCCAAGCTCCTGTTCTGTGCCCGGGGCCTGCTCTACATGCTCGGGATCTATCAGTGAGCAAAACAGGCAAAGAACACTGCCCTCAAGGAGCTCACAGTCCAGTGGCAGAAAAACAGATGACGGAAAAGAAATACAAGTAAATTCTGCCATATAGGAAAAAGTATTGGTGCAATGGGAAAAAGGAAGGAGTCACACTAGTGCAGGAGGAACCCCTAAGGAAAAAGAGGAAGAAGAAGAAAAGGGTTTCGGCTCAAAGTAAGCGCAGCAGTTGCTAAAAAAGCTCCCTTATCTCCCCTGGAGAGGGTGTCCTACCTCCCACTGCCTCGACCCAAGTGGTAGCCCCTGGGCAAGCAGGTTCCACAAACGGGAGACTAGATGGAGTCAGTCTGCAAAGATGGAAGGCCATCTGTTTCATCCATCGTACGTTGTATCAACTCTCTTCGATCTTGGGTTGACTTTCTTTTATGCTTGACAAGAGGTCTCCTAACGGCCAGGGGAGTCCTCTCTCTGTTAAACCAGACTATAACCTAATGGTGAATTATTTTACAATATTATCTTCTTTGAGTCATCTGCCGTTACCTTTCAGATAGAAAGACCTTCGTTTCCTTTTTGTTAGTTTTTGTTTCTAGCACTCACCGGACACTTTCTTACCTGACATATCCTGCAATTTCAGGTAACTGCCACCTGGTGGACAAGGGTTTCAGGACTTGCTGTTAAACAGCAAATAAAACAAATGAGCATCTCAGCTTCCCTTGAGCACAAATAAATGGGAAATCTGAAGGGCATGCTTCTCCTCCTGGTTTTGATTTTTCCAGAAACACTGAACTCTATTTAAAAAGCCACTAAGCAAAGCATGACACCTGTGTGGATACCTGGAACATGAGGTTTCTACTCACCCTGGTCTTGGTTCTCCTCTAGATACGAGCAGGAATAATGGAACAGGTCTTTCAGTTTCGGATCTAAATCTTGCTGGTGTATACTCACAATGATGCTTTAGACTCAGGGCAACCCAACAGTCCTTTCAGGCAGATATATCTGCTCTGCCAACCCTGTTTGTTGGAGATACCTCCTTCCTTCTGGATTCTCTTCTCCTTAGCTATTCCTCTTTAACAGAAGCAGAAAAGTCCCCTAGCGCATCTAGATGTTATGAAATCTCCTGATTATATTTTTCCAAGCAGCAATATCCCTGCCTTTCTGACTTCCAATTCTGAATTTTTCTCTATTTGAGAGATGTTCCAGTTTCCCATTCCCCTTTCTGATCAATAGCTGGCTTCTACCTACAATCGATTCCTTCTTCAACTAGCTCTAAATCACAGTATCAGAGAGAAACTGCTTTCTGTTCCAAGCGTTAGTGTTACAAAAATAGTCACAACAATACTAAAACGAAACATGTAACTTGCTTGTCATTTATGTAAGAAATTTAATTGAAATTTTTTTCTGTGGGTGAGTGCTCCTCAATTTTTAAATATCCCGCACTTTTGTATGAAAACACTGGAACATATTTACACCAGTCTTGGGATTCCAGGTAATGAGTCTAATTTCTTCAAAAGCAACAGAGGTCCTCCACCCCCCTACCCCCAGACAAATTTTCCTAGTCTGAGTTAAAAACTAAAGGCATATTGATTTCTAGAGAAGTGTAACCATCGATGTTTAAACCAGTAATTAAGACAGTGTTTATACAGAAGGTCTGAGTGCAAATGTTCTCTGGACATTCTGGATCCTTGCAACCCAAAATGCAGCCCTTGACCTAGCTGCTTGTCAGAAATGCAGACTACACTGCAGACCCTACTGCATAAGAATCTGCATTTTAACAAGAGTCCCAGGTGATTCACCTGCACATTAAAGTTCGAGAAGAAATGTAAATGGGATGATGTTTGCATTCCAGGATTGTTCTTCCCAGGCAAAAGAGTAGTATTAGTATGGAAGAGAGAGATGGAAAAGTCTGCACCTCTGGTTGTTACTTCAGACATTTCTTTAACACAGCCACTGCTGCAGTCTTTCGCTGAATTCAGGCTTCTGCTGATCAGCACCTCCAGGCTCCTGGAAGAGACTGCAGCTCTCCCGCAGGAGAACCCGCCTCAGCTTCCTCTCCCTGGGCTTTGGCTCCCCACAGAGCCCGCTCCTAAGTTTTACATTCTCAATCCTCTCTGCCTCCTTCTGAATCTCCCATTTCTTTAGTGTTGAGGATGCCTGGACATAGGATGAGGTGGAACAAAAAGCCAGAAGACTCTTTCATCTTCTTAACACCCACTTGGCCCCAGAGATCAGTGCTGCCCAACAGAACTTTCTGTGATGAGGGATATGGTTTTTAGCTGCATTGTTCATTCTGATAGGCACTAGCCACCTATGACTATCGAGCAATTGAAATGTAACTAATGTGGCTGAGAAACTGATTCTTTTTTGTTCCCTAGCTATTTAAAATTCAAATCTTGTTTTTTCACATTTAACTTCACTGTTTTAATATCATGAAATACAAGTACAAAACATTGTACGAGTATATATTGTACTACATGGAAATGGAATAATACATTTTTTATCAGAATCTGTATCACCTAGTGCTAGCCACTGGACCAATGGCTTTCCACAGGGATTTTTCTACTCTTCCTATGAGGTTTTTTTTTTTTAAGATTTTATTTATTTATTTTACAGGGAGAGACACAGCGAGAGAGGGAACACAAGCAGGGGGAGTGGGAGAGGGAGAAGCAGGCTCCCCACTGAGCAGGGAGCCCGATGCGGGGCTCGATCCCAGGATGAGGTTTAATCATGAATAAAAAAGCTCACAGATCTTTTCAACCACTGCAGATTTATATTTACCTTAATATTCTTGTTCAGCTGCTTTGGCGAACTGTTAAGAAATACAAATTAAAAGTAAACAAGTTTTAAATTCATTTCCCCGGTCACAATACCCACTTAGCTTACTAAGCCACCCTGTGGCTAGTGGCTACATTTTGGACAATGTTAAGTCTAGATCATTCTCTTGGGGTTTCTGGGCTCCCTACCTTTTGGTTGCCCCTTGAATGGCCATCACATCCTCACATGGCATCCACCACCACCTCACATGGCATCTCCACAACAGCTCTAGCAACTTACGTGTGTGTGTGTGTGTGTGTGTGTGTGTGTGTGTGTGTGTGTGTGTGTAGCAGGGCAGAAATCCTTTTATCAGAATATCACTGCTCTTTTTATAATTACCACTTATTTCCTTCCCGAGTTTAGAAACCTCCCTGGAAACTAAAGCTCAAAGGAGGTTTCTTTCTCTTAATAATTACAAAGTGCTCTAAAAAGGCCCCAAGAAAATGACCACTGTGTAACAACCTCAATATAGTTGTAAACTGTTTTGAGAATGTTCTTCTCTCAGAGACTCCAGAAATGTAGAAAGGGACCAGCACCCTTAGCAAGCTTTATCATCAAACATCTGCATGTGTTTGAAGGAGAAATTAAATGTTCTTATTGGCTAACAAGGAGTCTGAGCAGGGACTAATGGACCATAATTCTCTCTTCAGAATTTATGAGGATTCATCATCATTTAATTAACAATATAAATATTAAAAAAACATTTTACAATAAAATTTTATAATTGTAATAAGACACCCTAGCACATGAATTATGGGGTACTAATTCCCACCCAGTTTTGTTGAAACTGGACATGAATGAATATATTAAAATGCATACTATGTCACATGTCTTAGCATGTAAAAAATAAAGTGGCAAAAAAAGTGTTCCAAAACTCAAAATTCTATCCCCTAAGAAAATAAGTGAAGAAATTCAATGAAAATGTAATTTATTGAGTTTGAGTTTTTATTCATTTTTCCACTGGTAATTACATTACCCAATAACAAGAGACAGTTATTGAAGAGGTTCAAAAAATTAAACTGGGTTTTTTTTTTACTCTAGATTTGTAAGCTCTCACTCTTCTGCAGAGAGGCCATGTTTTTTCCTCCTAAATCACCCCATAATTTAGGAATGCAACAATAATAAAATATTAGCAGTCAGCAGAACACAAGAGTCAGAATTTTCTAACAGCAACCCTAAATCATATCCACTATCATAATCATTTACTTATAATAATAATAATTAACATCTGTAGATGTTTACAATGTACCCAGCACTGTGCAATGCACCTTGCATATATTTACCTCAGTGCATATTTACAATAACTCATGCGGTTATCATTTTCCCGTTAACCCATTTTACAAGTGAGAAAGCTGAGGCTTGGCGGTGGGGGGGGGGGTTCAGTGAGCTGTCCAAAAAAAGCTAATAACTTGTAGAGACAGGATTTGAACCCAGGCAATCTAATACTAAAACCTAGCCCTCCAGCCACATCCTTGAATTAACCAGTGAATGAACCCCACTGACACATAAGGAAGACTAAAGCAGACAGGTAAGAATTAAACCATCATCATCAGAGTTTAGGCAGCAGCTTGGTGAACATTCAGAGATTTGGTGGAGTGTGTAGAAGCTCCTGGGGAAAAACCCGTCCTGATGATGAGACACGCCAGTGCAAGCACAATGCTCAGTATCAGAAAGGAGGAGGGGGTTGCCACCTGAGTTCTCAAGGACGCCAGCGGGAAGCCTGGGGCCAGGCCACGGTGTGCAGCACAGGAGCGGGCAGGGTGGACAAGACAGAAGGCCCTGCAGCACAGGCGTTGGGTCTAGGCATCATCAGAACCAGAGGTGCTCCCAGAGCGAGTCCAACTAGGAGGGGGAAACAGAGGCGGTCTCCTGGTGACCAGATCTGCAGAACAGGTCAGACACCTCGGGAGCCTCAGAAGTAGAGGGCGGAGTGTGACTACCCTGATAATCTGATTTTCCTTTCCAGGCTGATGAGTGATTCCTCAGTTTCTGACCCAGGAGGAGAAGCACACAATGCCACCTATCAACGGTCTCAAGTTTGACTGGAATGGTGATACTAGCCCAAAGACAGAACGCCTGTCACAAGGGCTCCAACGCCTGTCACATGATGAAATTCAAATGTGAGCTATGGGGATCTGGGAGGAGAACCCCAACACAAGACGCTTCTTAAGACCCAGATCCTTGTCCACTTATAATCGCATGACTGTCTATTAGCTACTCTGTTAGGACTGCTCTCTGGAGAAGCCAAAATTTGAACCATTCTGTGGACTTTTCTAGATAAACCTCAAACCACTGAAATCTAACCCTTCCATAACCTTGTTGCTTAATTCAGAGCCTGTCCAAAGAAAATCTAAGCCTCACAGTGCACTTGACCCTCACTTGTGCCTTAGTTTAGTGCTTTTGCTTTGTTATCTTCATGGCCTGTACGTGAATATCCAGCTAGGTACAAAATAACACACTGCCAAGTGAATGAATAGGGTCCAAGTAGAGAGTATCATCCTCCATGCATGCCACTGTATCCTTAAGATGAGGCAAATGCTAGTGTCCACAATGACAATCAAAAAAAATCCACACAGCCAAGCAAAAATCCTGCATAAAACTTTCTGAGCATTCCAAAAATCAGCACAAATACAGCTTCCTCACCCCTATCTCCCTGTCCCCTAACCTATCCTCTACACACCCCTGAGTATTACAATACTCATGTTCGTGAGTATTGTAATACTCATTCATCTCATCCATGAGTAAATCATGTTCAAATTCTCTTTCCTGTAGCCATAACTGAGCAAGAATGAGGTCCGTCATTAGAACTCTGCTGGCTAGTATTTTGCACTAGCTGGGGAAAGTGCATATTTGGTTGTCTCTTCCTATTATGATTTATAGCACTCCTGTTCCCCAGAAATGATTCCTGGCCTTGGGGTGGAGGGGATGGGGAGAGAGTGGTGGGATTAAGTCAGGTTATTAGGTTATTTAGAAAGTAAATCAGTCACCATCAATCCCTACACATAGCGGGCCAAGTGTCATAAAACAGAGCTACAGGCAGAACTTCAGACCTTCAGATATTTGGACCATATAAAGCAGAGAGACACTAGAGGAATATAAAGAAAACATTTAAGTAGAGATATAAAAGTGGCGATGGGTTTCGTGGGCCTTAAGAAAACCTAGCAGACCAGGATAACATTTAATGTACTAATAGACAGGCTTTCAGAAAACTTTTGCCCTTCAACCTTTACCTCTCATGACTAGACGAGCTGGTAGCTATTGCCTCGGGGAATCAGAGAATAAAAGCAGCAGAAGTTTTAAAGTCGTAGCCCAGATTTAAAACAGAAAATATCTGAAGAGTACATCATCAATAGAAGGCCAATTTTCCCAAACCCTGAAGAAAGAAAAGAGCTGGGGAAGAAGAGAGAAGGGGAGCAATTAAGACAATCAGACTCTAGTAGGTGTCCCTGAAAAGGGGTCCAAATCCCTCTGCCCCATCACTCCTAGGCTGATTCCAGGGCTGGGAGATGAGGCAACAGAATGTCCCCAATTAATCTGGAAAGACAAAAGCTGAGAAGACCAGGGCTTCATACCATATGGGCCCAGGAGAGCAGGAAGGCCTGGAGCTCTCCACACCCTAGTGTGAGTTTGGAGCCATTGAGTAGAAGTACCTGCTTGAGATGTCCAGGAGAAAAGGCTTAAGGCAGCCTCACCAAGTAATAAAACACAGACAACAGATAGCCAACCTGCTAGGGCTGCCTAGCTGGACAGGAAGGACATAACAGTGGATGCATTCGGAGACCACAGACGACCAAGGACAGCGCAGTAGCTGCCTGCACAGAAATGGGACTGCCTCGCAGCAGATGCCCTGGCCTCCCACTGCCTTGACTCTTATGTAAGGACCAGGAATTCAGACACGGTGGTCCCCCCTTACCTGCAGTTTCATGTTCCACAGTTTCAGTTATCCACAGGCCACCACTGTCCAAACACGGATGATTCTCCTTCTGACGTAGCATCCAAAGGTCAGTAGCACAGGGCGCCTGGGGGGCTCAGTCGTTAAGCGTCTGCCTTCGGCTCAGGTCATGATCTCAGGGTCTGGGATCGAGCCCCGCAGGCTCCCTGCTCAGCGGGAAGTCTGCTTCTCCCTCTCCCTCTCCCTCTGTGTGCTCACTCTCTCTCCGAAAGAAAGAAAGAAAGAAAGAAAGAAAGAAAGAAAGAAAGAAAGAAAGAAAGAGAAATCAATCTTAAAAAAGAAAAAGTCAGTAGCAGCCTAACACTACGTCACAATGCCTATGTCATGCACCTCACTTCATCTCCTCACATAGGCATTCTATTATCTTACATCATCACAAGTACAACAAGATATTTTGAGAGAGAACACATTCACATGACTTTCATTACCGTATAGTTGCTTTTCCTATTATTAGTTATTGTTGTTAACCTCTTACCTCTGCCTAACTTATAACCTTTGTCACAGGTATGTACGTATAGGAAAAAGTATAGTATGTATGGTGGTTTCAGTCGTCCACTAGGGGTCTTGGAACTTACCCCTCATGGATAAAGGGGGACTACTGTAGAAGAGGCAAAGATAAGGGAAACCTTTAACTGAGAATCATCCTGATTTGACAAAGGGCACCCCAAACTGATGAAGAACACATTTTCTCCACCCAACGGAATGAAATCTTGAGATGGAAATTAGGTTTATTTCATAGAAATGAAGTTTCATTTCTTGCATATCCTAGTTTGTGAAAATAGCCAACTTCCAAAGTATCAGTTGCTGGCTCTTTTCTATTATTTAAAAAAGAACAGGAGAGAATGAAACCTTAAGAAAAGCATACTTTGCTGAATGATGCTGCATGCACAGGAAACACTTATGACTGAGTAAAGACGAAGACTCCTCTGAGAAGCCTTGCCCCAGGTGCACTGGAAGACTTCTCTGATTCACGTAAGTATTCATGCACACAGTAACTCCAGCTCAGTTCTCTTGTGTATTTGAAATACATCAATGTGAAAAAAAAAAAAAGTAGCGTTTCTGAGTACTTAATAAGATATAAGTGAAAAGAAAATAAAGGAAGATACACGGTCAAATGGAAATTTCTCTCCCAAATAACAAAGAGAGACTTGTTGGAGACAATCCTGAGGTTAGGATTTGATAGATCATTGATAACACCCAAATACCACTTTAACCAATAAGTTTTAAAATTCCCCTTGGGGGAAAACATTTTTACAAGAATTGTTGACAGGTTGTAAAACATACAGTGACTTCAGTCTCTCCACCTAAACAAGCAGGGAGATGTCAAGAGAGTGAAATGATGAACTATCTACAAACTTGAAAACAACTTTGTTGGACATGATGGATCTGAACTGAGACCCGGGGTTCCCCTAACATCTCCGTATACTCTGATATCTATTGTAGTTCTGATTATCAAGGTGTTTGCAAGTGTGCATACATTTTTTGTTCTGTAAGCATCGAGTGATTCAATCCCTGGGAGGAGGAGGACCCCCTGCTTGATGAGAAGCCCAGACAATCTGGGTGCCTGGATGGCACAGTCAGTTAAGTGTCCGACTCATGATTTCGGCGCAGGTCACAATCTCAGGGTCATGAGATGGAGCCTCAAGGCAGCCGCCATGCTCAGCAGAGAGTCTGCTTGAGATCTTTCCCTCTGCCCCTCCCCCTGCGCTCGCTCACTCTCTCTCACTCTCTCAAATAAATAAATCTTTAAAAAAAGAAGCAGCAGCAGCCCAGGCAATGAACTGATAGGGCTCAGTTGGCCAGCCACTCCCCAACAGCTAGCTAGTCATAGCGAAATGTTTCACCTACCCAAGATCATTCATCTTTCAGGCCTGCATTACTGACAGGTAAAAAGAGTCCAGTGTTTTAAACTAAAACCGCATTGTAAATAGACAACTTGCTAACTTGGACACAATTAATTATACGGTTAATTTCTACAACTATTTATGTACCAGTGTCTGCTTTAGCAGTGTTCTTCTGTGAAAATAAGGAGAGATTAGAGGCATTTTGCTTTTCTTTATATTTAGACATGGAGAAGAAATGACAATGCAATGGGATTTACTGGTGTATAAATGTGGTTATCTAAATAAGAGATTATTGTTGTCAAGTCTATCACTAAAAATTTAGTGATTACAAACAGAAGTGTCACCCTCCCAGTTTCAAACTGTACTACTAAGCTGTAGTAATCAGAACAATATGGGACTGATACAAAAGCAGACACACAGGTCCATGGAACAGAACAGAGCCCAGAAATAACGCACACTTATATGGTCAATTAATCTATGACAAAGGAGGCAAGAATATACAGTGGGAAAAAGACAATCTCTTTAATAAATGATGCTGGGAAAACTGGACAGCTACATGAAACTGGACCACTTTCTCATACCACACCCAAAAATAAACTCAAAATGGATTAAAGACTTGAATGTGAGACCTGAAACCATAAAACTCCTAAAAGAAAATACAGGGAGTAACCTCTTGGACATCAGTCTTAGAAATATTTTTTTGGATCTGTCTCCTCAGGCAAGGTCAACAAAAGCAAAAATAACAAATGGGACTACATCAAACTAAAAGCTTTTGCACAGCAAAGGAAACCATCAACAAATGAAAAGGTAACCTCCTGAGTGGGAGAAAATATCTGCAAATGATATACCCGGGAAGGGGTTAATATCAAAAATATATAAAGAACTCATAAATTCAACACCAAAAACCAAACCATCTGATTAAAAAATGGGCAGAGAACCTGAATAGACATTTTGCCAAAGAGGACGTCCAGGTGGCCAATAGACACATGAAAAGATGCCCAACATCAGGAAAATACAAATCAAAACTATAATGAGATATGACCTCATACCTGTTGGAATGGCTAAATTCAAAAAGACAAGAAATGACAAGTTTTGGCAAGGGTGAGGAGAAAAGGGAACCCTTATGCACTGTTGGTAAGAACATACATTGGTGCAACCACTGTGGAAAGCAGTGTAGAGATCCCTCAAAAAATTAAAAATAGAAATACCATATGATGCAGTAATTCCACTTCTGGGTATTTATCTGAAGAAAACAAAGACAGTAATTTGGAAAGATATATGTACCTCTATGTTCACTACAGCATTATTTACAATAGCCAGGATATGGAAGCAACCTAAGTATCCATCAGTGGTTGAATGGATAAAGATGTGGGGGGATAAATATATACATACATACATATATGATGTAATACTACTCAGCAATAAAAAAAAGAATGAAATCTTGCCTTTTAAAACAATACAGGTAGGGGCGCCTGGGTGGCTCAGTCAGTTAAGCGTCTGCCTTCGGCTCAGGCCATGATCCCAGGGTCCTGGGATCGAGCCCCGCATCAGGCTCCCTGCTCCGTGGGAAGGCTGCTTCTCCCTCTCCCACTCCCCTTGCTTGTGTTCCTGCTCTCGCTGTCTCTCTCTCTGTCAAATAAATAAAGAAAATCTTTAAAAAAAATAAAATAAAACAATACAGGTAGACCTAGAAGGTATTATGCTAACTTAAATAAGTCAGAGAAAGAAAAATATCACATGATTTCACTTATATGTGGAATAAAATCTTTAAAAAAATAAAAAACTAAAACAAATGAACAAACAAAACTAACAGAAATAGACTCATAGAGACAGAGAACAAAGTAAGTTGGGAGGGGGTGGATGGACAAAACAGGTGAAGGGGGTTAAGAGGTACAATCTTCCAGTTAAGTCACAAAGATACAAGTCACAGCATAGGGAACATAGTGAATAATATTGTAATAACTTTGTGTGGTAAGAGATGGTAACTAGACTTAATCTGGTGATCATTTAGTAACATATATAAGATGTCAAACCACTATATTGTACCCCTGAAACTAATATAATATTGTATGGCAAAAATACTTCAACTTAAACAACAACAGAAGTGTCAGGCTTATTCTAGGCCCCCCGGCTCCTACTGAATTAGAGTAAGTTTTTTAATGTTCTGTTTTAGAATTTTTCATGCATGAATTTAATTGGGTTTTGAGATTTCTTGGTCTCCTCTCATACGTGACTGTTTTTAAATATAGAAAAACGGATAAAATTAAAAAATAAAAGAGAGAAGAGAGGGACAGAGAGAGGAAGGAAGGAAGAAAAGAACCTAACTGGCTCAGTGCTAATGCTTTATAGTGTCCCTAAAATTCCTGCTCTCATTTTATCACTCTTTCCCAAATGACAGTGATGTTTATAGAGCACGCACAATGTGCAGAAGTCCTGGGTTCTCCTGCTCCCACAGACCTAATCACTTTACTGTGACACTAACAAAACAAAAATTGTATGCAATTGTATGCAATATTGCATTGCATTGATAATCAGAATTACAATAGATAAGATACCAAAAATAAGTTTATGCTCTATACCCGCCCCCCAAGATCAAAATTGAAGTAGTGATTTAGAGGGCAAGTCTTTTATATTGGCCTAAATTTGGATTGTGGGTGAAACACAGATTGTCATGCCCTTTGTCCCAGGGTTTCTCTACCTGTAAAACCTGTCAAACCCTTCCCCAGCATCTCTAAGAAATTAATCATCATTGATAAGCTTTGGTGTTATTACTGAGGCTTAACCTAGTCCAAATTTTTCCAGATTTCTAAGTCAACCCAGCCTGGTCTCAAACTCCAAAATTCCAAAGTTTACTCTATGTATGAAACCCATGATCAAAAAAAAATTTTTTTTAAGATTTGATTTATTTATTAGGCAGAGAGAGAGAGAGCCCGAGAGCACAAGCTGAGGAAGCAGCAGGCAGAGCGAGAGGGAGAAGCAGGCTCCCCGCGGAGCAGGGAGCCCGATGTGGGGCTCGATCCCAGGACCCTGGGATCACGACCTGAGCGGAAGGCAGACGCTTAACGACTGAGCCACCCAGGCGCCCCCATAATCAAAATTTTCAAGCAACACAAACCAGTGGTACACATTAGTCATGTCACTCTCTCCATGGGAGGCAGCCTAAATTACACACATTAAATACAGATGTATTGATTCATTCTTTTGGGGAAAAAAAATAGCTCCCTTTAGTGGACAGTAATATCCAATCTGGCTATATTCCCACAAGTTCTCTGACATATGACCAAACATCTCCCCACTCAGAAAAGTCACCCATAACTGATGGTCTCTTTGGGGATGGGCTAAAAGACTTTTTTTCTGGTTTCTCTCTGTCAAAAATTTTCTCCCCGTGTACCATTATTATAATTATTATGACTACTAAAGTATTATTAAGTACCTACAATGTACTAGGCACTCTTTTGGTGCTTGGAATATATATGCAAATAAAACAAAGATTGTTGCCTTCATGAGGCTTACGTTCTAATAGAAGAAATGGACATTAAACAATAAAAAAATAGGTAAAGAATGGGGGAATTTTTTTATAAAACTCAACCTACATCTATTTCTTCAACCCACTGACCCAACGATTATGAGTCAATGATCTCCTTGTGTTAAATCCTTGTCTGCTAAACCTTCCTGGAGTAGGTTCTGGTCTCAGCAACTGAATCTCAACCAGTACTATTAGCCAGCCCACTTTATCTCCAGCCCCACCTCATTTAAAACCACAATAATGGAGTTTATCAGTCAGTAGCCCAAGGGGCCTGCCTCCTACTGACAAGATTGGAAAAACCTATCTAGTATTTTTCAACTTCTCTAAATGGGAGAGGCTATGCCAAGTGTCATACATTGACAAATTCTGACACTTAGAAAGAAGGTTCCAAAGATGGGCAGCTCCTCCAAAATGACAAACATCTTTAACAAAGGACTGTCTCTAGGCTTTCTCCTTAAAATGTGCATCTTTTTTTTTTATTTTTTTTACAAGGTAATAGCAGCGCCTACTATAAACCTCTCACATACCAAAGGTAAGACACAGCCAGCTAAGCAAACCTGCTACAACATGAGAAGCCTCTGAGCTTCTATTCTTGGCAAATCAGCCTTCCCTCCACCCTGATCAACAGACTGAGCTAGGTTCACCTCCTCTGTGCCTCCAAGCAGGCTGTTCTTGCTTTCATCATACTGCTCACCCTCTTTTGTAAATGCCATTCCGTTCACTTGTCTGTTAACCCTTTGGGACTAAAAGCACTTGGAGAAAAAAGAATTTGTGTCTATAGTACAAATCACATTCCTTGGCACCTAGAGGAAATAAATAAATATTTGCTCAACAACTGAATAAAACTTCAGTATCAAGACTCCAAAAGATGGAAACTAAAAATAGCAGGTGTTTCTGTATTACTTCTTAACCTCAGAACATTAGTCAGAATGTTCTTTTTTTAAGATTTTTACTTAAGATTTTTATTTATTTTTTTGAGAGAGAGAGCGCGCACGCACAAGCAAGGGAGCAGGAGAAGGAGAAGCAGGCTCCCCACCAAGCAGGGAGCCCAATGTGGGGATCAATCCCAGGACCCTGGGGTCATAACCTAAGCCAAAGGCAATTGCTTAACCAACTGAGCCTCCCAGGCGCCCCAAGTCAGAATAAATTCTTAAATATTTTTTGCAAGAGATGATCCTGCAAACTCTGATGCACCCATGACCTTCAGAAAAGAATCTTTAAAAACACCAAAACTTTACAGGCTTAGGTTTGAGAGGTGGCTCTGCTTGAGGCCCTTCCCACCCAGGCACCATGCTCCTTAGCTCTCTGCCCAGTTTGGGTTCCTGAGTCCCAATCCCAGCATACCCCACCCTCACTCCCACCCTCACGCAAACCACTGCTTATTATCATCCTGTTTCTTACTTTCCTCTGCAAGTCAAGGAGCTACATCTAAGGACCAAAAAATGTCAAACATCCCTATGTGGAAAATCAACTGTTTTTTTAACAATTTTTCTTACCCATGCCTAGAGGTTTTCTAACTGGCCGTTACTATTTCTAATGAAATATCTAGCCTCCCAAACACTGCTCTGATGAACCTGAATGGAGGAGATGGTTGCCACCTTGGCATCAGTTGGCTTTTTCTGAATAATACACCACCTAAAATTTGGTGGCTTCAAACAATAGTCCTTTATTATTGTTCTCAAGTCTTTCATTGGCTGGTTGTTGCTGCAGATCTGGGTCAGGATTGGATTGGCTGCTCTTGGCTGGGCTTGCTCATGCATCGCTGGTCAGCTGGCTGATCAGCTAGAAGTTGGATGGTCTAGGATGGCCTCATTCACATAGGCAAAAGACAATCTACAGTCTGGAGTGAGGAGGGCTACACTGAGTCATATGTCTCTCATCATCCAGCAGGCTAGCTAAGCATCTTCACATGGTGACAGCAGCAGTGGCCCCGTGTGCAACAAAAGAGGGCAAGCCCCAATGTACAAGCGCTTTTCACATCTCTGCCTCATATCTGCTATTATACCACTGGCCAAAGCAAGTCACATGGTCAAGCTCAGAGTCAGTGTAAGAAAGGACTGCCCAGGGACCTGGCTACAAAGAAGCCATGAACAAACTGGAGGCCATTACTACAACAATCTCCCACACATCTTTGACCCAAGGTGACTTCATTCTTCAATCTCTTTAAAATATTTAGGTGTTTAATTTGGAGACTGGAAGATGTCTCACAGGGAGGCTGATGCAGGGCTCGATCCCAGAACCCTGGGATCATGACCGGAGCTGAAGGCAGACACTTAACCGACTAAGCCACCCAGGTGCCCCCCTTTCTGATTTCTTTTGTGTGTAGTTCAGATGGCCAACTGTGTGCTAGAACAAGACACAAACATTTCACACAGAACCCAGGCAAGTCAGCTTTTGAGAGAGAATGCTCATTTGCATGTTCATTCACACGAGCCTGATTCCATAAACACAGAGATTTTGTGAGTTCCATTTCCAGCTGTATCCCCAGAGCCTGGAATATGGCCTAATAGACAGTAGGAGATAATTCATTCAACAATTTCTTTTTCTTGAGCTCCTACTGTGTGTACTGCACTGGGGCTGGAGATACAGAGGTGAAAGACCTAGGCCTCATCCTAGTCAAGAAATGATGGGCGTCCAAACTAAGACAGAGGCAAAGAGGTGGAACAAAGGTGCCAGAGTTCAGAAATGAAGGATGGAAAATCCACAGGTCTTGGTGATTGGTTATATGTGGAAAGGGAGTATGAGGAGAATCAAGGATGATGGCCAAGTGACTGGCTGGATGGTAGTGTAGAGGGGAGACCATGTTTCCCCATATTGCAAGCCCAGTTGTAAATAACAGCACCAATTCAAAGTAGCTGTTCTTTTGTTTCAATAACAATTGTAACGAGAAACCTACCCAATAAGCATGGGTGACTTTCCTTAGCCCTACACACTCTAAAGAACCCTTTAAACTCATATGTCTTCAATAATATTGCAATTACCTTTTCAGTGTCTACTCTATACCATCTCAAACATGTAATCAAACTTAAACTTAGTAAAATTATTTTTCTATAGAGTAATATATTTTTATTGTCCTTGTCCACTGCTAGAAGCCAACAATCTCTTTTTTATTGCTATTATCTTACAATCATAAAAGCTCTATGGTTGGGTTATGATTGCTTCAAATGAAGAAACTTAGTCCAGGTAATTTCTCATGACAGAAGTCCATGAGGAAGGTTAAGTCTGAAATCAAGCATATCAGATAATGCATCCAAGTTCAGACATTTGATTTATTGCCTATCCTTTCTAATGATTAAATATTCAGCTGCCCCACTGAAACCACACACATATTCATACTATAAAGTTCAAAGCAGGTTAACTGTATACTAACTTTCTACCTTCATTCTCTGGAGAAAACCATCAGCCTGTGCACAATTCATAATAACAAAGAAGGATTGGATACTAAGATCCAAGAAAGAGTAGAAGCGACTAATGAGGATGTGAGCATCAAATTTCTCTTCCTAAACACCAGGCTCTAGCAAAGTTTTTCCTTGTGATAAAGGAACTCAAGAACAGCTGTCAAAAATATGGCACTGCTAACCCTTTAACAAATTAAAAAGCACCATCTGCAGGCACTGCAGTCTGGATAAGCAGATGTGCACCAAGTACAAAGCCCAGGGAAGAGAAAATGGCTTGGCACTGCTGAGGTGAAGGGGTCTGAAAGCAGACAGCATATGTTTCTCCAATAAAAGGAGCACTCCATTACAGAAGCCAACAATTTGTAACATTTATAAATCGCTATTGAACCCCTAATGTACCTCTAAATACCTGCATTCATGTTTTTAAAGTTTCTTTAAGAACAGTAAGTAGATCAATTACAGAGGACTACAAGTTCAGCATCTTTCCATGTACCATTAGTCGTTCAGTTTAGCTGAAGAAGGTCCCTACACTATCTTTAATCTGTTTCTTTTTCCCTCATCCAGTAACGCCTCTCATTAAAACTAACTCTTTTGAAATATGCAACACTGGCTAGCTTGTCCTACT
This sequence comes from Callorhinus ursinus, assembly GCF_003265705.2. Classification (NCBI taxonomy): domain Eukaryota; kingdom Metazoa; phylum Chordata; class Mammalia; order Carnivora; family Otariidae; genus Callorhinus; species Callorhinus ursinus. Next base: position 53,910,732 of record NW_027397064.1, on the reverse strand, counting down.
TGCTAATGGTCCTGAATTGATTCTTAATTAGTTGCAGTTTTGGAAAGAATCCAATTAAAATAGTAGGGGTTTCCAATAGCAAAAAAGAACTGGCTAATATGTGTTATGCTCTGAGCTGCTGATCTTTGCATTGAACTTGCTCAGGCAAAAGGCAGCTATGCAAAATATGGCAGGATTCAAATCATACTAAACATATTCAGGTTTTAAACAGAAACCTTCACATGGTAATTCATCCTCTAGCCATAAAACATGATCAAAGAAAGGCAGCCAAATGCTGTTAGAAAAATTGCATTCCTTCATTCCACTTTCTCTCTCTTCTTCCTAAAAGGACAGGTTACTAATTCAGGAGAAGACAGCAGAATCTTTTCAATAAATTATACTATATTTTTTATTTGCTGTGCATTTTCCAGTCCCGTACTTAAATTCCAAGAGGAGAGAGGAAGCTCAGTGTGGGGAGAATTGGAGGAAAAAAAAAAAAAAAAAGGTAGAGCAGGGGAGGGACGTCTCTAGGAAGCTAAAAAGGATATTTTCCTATATTCTTTCCAAAAGCATAGAGCTGCTACCAGCAAAATTCCCAGTGTTGTTTATGAGGGCAGCTGGAGGTCATTTGACAGGTATGGCTTTTATGGTTCAGATTTAATTATAGAAAAGCAAGGGCTCCGAAAAGCAAGGTCTCAGGAAGCCCAGGCAGGAGAAGGACTTGTGCCACTGCTGGTAGGTGACAGTCACATGACCAGCTTTTGTATTCAGCAGTAATAACTCACTGCCCGCTGCCGGGATGGAGCCCAGCTCGCCTATCCCCTGAGGAGCTTCCACCAGGCCTGGATTCAGAAGCTTTGATCTGCAGATTAACATGATCAGGAGCACAGGCTTTGTCTTTTGCAAACATCCTCAGTCCCTAAATTTGGATCCAATGCAAGGTTGCGACCATTTTTATTTGAGTAATGAATTGCAGTAATTAATGTATACATTGATTTTTTTCAATTCTCCCTAAAGGCTATTTCCTTTTTTAATTTATAGAAAATATATAGCACTCCTTTAATAAGAGACTGCTCTATATTTCAAAACATATACAGAAGAAGAGGCACAGCAAACAAGAACAAAAAGATGAAACAGGTAATATTAAAGATGGGGGCAGTGAGTGAATTAAGTCAAGTCACTCTAAAAATCAGTAAGAAGAGGCTCTTCACTGGCATTGCAATATTTGCTCTCAATCTGTTCAAATATTTCAGAAAGCTCTCTAAAGAAGCAGTTATTTAAAGTATTCAGTTGAATGGATAAATAATCTCCTTCCTTTTAAACAAAGTTTTTCCCAACTATTATTAAAGGGACATCCTGTGCAAAAAGAAAAAAAAAAGAGAGAGAGAGATGAAGAAAGAATCTAAACCAGATTAAAGTGTTGTGGAATTTTAGTTTTGTTTGAAGAAGTCATATTGTTTCTTCCAATGTCTCTGACCACACAGCTTTTAAAACAGAAAGACAGAGAGAGAGATTGAGAATGAGAGTGGCCCTTGTCTCAGCTGTACCTTAATGAAGTGTCCCCAGGGCTGGAAATGATGGGATTTTTCTTACTTGAGAAATAATTATTTTCTTGCACCAGTGTTCTCAGTAAATACCAACAGAGAGAGAGGAGTGTGTGGGTAATACAATCGGACATTGATCTGAAAGTCACAGGTAAGGAACAGTGGAAAATCTCCCATGACAGGTATTCAGCAATGGCCCGGCACAGCCCAAGAGGAAGGAGTTTGGAGACAAATGCAAACTAAAGAAATACCTGATTAACCTTTCACTGACTCTGAGCCACGTGATGAGCAGTGAGCCTTCTTAGAGTGATGGCTTTAGAAGAAGATGTTAAATTTAACCTCTGGCGCAATGATAAATTGACAATAAAAAATTCAATGGCTTGGTAATTACCAATCACTTTGGACATCGGCAACATTTTTCAGCTCTGTCACTGCGCATTGGCACAAAAGCTTCAGCTGAAATTCTCTCGATCTTCCTCTTTTTAACTTTGTTTTCATGATGCAGATTAAATCTGCCACCCTATTACTGATTCATTTTCCTAATTTTTCATGTCTGCACCATGCCCCAGCTGCACCAGACTGATAATTGTGGAGCCCAGCCCTGATGATTAACATCAGAAGAATTAATTATGCCTGCCATTAAAATTCCGGGTTGCACATGGTGATCAAGAAAAATTAAGTTTCTCTAGGCCTCTAAATCATTTCACCTTTACAGGGAAGGATAGGGCTTGGACAGCCAGGCTGCAGCCTGCCTTCCTGCCGAGGTCGAAACCACATGCCCTTTGTGTAATTCAACAAATGCCTTCCCAGTTATTTTTTCCAGGATTTGGACGAAAGGATTTAACGCTTAGAAAATAAAAGAAACCTGAAAGATACTCCCTATCCCTGCTTGGAGAGAGGAGAAGAATACTTTTTCAGAGGCTCAGCTGCTGTTTCTGAAATATCTGTTATTCTAATTTGTAGATGAACGCATCCTGTGGAAAAAAGAAATGTACAACCCTTGGAAACAGTTGATGAAATGGAGGTGGAGAGGGCTCTAGCTTTACAATCATTATAAATGAGATGAAAGGAAATGTTCATTCAAGTAGGTAAAGACAGGGACATTTCTTGGAAATAAATTGATAACAGAATAAAAACAGATTCCTCAGATCTTTAGGCTAAATAATAATGAGTAAAGGAAGCCTGTTGACTGACGCATTTCCAAAATGATTGTTGCATGAGAAACTCAAAATGTATTCAGTCTAGCCTAAGGTACGAAATTTACTAGAGCTATAAAGAGTAAGATGATATGCATTTATCATGTTCTTTTTCTACTCTATGTTCCATTTTTAAATTACCATAATAATGTGTATCATAGGCATGGCTTTAGAAGACTACAAAGGAAGTCATATTTTGATGAACGGATGTAAATATCTTATACCAAATGGTAAATCTCTTGTTCACCTCTATGCAAAGAGTATGCATAAGCTATGCATCATATCTGTTTCACTTATTATATTTAAGAAGTGATATCACAAGACAACTATTTCAATGCAGATATTCTTGTTAGTTTTTATTGGCAGTAAATTTACAGAGCCATGTTAACCATCCGCCCATCCCAGGTGAGGTAGAGGGAGGGGGGACAAGGAACAGTTAAAAATTAATTCTACCTTTCTAAAAACTGTACTAGAAAATTCTAGAAGCTTATATATTTTGAAGTTGTCTCATCTTCACACACACACACACACACAAAAACCTCCTGGACTTAGTGACATGATAAAATCCCACACTTAATGATTTAGTAGCTTAAAACTGAGTATTTCTTATATTTTTTTGACTGCCTTCTGTACTAATTACCCAGGATCATTTAATAACACAATTTCACAAGTGACAAGTTCTGTATGCAGGGCTGACTGCAAATGTGTTCCTCTTCTAAGCATTTTTCAAAGATGATGTAACTAGAAAACTAGAAACGTCTACTGAAATACCAAATTTGAAAAGTCATAAAATCTGTTTAGAGGACCAAAAGGACAGATGAGGTAAAAGCAGCAGCTACTTGAACTCCTCGAACACTTCCTGGCGGCACACAGAACTGACCGTTTAGTCTCCATTTTCCTCATAATATACAAATCCACCAGGAGGTCTGGAAACAGAAGGAAAAGCTGCCCCCAAATAGTCATATCTCCAAATCAAATAAATTAGATTTAAAAATACAGAGCAAGTAATAAAGTGTATTCTGTCTTTCAATAGCAAACAAATTAAAGGTACAAGAAGTAAAAAGTGATGGGAGAATATGAAGCAGCAGGGGAAAGAAAGAAGAAAAGAAGGTAGGAAGGAAGGAAGGAAGGGAGGAAGAAAAGAGGGAGGTGAGCAGCCTGCAAAACACACATAAGTCACATAAGCACCAAGACTGTTGATGTAAAAATATGTAACAGTACAACGTTCTGATGATCAAGGAATATAACTCGGGAAAAGAAAAAAGTAACATGGGAATCAAGCAGCAGAGAAATGCCTAATGCTAATGTCACTATAGAAGGAAATCAAGATGGTGGCTCAGGGGAAATGTCTGGATTTTTCTTATAGGTTTTATAAGAAGCAGTAGATGTGGGGGGTGGGGGAGGAAACAAACCCAGGTGCAAAAAACAATTAGAAAATAGATGAAAGGCTTCCTGTAACCATATTGAATAATAGAAGTGGGACAAAAAAGATGCAAAGATTTCCCAACTGCTTTATTTTCCCATTTCTTAGTAAATCCTAAATAAACAGACCCTTACGTTATTCCTCCTTATTTGTGACAAAGAAAAGATGGTGTAAGAGAGAAATTTGGATGACATAAATAAATTTTGTGTTGGTTTACAGTATCAGCTCTCATGCTCTGTTTGTCTTTATTGTCACACTGATATTTACCATGCAAGGACACAGGAGCGTGCGGGCGTGTGCACACACGTGTGTGTGTGTGTGCGCGTATGCATGTGCACTCTTATGACTGAAAGTGTTTTACAGTGTTCCTTTAGATTTGGGGGCAGCAGGCAGATAATTATTCTGATTGAGGAGACCACAACAACCTATAAAATCAAGCATGGATATGCAGGGTCTTCAGTCTAAGTAAACAGAACTTATCACAAAATGAATCTGGCACATGATTTAATGAAACACAGAATCAAAATAGTGCTGTTCCCCAATTAGGAAAGAATACTAAGCAGTTCACATAAACTAATACAATTTGTATTATTAGTAACCAGTCAAATAAAATGTTTAGGCTTTTTCTACTTCGTCATTTCCTCAACGTCGGCATAACCAGTTATCAGTGAATGAGAATTGTAGTGAGTAGTAGGGGTTCTCTCAGCGGTGGGGGGAAGGGGGGTGTCCTCTGCAGTTCAGGTAGTACATTGCTTCCAGATGGGATGCAACTAAAACAATGTCACAAAGCATTCTTGCCAAAATTGTTTAACCTGAATCTAGTCAACCTCGAGATCTAACTCCCAGTACATAGGAAATACAGAGGCTAGAGGAAAAAGTGAAATGACACCACAAGGGAACAAACAAATCTGGAAAGGAGAATGTCCTACAGAAAAGCTAGGCGAGTCTCTTCAACATGTTAATTTCAAGGAGAATTAAACAAGCTTGGGGAGGGGAGCTTTGATTAAGGGACACTGTAAATGCATGCAGTGCAATACATTCTGGCTTGAACAAAGTAACTTAAGAGACATTCTGAGAAGATAGTGAAAATCAGAATATGGGCTGGATGTTCAATGATATTAGAGAATTGTTAATTTCATTAGGTATGATGATGCTATTGTGGTTATGTAGGAAAATGTCATTATCATTCTATGTATGCATTCTGGAATGTTTAGAGCAAAATATCCATAACTTTAAAATAGCTCAGAAAAAGAAGAAAGAAATACAGCAAATTTTAAGGTAGAAATGTTGTTCATTATACTATCCTCTCTACTTTTCTGTATGTTTAGAAACTGTTCATAATAAAGTGCCTTTGTGGGGGTGGGGCATATTGGGAGGTAGATTCCACAAAAGATAGTTGGGATCTGAGTAATAACTAAATTGAAGTAGTTGTGAGTATGTTCAAAGTAAAGTCAAGGTAGAGTCAACCCAAGCCACCAGAAGTCATTTGAGGTATTAGAGGAGTCTATAATGGGTCAGAGAATTACTGATTGGTAAAAGTTTTTCACTTGGAGGTTCTTCAGTTATCACCTGGTCCAACTTAGCATTTTGCAGAAGAGGGAAGAGAAATCAACATAAGTTGCTCAGCCTGTGGCACACTAGAAGGGGAATCAATCCTCTCAATTTTCAGCCTACCCCTTCTACTCCATCTTATTCTAGACCAAAGATTCCATGATTCTACCTTTTCACAACAATAGGGACAAATTATACTTCCGTGTGCTTTGTAGTCTTTGGCATACTTTTCAAACATTATTTCTTTTAACTCTTCCTAGGAGATGGATCGTTTTACAGATAAGGAAACTGAGGTGCTAACTTGCCTAGTGTCATAGAGGGAAAAGCTTGAGGTACAATCAAAGCATGTCAGAAGCAGCTCTGTGTTCTTCATCCTTCTGTAGACAGCACCTATACTTGTAAAATGACAGGATCTGATTCCCCAACAGCTTGTCCCCTTAGGGGACAATACTTGCAGCAGCAAGTTTCATATGATCTTTACTTGCAATAGTAAATAAAAGTCAAATGCCTAACACTAGCTAACAACCCAATGAAGGTAACTGGATAAACCAATGGTTCTCAACTCGGGCTGCACTGCATTGACTCTAGAGGAGAGTCAGATACTCTGGGTTTTCTAAAAGTGCCCTGGTGGGGGTAGGGGTAATTCTCATGTGCAGCCATGGTTTAAAAACTCTGAGATATGTTACCACCATCCTAGTGCATAGCCTCTTGGTGGTCTTGATTCAGGGATAGAATTTGGAAATCTGAGGAAATGAATGACATGATACAACATGGATGAACCTTGAAAACATTGTGCTAAGTGAAAGAAGCCATTCACAAAGGACCACATATTGCATGATTCTGTTTCTAACATTATATGTCCAAAATATGCAAATCTATTGACATAGAAAGTAGATTGGTAGTTGCCTAGGGTAGGGGTATGGGTGACTTGGAGTGATGGCTAAGGGGTGTAGGGTTAGTTTGGGGGCAATGAAATGTTCTAAAGTTGATTGTGGTGATGGATGCACAAGTCTGTGAATATACTAAAAACCATCACACACTTTAAATGGGGGAAATGTATGGTATGTGAATTAAATCTCAATAAAGTTGTTTTTTAAAAGTGAACAAACTGCATGTCTACACAATCCCCCATATTAACCATTTCTGTCCCCCTCTCTTTTTCAGAAAAGCTAAGCGTGTGCATTCATTCACATCTGCAAGTATTCACTGACCACCTTCCATATGGCAGGCTCTGTTCAAGGAGTGGGAGATATAACAACAAACATGTCATACAAGAATACTGTCCTCATGGAACTTACATTCTAAAGGAGGAAGAAAGACAATAAATAATTAAATAAATTAGGAAAATAATTTCAGATTAGGATATAAAGCAAGTAAAACTAGATGAAGTAGTAAGTGTATGGACTAGGGGTGCAGGCCACTTTATATTGGGGTAAAGGTATCTTTGGAGAGGTGACACTTGAACTGAGGCTGGAATGACAAGAAGTAGCAAACCATGCAAAGATCTGGGGGCTGAACACGGACAAATGCCTTGAAGTAGTAACAAGGCTGACATCTTCCAAGAAGGAAAAGAAGGCCAGAATGGCTGGCACCAGGTAAACCAGGCAGAAGTGCAGGATGCGTTGAGGGGGTTGGCATCCAATTTTTAGCATATTCACAGACTTGTGCATCCATCACCACAATCAACTTTAAAACATTTCATTGCCCCAAAACTAACCCTACATAGGGCCTGCTAGATTACATAGTATGTGTCTAAACCAGAATATATTCGAGGATGAAAGAAGATGCCTTATGAGTTACACAGAACATAGGAACTGTTCCAAGCAAACCAGGATGTCTGCTCACCCTACATTAAGACCAAGCTTTTACTCTAAAATGCCATGGAAAACTGTTGGTGGGTATTAAACTGGATTGCAAGAAAGTTTGAAATTTTCCTAAGGAGTCCCCAGAGCTTATTCTTGATTAGAGAGATTAAGGTTGGAAATGGCACAGCCAGGCATCTCTTATGAAAACTAGAGACACCTACAACCACCTCACCATATGGGGGTGGGTGGCAGAAGTCCCGCACCAAGACCGGCCAGAATTGTACTCCCTTGGCAGCTTGGGGTCAGTTCCAGTACATGAAAAATACTCCACTCAATTCCCAGGGTTCCATGACATACAGCACAGCCAAAATCACTTTGGCTTGGAAAATCTTCAAAGTAGGTATTGCTTGCCATCCACCCTCACCATAGAAAAGCTTCAGAAATGTTCCCAAGCTTCGACGGACCCACAGCATGGGAATTGACTGTCATTTCCCAGGGAGTTCACAGGCGTGAGCTATAAAATGCATTCCCAACTGACTGCTTGGAATTATGTAAAGGGCTTCCTGAATTATGGAGCTTGCCTACCAAAAACTTGTCATCTTGTCTGAGTAACACTGAATTATTCCTTCTGGCTCTGCTTAGATATCAAGACGTTAATGAGTAAATAAGAAACGTCTAACAGCAACCATTTTCACCATAAAATCCGCTTCTGAAACAGAGTCTAGGAAAGGTTGGGCGAGTTCAAATTCCAAGAAGCATTTTTAAAACCCCTAAAACTCTTTTTGAAAACAGTTTAATAATAGTACCATTTATTAAGTACCTACTATGCTCCGGGCATTATGCTAGATGGCTTACTTGCTTTACCTTACTACAAACTTGCAAGGTGCCTGTGTTATTCCCATGCATCAATGAGGAAATTAGGTCTCTGGAAGGTTAAATTATTTTCTCAAAATCATATCTCTAAACTTCAAGCTTAAGTAGGAAAATGAGTCCATGTATATTCCCAAATGCCCTAACTCGTTCTCCTCTGATGAAACCAAACATACTCTGTTGTTTACATAAATATGCAAATGTTCCATGTGTGTACCATCTTTTAAAAACTCAATACCACACTGAAAATCCAAATAAAGCAGAACAAATAAATTAGGAGTTATTGTTAACATTTCAGGAGGTTTTACTTCACTGACTCTTTTAATAGCAACCTGATTTGCTTTACAAGTTTTCAGTTTACATTCACCTATTCAGAAATATATCTTCTGAATGTACCAACGTATAGATTTATAACCCATTCTATAGCATATCTATTTTTGTGGGGGTTTTTTTATACCTCACCCCTTTGCACAAAACCACCAAACCAGGTGGTTCCCATAAAAATCTCAGAACTTTGGCAAACACGCTGAAGTCTCTTTAAATGTTATAATTAATGGTGGCTTGTGGCATGTAGATATAGTCAACAAGCCACTCCCTGGCCCTCAAGGCAAATCCAATCTTCTCAGCCAGGTTTACCAGGCCCTTCACGTTCTCCCCACGTTTCGATCCTATTCTAGCTGCCATGCTGCGCTCTCCCAGGAGCCTGTTGGATAAAGGGAGAGCTGCCATTTGGAGGAATCTGACATGCAGGTGGCAGAGAGGGTATCCTGCAGGGGACCTGGGGGGCCAGGTTCAAAGACCACCCCCAGCCACACAGAGGCCAATTAAATCAGACTGGGAGTGGGGCCTGGGTATAGCTCTGTTTTGTATTTGCTTGCTTATTGTTTATGTACTGAATTTCTCACGGATGCCAAGTGCGGCCAGGATTGAAAACTTCTGACCCCCTTCACCCACCAACCTGGCTCACCGTGCTTCCTTTCCACACTCAGAGCCGCAGCCTGCCAGCATGCCTTCACCTTGAGGCCTCTGCACAAGATGGTCCCTCTGCCTGGAACACTCTTCAACAAGTCTCCTCCTGCACACCCTGCTCACTGCTGCTCACCTCTCGGGTCTCTTTTTGGATACATTTTCCAGGAAGGTTTCCCCAACCCCTACCAAACAAGTTAGGACAGAGTAAGCTCAACCCTCAACCCTCACGAAACGTGTATTAAACTGCACTGAAATTGCCTATTTAATCTGCTTGCCACCTTCCCCATGGGCTCCTGGAGGGCAGCGTGTGTCTGCGTGAACTCTGTACCCCGGGGGACTACCTCAGGGCCCTATGCAGAGTACATGCTCAGCGCACTATGCCACCGAAGGAGCGATGTTCTCTCTCCTGGTCCGAAGCAGCTTGCCAGTTGATGGGGTCAATGCCTCCAGAAGTGCACAGGACATGCTTTCAGGAGAAAAGCTCTCTCCTGACTGGTTCCCACACACTCCTCATCCCTTGTCTTGTTTTTAAAGGCATGTTATATTCTCATCGTCAGGCACTGGTGTTGTTTTAAAACCCAAAGTAACATTTATCAGGAAGTCCTACACAAATGCAAAATGTCTCCATCCTCTGGTAGCCTGGCTTGACCATGTCCTTGGAGTGACCTTAAGAAGTAGATGTGGGAATGCCATCTTCAAAAAATGATTTTGTATTACCACCTGTGATTATGGACAGAAGCATATTTTGGTGTGTTCTACCCAATAGAAAAACAAATCCATTACTTTTTTCTTTTTTTAATTAGTGATTTTTTTTTTTAACTCAGTGATAACCAAAGATTAATGGTCATTATTACTTTTTGTTTATATCCTTTAAAACTTTCCTTTATTTGTAACTTTTCTATTTGTACAAATACAGAGTTTAATTATTTTTTGGAAAAGTGGGAGCATAAATACAGTTTCCTAGCCTAGTCTTCCATTTAACACACAGGGTTTATTTTTCCATGTTAATAAATACAGATTTACATCATCATTTTTAAAGCCTGTAGGTAATCTGTGGTATTGTACCATTAGTTATTGAACCAGCCACTATTAGCAGTCATTTAGACTGATTTCAATTTTGGTTATAAACAACGCTGTGATGAATACCCTCATGCACACATTTGCATGCATTTGTCCAAGTATTCCCTGCAAATAAATTTCCAGAAGTGGAATTCGTGAACCAAGGGGTATACATATCTTTAAGTCTGACATTTTGCTAAATTGCCCACAAAATATGTTAAACCAATTTTTATCACTATCAGAAGTTTATAAGAATGTATGTTTCTCTATTTTCCTATTAGCATTATTTCAATATTCATTCATTTCATAAGAGAAAATATCTATTGCTGTTTTAATGTGTAGTTCTTTGATATTCATGAGCTTTAATATTCTTTCACATATTTTTTGCCATTTGTATTTTTTGTATTGTTATGTTTACATTCTTATTAATTTGTAGGAGCTCTTTATATATTAGGGATGTAATCCTCTTATTATATGTTGTGAATATTTTTTTCCACTTTGTCTTTATCTTTACCTTTGTTTAGGGGTGTGTTTCTGTTTTTCATGTGGTCAAATTATCAGTCTTCTTCTCTATGTCCTTTGCTTTGATGGCATGCAATTTTAGTATTTTTAGGGGCGCCTGGGTGGCTCAGTCGTTAAGCATCTGCCTTCGCCTCAGGTCATGATCCCAGGGTCCTGGGATCAAGCCTCACATCGGGCTCCCTGCTCTGTGGGAAGCCTGCTTCTCCCTCTCCCACTCTCCCTGCTTGTGTTTCTTCTCTGGCTATGTCTCTCTGTCAAATAAATAAATAAAATCTTTAAAAAAAATTTAGTATTTTTAATGTAGTTTATAAGATTTAAGATGGATTGTTCTTATTGTTGACAATAAAAAGTCACCTGGAAACCAAATCAGAACTTCAAAAAATATATTTTACATTACTTATTACACTCTAGTCCTTATCACTACTAGAAAAAAAAAAGTAAGACTAAAGTTAACATATTTATCAATATTTTTGAAAGGAAAAAATCTATCTTTTCAGAATCCTCTCTGTGCCAATTAGCAGGTGATACTTTACGTATTCCATATTTATTACCTGAAATAACATAATCCCAATAGAAAACTCTAATTTGGTCAGAAAACGATTTTACAAGCTGTTGCAGAATATGGATGCAAGTATCACAGCTTCAAACTGTGAGGAGAGATCCAGCCAGAACTTGTCTAGAAATGTTTCAATAATGACCACACATGGGATAAAACAACTGAAAATCATTCACTCTCATTGACAAGTGAAGCATTCTAGAAAAGTTCCTCTTTCCTTTCCTGGAAGCCCAGAGTTCATGAAGGACAGAGTGACAATAATGCCGTAGCCTGATAGATGACCTCCACACATGCCCGTGCCCTTCACTAATGAAGGTCCTCCAGGCCTTCCTTTGACATGTTCATCTAGACCCCCGGGCAGTAGAACACAGCCAGCTTTTAAATACTCAAATTCCTTCTGATTTCATAATGCCTGTTCAGCTCCCTTTAAAATTCTGCAACAAAACAGTCTTCTCAATGGGTTGTAAAATAATGAATTTATGAAAGCCAAGAACTGAAAATTTTCTGTTTTAAATAGAGAAAATTAACAATAACAACAATAATGAAATAATTTGGGCAGCATGAGTCAAAAGAACCATTCCCTGTGACAAAAACAGCTGTGCAAGATAAATCTTCATTTTCATCTCTTGAGAATATAAAAAAAAATTTATAGCTCTCTTCTCTTTCTTTGTATTCTACTAAGTGCTGTAAAAAAAAAAGTTAATTAGTAAGAGTCTCATAGTCACCACTTTTACAACTGTACCTTCAGCTGAGGAAGAAACAAACGCCCTGGCAACCCTTCTCTTCTTGGTCAGTGACTTTTTTGTTTTTTTGTTTTTAAAGATTTTATTTATTTATTTGACAGAGAGAGACACAGTGAGAGAGGGAACACAAGCAGGAGAGTGGGAGAGGAAAAAGCAAGCTTCCCGGAATCAGGGAATCAGGCAGGAAGCCTGATGCAGGGCTCAATCCCGGGACCCTGGGATCATGACCTGAGCCAAAGGCAGACGCTTAACGACTGAGCCACCCAGGCGCCCCATCGCCAGTGACTGTTAAATGAAATGGAGTTGTGGGCCAGGGGACACGGGGCACCCACAAAAACCAGAGACAGAGTCCCTGATACAAAGAACTCCTCATCCGTAAGGAGGGGTGGAGGGACTCAAATGGGAAATAATGATATGACAGCAAATACAAGGTACAGGCAAAGCTTAGGAAAGAACAAGTAAGCACAGGCTGCGGCTTAAAGGCTCACTGGAGAAAAGAGAAGCTGAGCGGGACACTGAAGACTGCGCTAGCGGAAAGGAAGAAGAGACGTTGGCCAAGGAGGGAAGAAGCCAACAGCTTCCATGAGAGCAGAGAGGTACATATGGTACAAACAGGATTTGCTTGGGGAGCCACTGAGTGCTCTATGACAGAAAGGAAAGACAAATGTTGTACCACAGGGGAAGGAACTGAAAATACGACAGGGAAATGCAGGAAGTATTTAAGACCACCAGGAGGGAGTTTCATCAGGGCTGAGCAGACTATGCCCACCCACCTCCCCACTTTCCAGAGTCAAAAACAGGAAGTTTGGTTGATAAGGCAGAAGTTGCTCACAGAGCCTGGGGGCAGGCAGAAGACTGTGTGCTGCAATATTGTGTCTCTCTCCCTTATCATGGGTCCACTCCCATTATATCTAGATGATTACCATATATAGGGATGCTCCCCAAAATCATTTGAGAATGAAGAAACAATGAATCTATAAACTAATGAACAAGCAAACGTGATGAGAATTTTTTCCAGGAGCTTGCTATATCTGGATATGAACTACTGGGGATTTCAGGGAAAGAAAAAATGGTGAGAGAAAGGAAAACCAGCTATTAAAATACAGCAGAATATCAATTATAAAATGATAAAGGCCTAGATTTAGGAGACAGAAATAGGAATAAAAACACAGACATTAATTTGAGAAAATGATGGTGAGTTATTGAGTGGTTTTAACTCCCTGCTATTCCCATCTTACAGCCAGGTCAAGTTTTAAGTGGTCCAATCAAATATTATACTCATTCATTCAAATGTAAAATATCTATTGAGCACCAAGCAGTCCTCCGGCTCCAGGGGCCAAAGTGAAAATCAAATTTATTTTCTTCAAATTTCTGACTGATGACATAAAGCCCTGAACCCTGACAGCTAACGACTCATGTGCAATTGGCCATTATCACAATAACCATCCCTGATTACCAAAATAACCTGGCATTTATTAGGACAAAGGTTTGAAAGAGTGCATTTTAAGGCTGAGCAGCATGGAGGCATTCCCAACTGTGTATATACTGGAAACATTAAACAAGCAATTAAGCACTTCATCTGCAATCATTCCACATTATTTATCCAGGTAAGACAGAGTCCCAACCGGACATAATATTGTTTTAGGAAGCATGAATTTGGCTAAGATTTTTAAGATAGAAAAAATCCGCACAACAATTATATATGGATCATGAGTCAAAAATTCTCTAAATCCACGTCTGAAGATACAGCTTAAATTTGATGCTCTTTCTACCACTGACCTCTGCCTCCAGCCTCTACCACCAATCACACGTCCTCTTATACATTTATATCAAGATTAGATGTCCCAAAACATCATTCAGCAAATCATTCCTCAGGGGAATAAAGTTCAATGATTCCTTCCTCAGTCTTCTTTCCCCCACCCCTTTCTTTCCCTCTTCCTTTCTTCCGTACCAAGTGTCTATTATTCATCAGGCATGCTGGGAGCTCCCACACTGAATGTAACAGACATAGTCCAATGGTCTTGGGAGGGTCCCCTTGACTACAGCCAGCCATTCCAAGCCCTCCAAAGTAGAACGCCAACTCCCCAAGGCTGATCTCCCAATTATTTCTACATACCACTCAAACCTCCAAATCGGACCAACAGAACTGCGAATTTAACTTTGAATACCTGGAATTTGTTTTTGTCTTCCACCCCTCCATCTTTCACCACCCCCTTATAATGCCACTCCCCAGTTTGACATAGTCTGACCTGGGTTCAAATTCTTAATACATTCTTCTATCTGTAGGATCTTAAACAAGTCACTTAACTTCTGGGAGCCTCAACTTCCTCATCAGGTAAATGAAAATAATAATACCTACATTTCTGGAATGTTGAAAGGATTAAATGTGACCATGTGTGGTAAAGAATTCAATAAGAGGCTTTGTGATGATTTTCTTGGACCACCCCAGCTGGAAGTGAGCTCTCCTCCTAAATTCGGAGCATGGTTATACCACTGCACTTCTGAGCCACTTCCAATTATTAGTTCTCTCTCTGTGTCTATCTTCACTTCCTACTTAGGACCAGAGAATGGGAAAAACTTCTTTATGGCTGATAACCTGAGATGGAGCCTGACACATACCTCGTCCTATTGTGGAGGAAGGAGAGAGGCATGGTTAATGACCCACGGTACCTCATAGTTGGCATTGGTAGTTTAGTTTAAAGATTCTGCTGAATTCGGAGAATCATCCAACACTCAGATTGTTCCTCTGAGCTTTGGATAATAATGCAAATGGGGAGTTCTCCTCAGAATGACTTGCCTCTTTTATTTCTGTTGTTACCCAGTTTAAACCCAAATGCAGAGACTGAAAAATATTCATACTTACCTTCCACCTAATTTCACATTGGTCTCCATATTCAGTGGCCACGAAACAGTTGTAAAGATCAAACCAGAAAGAATATGTCTGGAATTCAACTAACAGGCCATCAGAATACGAACTTAGCCAGAAAGTTGAAAGGTTAATGAAGAGTCAAACCAATACTCTAACTCCTCACTGGCACTCTAAGACAATGACTAGCACCCTCACATGAGTAGGAATCACAAGCCTGTGCCTTCAAAGAAAAAACTGATGCTGAAGGACTCATTTTCCTAGGTCACTGTCATGGCCAAACTTGCTCTTATTCCTGAGCAAATGCAACTTCAGGAAACCTTCTTTGAACCTTCTTCAAGAAGCTTCAAACTACTTTACAGAATCCCTGCACTAGCCAATAGCCCCCTGCTTCTGCAGGAGTAATTTATGGCCCCCTAAATCAAGGACCTTCTACTGTTCAATAAAACTCTTTCCTGAATTATAACAGTAACCATAATTAACTTCACCCAGACTGGGCAACATGCAGCCCAAAGCTCTCAATGGCCCCCAGGCATTATTTCAGAGCGAGCAGGAGCTCCTGGCTACCCCACCCAATGCTTCACTGATCCCCTATGTGGTTCTCCCCCCAGAGCCAGAAATCTGGAGATAATCCACAATAGGAACAAGCGGCCTATTCGGATCAAACTCTAGGAGTATCTTGCTCCTTCTCTGATAAATGGACATAACCACTTTCCAAAAGACTGAAGAACGGCCAAAAGGAATCTTTCAAAATATACATTTATTTAACAATGATATAAGCTCATTCTGAGTTATTACTGCTTCACATGGAAAAAAACCCAAGCCTTTCCCAAGAGAGAACTCAGACAGACAATGCAGGTAATTGGAACTAAGGGATAGAAACAGGTTGGCAAATTCTCAGGACACATTTGGATGTAATTGCTTATTCCTTTTTTTTTCCCCCCAAGAAAAGCCCCAGCGACAAGGAAGGAACCCCTCCTTGCCCCTTTCCAGTAAATTCTCCTCATAGCACGTTGTACCTCCCCAGAGACGCTTAGAGACTGCCATTCATTTAATTGCTTGAAAAGCCCAAACCAAACAAGAGTCACTGGAGCTTGGCCCTCTGTTTGTTGGCTGTCTGCAGATTTACAATTTAGCACCATGTGGATCTTCAGAGCCAAAGTGTTAGAATTCGGAGGGCCTCATTCCACCTCTCAAAATACAATGGGCCAGGGCGGAAAAGCTTCAAAGTCCCCAGAAGGCACCAAACCCAATTACATTACAACACATGTGTGCAGCCCTTTAAGCTGCTCATTAACATTTGGAAAATTCTTCTGGTAAATGTCCTCCCATCCAATTTAGCCTCCTTTTCCCTTCTCTCTACCACCCTCATTTCATAGACAGGCAACAGTAATGAGCTATTTACACGTAACTCTTTAAACAAAGAATGTCATCACTTAAGAATACAAGAGAGCGGTGCATGTTGTGTATGTCTACAAACTGCAGTTGCTGTCTGTTAGAGTTTGTAGCAACTTTTAAATCTGTCATCACGGCATGAATTTCATACTAAGCTCCTTCCCGGTGCTTGAGCCAGGAAGCACAGGGGGAACAGGCTGTATCATTTATGGGCAGATTGGTATTGGGTCAAGTGTGACATCACACTCTACTCCCACCATAATGAGGTGAAAGGCAAGGCAGCAACAACGTGGCACTTTGTTTATTGGGAAAATTTAAGTGGAGCTGTATTTCAGCTTATGATAAAACTGAAACAAAGAATATGGATTACAAGATTTTTAATAGCTCCAAACAACAGGAGAGTGAAAAAGAGGGGAGCCCTATAGGACTTAGTAAAAAATGCAAAAAGTCAAAGGATCAATGTAAGCTCCAAACAGGCTGGTTGGCATTTGTCCTGGGCACATTTGCTCAACTAAAATATTAGCATATCAGCCAAGTGTCTAATTTTTGTTTCTTTCCCATGGTTAATATTTTAAAGCAGGAAGGAAAACCTGACCTAAAATGTATGTGTGTGTTTAAAATATCCCATGTTTAATACTCTGGCAGGTCTCTACCATGATCAAAAATTTTCTATTCAACAAAAAACAGAATCCAACCTATAAATACAGAGAACAAACTGATGGTTACCAGAGAAGACAGGGGTGGGGGATGGGCAAAATAGGTGAAGGGGAGTGGGAGATACAGACCTCCAGTTACAGAATGAATAAGTCATGGGAATAAAAGGTACAGCATAGGGAATATAGATGATATTGTAATAGTGTTGTATGGTGACAGATACAAACTTGTGTTTGTAGTGAGCACAGCATAATGTATAGAGATGTTCAATCATGGAGCACCTGGGTGGCTCCGTCAGTTAAGCATCTGCCTTCGGCTCAGGTCATGACCGCAGGATTCTGGGATTGAGCCCCACATTGGGCTCTCTGCTCAGCAGAGAGTCTGCTTCTCCCTCTCCCTCTGCCACTCCCCCTCTACTCATGCTCTCTCTCTCACTCGCTCTCTCTCAAATAAATAAATAAAATCTTAAAAAAAAAAAAAAGACAAGGCACAGTGAAATCAGAACCCTCAGCTAAGCACAGGTATTCACACCAACCCAGAAGAAGCAGCCATTAAATTCACCTAAATTGTTTCATCTTCCACTGAAAGAACTCTACATACAAACTTTTCCTGTATATCAAGAAAGCAAAAGCCTGAGCTGCCCCTGTTGGGAGGGGACCTAAGGCCCCACTCAAGTGAGAAAGACACAAAGCTTTGTACTACCGAGGTCCCATGAAATCCTCTGGAGGAGCTTAGTTTTCAAATTGCTCTAAATAGTTCTACTTAATTTAAGTGAGAAATTTGTTTTTTAAGAGAAAACATCCCATTGTAGGACTAAAAATCTACAACTACTCTTTTGTCCTTAATTTTTCAGCTCTAATCAGACACACCCTAGCAGAACTGGGCCTAAATTTTACCAAATCTTTCCAAGAATAACGGCACCTCCCATAATGCCATTGTGAAGATTAAATGACATGTGAAGTACTTAGTAGAATACCAGCACATGGCAAATGCTCAAGAAGTTAGCTGTTGACAAAATAATAATTATATAATGAGGAGAAGATGGTAATAACAATTATATTATACAGTAAGCGTATATTACATCATAATCGTTCTTGGTAGGAGCTCATTGCCTAATATTATCCAAATTCACAGTCCTTCCTCTAGTTCATTCTATTTTAAGACCCTAGTATTTTCAATCTTCCTACCTGTGGGGAAAAAGCAGTGGAGAAAGAGAAAGACAATGGAAACAAAATGCAGAGACAGCCAATCACTCAGCAAAGCCCCCACCCCATGTGCATACAATCAGCACCAGCTGTAGTCCAATTAAACTTAATCTAGTCACATGCTCATGTGCTCCTCAGAAATTAGAGGAAATCAATTCAAATGCTAATGAGAAAGTCCATAATTTATTATCTGCTGAGGAATGCATGTTACATTAATTTTAACTGTAAACAATTATTTTTATTGCAAGATTAATTACCCTATCTTATACAACTTCCTTTTTTCATATTCTTTTAAGGAATTAGTTTTCAGTTGCTGTTTTGTGGCTCTGTCACAGTTCTTTAGCTTGAGAAAAGTATAATTAATTTAGGGATGCTGCAAATGTTGTTTTCTATTCTTCTGCCAAAAGAAAGTGGGATAAATGGCTAGGTCAAGCATGGAGAAAAATAGCCGCAGCTTCCGGCCAGGATGAAAAGACATTAGAACTCAGAATGGAAGTGGGGAGAACCAAACAGAATTTAAAACGTGAGCTAACGTTGGTCAGTTCTGACCGCAGCATTCCCCAAAGGCTTCAACATGCAAGGCAGTCCTCAGATTATTCCTACGCCCTGAAAGTCCATGGGAACTGCAGGGGCTAAAGTTTTCAGAGCAAGAAAGAAACTAATCCTTTTTGCTTAAAATAGCATCAAGGTCTGGACTTCTCTGTCCATGCTGGGTGGAGGTGACTGTTCCTTTGAGCAATCAAAATGGAATAAAAGTTTTCTGTCAGAATTCCACTCCCTTGACAAAACTGCCCTCTCTTTGACTTGGCTCCCAAGGTGAATGAATGTTCTTACGGTGGCTTGTGGGAAATTATTCTTAAAATGGTCACTTCTCAATATGAAGCACAGGATTTCAGACAGTGAATGGCACTCACAGGGTTGAAAGTGAGTATTCTATTGTTTCTGACGAATCATTTGCCTGATTCTTAGGCTTTCTAAAAGTTTCCATCGGCAAAACTAGATTTAGCGGTTTAAAGGTAAATATCTATAAAACACCAAAATCTATTAGTCTACTTCATTGTGACTTTCTCAATTTAAACATCCAGTGAAAGCAACTGCTGGTCATCGATTAAAATTAAATTAGACTAAATTAAATCAATAAGCCTAGTTGTTGATTTCAATGGGAATTTGGTTAGAAAACGGGTAAAAGAGAATTGTGCCCAGAGAAGATTCAACTGCTAATTACTTGTAAGTTTGGGCTTAAAGGGTAATAAGCATTTGACCTAGGAAAGGAAACAGAGGAAGAGATGCTGGCTAAGACGACCCTGAGCCACAGCCCTAAAGTCAGGGTTGGCCGTGACTTCCTGTCAAAGAGTTTGAATCCTAGTTAGTCCTAATGTGTTTCTCTCAACTATGGCCTGGGAGGCCATCAGGCACACGCAATAATCAGCTGGACTGGAGTAGACAGGATGAAAAACAATCTTTCCCGTCAGCGACAAGCTCTCAGCACTCCACGTTGTAAATTCAAACCAAAAAGTCGGGTTTTTGCCCTTCTTACATGCTTTTGTGATTTCTATTAAATATTTTCACAAGTCCCTACTAGGAAAGCATGTGCTACTTATCAGAATCCCATATAGTAGCTACAAAAACCAGGAAGTGGTTGGAAGGGACAGGCTGTGGTGATACAGGTTACACCTGGTTTCAATTTGATTGTCAGATGTCATAAGGGCAGGCTTATAAGACTAAACCTCACGTCTACCTCAAATCTATGGGGAATTATTGCTGATTTATTTTAGCAAAGAATGTTTCATGCTCTTGATTTCCATTCCAATTTCTCTGCTTAATAAAATAAGATATCACATGTCAAGCTACATTGTGGTGAATTATTTCAACAACCCAAAGCCATTCAAATCCACTTGAAAACTTGCCACAATGCCAAGATCTGTCACAAAGCATTAGGATTAGTTACCCCCGGAAAACCCTCCTATTATAAGACAAGCGGATAGGCAGCACACAAGAAGAAAAACCTTGAAGTATTTCTAAGCTTTGCACACCAAAGAACTCTGGTTCAATAGACTACAGGTTCTATGGCCCTTTGAATTACTCCATGCCTAAATTTAAGTTCCTCTGTTCTTTTGACCAGACCAAAACAATCTTATCATGGACCAAATTCCTGCTTTTCCAAGCTGTAGACCTCTGTGTCATGTTCCACAAAGTACATGACAAAGGACCTCCATTAATTTCAGATATTTCATATAATAGAAATTTATATTCTATCAAAGCCCTGTGCTTGACAAAGAGCATGACTTCCAGGCAATAGGCACAAGTCTACATTTTGAAAGTTTGTCTTGCTCTAGGTCTGTTGCCTTGTATCCAGCAGCAGGGAGGACATTCAAATGAGCCTCCTCCTAAGTGGGGCAAGTGGTCATATCTCCAACTCTGATCAGTTACATGTTTTTTGTTTGTTGTTTTTTTTTTTAGTACAGATGTCTTTCACACATCCCAAACCAATGTGGTTAAAGAAGAAACTACTTTGGGGAGAGTCTATAGATCATAAACGAAATGAATGAACCTAAGGAATCCCATCTGTAAGTGCTTAGGCCTTCTCGATTTAATGGTAGACTTTCAATGCCTTACCCTAAAACACTCTTAAAGTCCGATTTTTTATGGCAAATATGTGTGGAATGTCTTGTAGAACCACAGGATTTCATTTCCCAAGGTTGATGTATATCGGAATAAAAATGAACCCGGAGAAACACAGAGATGTGAAGCCTTTTCCTTAAACTGTTTCTTCAACTATTGGGAAGCAGGAAGCCCCAAACATCACACAAGAAAGTATTCTCTTTCATGACTCCAACAGAGAAATCCAGTCTTTAAAAGGATCACAGCTCTTCTGAGATTCACCGATCTCTGGTCATACTGTGGTCATTCAAGCCGTGTGGGCTCTTGTAAAGCCATGTTTGGGCAGCAGCACCTGCCTCTGCCAGCCCCCAGCCATCCTCAGAGAAGCAGCTTGGGCTTCCACCTCCACACCCAACCTCATCAAGGTTCCAAACAAACTCCCAAGGGTCAATGGATAGAATTCAGGATCTCTGCGAACATGGATGAGAAAAAAATTATTTTCACTAAATTCAGTATCTCCTTAAATTGTGAATGTAGACAACAAATCAGAGCAGAATTAGCACATCTAGGACTTACAGAAATCAAATATATTTTCATATCACCATTATTATTGATGCAGCTATTTCAAAATGGCATTTATGTTCATCATTACATCAAAATTCTGGTGCTTAGCAAACACATTACTAGATTTTATTATTAATCTATTAAAGCATATACAGACAGTCCCCAACTTACAAGGGTTCGACTCACAATTTTTCAACTTTACAATGGTACAAAAGAGATATACATTCAGCCACACCATCATGGGGGTCCACAACTGGCACACTACAACCGCTCTGTACCCGTACAACCATTCTGGTTTTCACTTTCAGTACACTATTCCATCAATTACATGAGATATTCAACACTTTATTATAAAATGGGCTTTGTGTTAGAGAATTCTGCCCAACTCTAGGCCAATGTAAGTGTTCTGAGCACATTTAAAGTAGACTAGGCTAAGCTATGATGTTTGGTACGTTAGGTGGATTGAGTGCATTGCTGACTTACATAGTCTCAATTTACAATGGATTAATCAGGAGGCAACCCCCTCATAAGTAGAGGAAGATTTGTATATTACTATATCATAATCTTTAGAGTATTTTGAGAACTATGTTTCAGTATAATTGGTTTTCCTCATAATTCTAGATATTTTATTTTATACATTAAAAGCATTTTTCTAAGAAAGGGTTTTTGGCTTTATCAGATTTCCAAAGGAGTCCATGATGCACACATACAAAAGATGAAAAACTCCAACCCTAGGGGCGCCTGGGTGGCTCAGCCATTAAGCATCTGCCTTCAGCTCAGGTCATGATCCCGGGGTCCTGGGATCGAGCCCCGCATCGGGCTCCCTGCTCAGCAGGAAGCCTGCTTCTCCCTCTCCCACTCCCCCTGCTTGTGATCCCTCTCTCGCTGTGTCTCTCTCTCTGTCAATAAATGAATAAATCTTAAAAAAAACAAAAACAAAAAACCTCCAACCCTGGTTACAACCTTGGAATTCTCATCTGATCATTACTATGTAACCCGATTCCACAAAGTGGTTTCTCTCTGGTCCTAACAAGTTCTACAGTTCTAGCAGCCTAATCCTGCCACTCTTCCTGCTTGACTTTCTGCCCTAGAAACTTGATTCATTCTCTGTTCCTTCTAGGACTTGGTTCTCTGATTTGCTCATTCATTCATTCATTCATTCATTCAATAAGTATTTACTGAGTGCCTACTATGTGTCAGGTATTGTGTGATGTGATGTGGTAGAGATACAGAGACAAATTCTCTCTGTTTCTATATAGAGACAAGTTCTACATTCTAGTGGGAGGATGGATAGACAGGTAGATAGCTAGACAGAGAGGAGATGGATAGGTAGAAGACAGAAAAAAGGGAGGCAAGCAGTTAAGCAGGAAGCTATGCAGAAAATTAGAATAAGCTGATGTCATGGAAAATGACTTGGTGGCCACCACAGCTTGATGGTCATGCATAACCTCTCTGAGATTAGATGGTAGAAGGGGCAGTCATTTGATGTTCAGGAAGGAAAATCATCAAAGTTGACTTGAGTGATCAAGGAAGGCCGGGGTAGTTGGAACACAGTTCTGAAACAGAGAGTGGTCATAGAGGAGGTCAGAGAGGAAAGAAGGGTTTATTTCACAAAGGGCATCCTAAGTTGGGTAAGAACTTCAAACTTTACAAAAGTGCTCAGCAGCCATTCAAGGGTTTAAGCAGGAGATTGTCATGACCTGATTCCTGTTTTTAAAACAATTGTTTTAGCTGCTGTGTGGTGAACAGGCTGTAGGAACACAAGAGTGAAATCAGTGAGTAACTTAGGAGGCTGGTGGGTAAACTTGCAGGATTAAGTGAGAGTACAGGAGATGGAGAGGGAGAGATGAAATTAGGATATGTATCAGGCTGGGTCACAGCAGGAAGCAGTGCCAAAATCAAGATAATTGAAGGAAGTTTAACAAGTGACAATTTATAAATGCATGGATTAGGTATAAAGAAACCACAAGGGATAGTACAATAGCCCAAGGCTGTTAACCTAAAGGCCCAAAGGGAATGGGAATGGAAGTTACTGGAACCCAGAGGGTAGAAAGCATGCAAAGATGGTGGCCTCAAGAAAAGCTCTGACCTTCGGGCAGGGGGCACGGCCAGCCCATGCTAGTAAGACCTAAGTAGGGGCACAGCTTAGGTCTGGCTGTGGCCCACTTTTGAAGGCCAATGAGGAAATAAATATCTTTACCTCACCCTCCAACCTGCTGTCAGGATTCCCTGTTGGCCAGAGGGAATGGCTGGTCCCTACCAGAGTAAAGGAGGATGAGTGGTCCCTGCCTGCCTTGCTGCTCAGTGTGCCAGGTCTCTTACATCCATCAATTATGGAGATTATCTCCTGGCATCCAAATTATTTGTTTATATTCTTTCCCCCACAAGACAATGAGCTTCTTGAGGATGTCCATGTGCATCTGCTGCACCCAGAAGAGTGGCTGTTTAATGAAAGATTGTGGTTAGTGAATGAATGAATGAATGAATGGCCCCTTCCAGGTTCCTATGTCCCTACACCTATGAATGCTGTTACTCTGTGTGGGGTTTTCCTGACATCAAGGGTTATACAAGGAATAGTTCCTCCATGTCACAAGTTATGCTGACACACTGGCTCTCCTCCCAGTTCCTCAGATGGGCCCATCACGGGGTTCCTCTCCCACTTCTTGTCCATCTCAAAGTCCTACTCTCGCCCCTATTTACTCCCTCATGTATCCACTTAAGGCTGTCAACCTGCTCTGAGACAACTGCCTGGATTTTTATAGTTTTTTTTGTCCAAAGGGTTCTAACTTCTCAGGAATAGCAGATATATGGCTTCCCCTTTGAGCTTTTCTGTATCTAATTAGCACTCTTACTGTTGAGTGTTAGAACCTTGGTGAATACGCACATACATATATATCATATATCTCCAAGCCAAGGAGACATGGCCTGTTGCTGCATTCAGTGCTTGAGGATGCCAGTGTTTCGTGCTAACCTGTCTCACTGTATAAATGTTATGCCCAGATCTCCTCTGGTGATATAAACTGAGCCTCTGCTTTAGCTGATGAAAATAAAATGCCAAATACCCAAGTATAAATGACTTATTTCTGGAGGGAAGGAAAAAAACTACTTCAAAACTACTTTATACTTATCAATCTCTGTATCTTGCCTGTCCAGTATAGTAGCATGCACAACTTTTCAGCTCTGCCTTCAAAATGTGATAAATATTTCCTCTGGGGCAAAGAGTGCATCTCTGTATTTATCCAGAGAAAGAATTTAACTCTTGTCTACATGTTTAAAAAAAAAAAAAAAAAAAAGGTAGGTTAGGAGGCGGAGGAGGAAAAAGGTAACGGATTGTGAAGGATTGATTACTAAAGCAAAAAAATCAATCCGGAGACTTTGATGATTTAACCAGCCCCAAAAGCACAGAAATGTATGAGAAAGCCCTGATTGATTTTTAACTCCGTCATCCTTCCCACCCCATCTATTATCCTGTATGGATCATATTAGCCATCATTATGACTAAGACAAGATAGGACACTGACATCCGCCTGACATGATATAACTGTAAATGGAATCGGCTTCCACACAAAGGCTTTTACCTGGTTATTAATAGTGTTCTCTGAGGGTGATGGACTGGACTGATATTAAAACCTCCGTTGGCTGTGTGGAGCCGTTGCAATTTGATTTCAGTCCAAGAAGCAGCTCCTCAAGGTAGTTAGTGCACAGTGCCCTGACAAACTGCTTGAGTATCATTCCTGGATACTCACCCTTTTAAGAGGCTCATAAAATACTGGGGGCTGATGACATCTTTTTGGCACTGAGGATTCCAAGCTAATACTGCTAAGCTGAGAGATACCAAGTATGTTCGCAAAGGCCTTGACTACATCCCTCATCTTCACCACCACCACCGTGAATGTGAAGTAGAGGAAGATTTAGGGCACACAGCTTTTCAGGTGACATGCATTATAGTAAAACATAGATGAACACATATCAAGATATTAAGGTCACTTGGTGACTCTTGCTTCTTTCACACTTACCTTCGATGAATCAATGAAAAATATTTAGTTCTTAAGCAAACATTTACCTTCTCAGCTCCATGAGTCTTCCAACCACTATTTCATGTCTAACCAAACCAAGGGGTGAATTAGAAATATGAGAGGACTCGCCCAAGATTACACAATGATTTAGAAGCAGTTCTAACTAGAAAGCCCAGATTTTCCTTTTGTAATTCAACAAAATATCTTCTTTTAATCAGCAAATATTTACTAAGTCCTTACTACATACCAGGCATTTTCTAGTGAGTGGAGGAAAAGCACTGAAAAGTGGATGACATCCCTGTTCTCATGAGGCTCACAGTCATTGTCAACCCCAGAACACTGGTGGGAGATACATGTATAAAATTGTATATTACGTGTCTAAGCATCTGAAACTCAAAACACCTAGCAGATTTCCCCCAAACCACTCTGGCGTCCTCCTGCCTTTGACATGGCAGTCAATTTCTGGATAATATTCTAAAAGATGGCTGGGCAGGTAGGGGAAGGGGACACCTTGTATTTAAAATTAGTAACTCTTTCCTTTTAGAAACTGGAAAATATCTATTCACTGATAATGAGAATAAATCTGAAAATTCCCTGTTTGGAAGTTATATTCTGGGGATCAATTGTGAGAATTAAATGAGATTTAGACAGATAGATAAATGACAGAATTTAAAATAGAGCCTAACACATCCAAATCGGCAAAGAAGAAGTTAAACTTTCCCTCTTCACAGATGACATGATACTCTATGTGGAAAACCCAAAAGACTGCACCCCAAAATTGCTAGAATTCATGCAGGAATTCAGCAAAGTGGCAGGGTATAAAATCAATGCACAGAAATCAGTTGCATTTCTATACACTAACAAGTAGGCTGAAGAAAGAGAAATCAAGGAATCGATCCCATTTACAGTTGCACCCAAAACCGTAAGATACCTAGGAATAAACCTAACCAAAGAGGTAAAGGATCTGTACTCTGAAAACTATAGAACACTTATGAAAGAAATTGAGGAAGACACAAAGGAATGGAAAAAGTTCCATGCTCATGGATTGGAAGAACAAATGTTGTTAAAATGTTTATGCTACCCAAAGCAATCCACACATTCAATGCAATCCCTAAATACCATCAACATTTTTCATAGAGCTGGAACAAACAATCCTAAAATGTATATGGAACCAGAAAAGACCCCAAATAACCAAAGGAATGTTGAAAAAGAAAACCAAAGCCGGAGGCATCACAATTCTGGACTTCAAGATGTATTACAAAGCTGTAATCATCAAGGCAGTATGGTACTGGCACAAAAACAGACACATCGATCAATGGAACAGAAAAGAGAGCCCAGAAATGGACCCTCAACTCTATGGTCAACTAATCTTCAACAAAGCAGGAAAGAATAGCCAATGGAAAAAAAGACAGTCTCTTCAACAAATGGTGCTGGGAAAATTGGACAGCCACATGCCGAAGAATGAAACTACACCATTTTCTTATACCATACACAAAGATAAACTCAAAATGGATGAAAGACCTAAATGTGAGACAGGAATCCATCAAAATCCTAGAGAACACAGGCAGCAACCTCTGTGACCTCAGCCACAGCAACTTCTTGCTAGACATGTCTCCAAAGGCAAGGGAAACAAAAGCAAAAATGAACTATTGGGACTTCATCAAGATAAAAAGCTTTTGCACAGCTAAGAGTCAAGGGACAAGTTATCTGTTTGCTTGTTTTTATGAAGCCACCCTCACATGTTCTTAAAAGCAGGTCCTTATTATCTCTCCCTGAGACCTTCAGCTGTGCAAACGCCATTAATATAGACACTGACACTCAGATGAATGAAGGGAAGCAATTTATTGAACTGATATTTGGTGTAGATGTCATTAACAGCACTCCTTTGGAGCAACTGCATCAGATTAGACACAGTCTTCCCCAAAGAGCATGAAGAAAATCATTTAACTGCTTTCCTGCCACTGTTTATGTGAGGCCAACCTCTATGAATGGCTCAGTTGGCTCTGAGACAACTGTGACCCTCCTATGATTGCTCTTCATTGATACTGATTTTTTCTCTTCCAAGAAATATGTCCTGTAATAAATCATGCCATTGTGGCTTCAGTGTTTGTTGTTGTCATCCCTTCTTCCCCCTCTCCCACAGTAAAGTCACTAGAAAAGTTCCAACAATGAGACAAAGTCAGTAGATCTCCAAATAACTGTATCAAGAGGGTGCATCTGAAAGGCAGTCTTGGAAGCTAAGAATAGGGCCTGGTGGATTTGGGTGGTTTTACAAATCCACCAGGATATACTATAGGTTCTTTCACAGATTCTTAGAAAAGTCGAATATATTTGGTAGCAACAAGGCAAGGTTTGGGAAAGATCATACATATCCAACGTCTTCTCAGGCCACATAGACTACTTAGCAGATGGCCTCATCCTGTTCCCTCCTAGCACAAGCCTTGCTTTACCAGGTTTTTTTTCTGAGCTCCACTAATAAAACATCTATAGGCCCAGCTCCCTGCCCCTCCACCCATTCTAGTTTTTTTTTTATTTCAATTCAATTAACATATAATGTATTATTGGCTTCAGAGGTAGAGGTCAGTGATTCATTAGCCTTCTATAACACCCAGTGCTCATTATATCATGTGCCCTCCTTAATGTCCATCACCCAGTTACCCCATCCCTCTCCCCCTCCCCCTCCCCCTCCAGCAATCCTCAGTTTGTTTTCTATGATTAAGAGTCTCTTATGGTTTGTCTCCCTCTCTGGTTTCATTTTGTTTTATTTTTTTCCTCTCTTCCCTTATGATCCTGTTTTGTTTCCTAAATTCTGCATATCAGTGAGATTATATGATAATTGTCTTTCTCTGATTGACTTATCTCACTTCACATAATACCCTCTAGTTCCATCCACGTCATTGCAAATGGCAAGATTTCATTTTTTTGATGGCTGAGTAGTACTCCATTGTATACAGATACCACATCTTCTTTATCCATTCATCTGTTGAGCCCCTCCACCCATTCTAAAGCTCCTTTTTCCCATTTCCCCTTCATGATTGTTCACTCCTTTTCCATACAACAGCCCTGACTCATGAGCAGCCTTCCAGACTCCACTGACCACAAGACTAGGTGACCCATTCCTTTTTAACACTTTCAACTGTTAGAAATCTCTGCATGTACTGTGGAAATTCTCCTAATAACTTTGATCTGTTAGTTCTAGTTTTGCCCTTTAGACCTATACACACACACAAAAAAATAATCATTCTTGTGCATGTACCTTCGTCTAGAGTTGGACAGACTTGGACATGCAGTTGCTTCTTCCAGACTACCATTACTTCAGCCAGTGCTATTTAAGCAAGGGTGCTCCTCTCCTCCGCACCTCTGACAGCCAGTCAGACTCAGGACCTTTGATGTCATTCTCAGGGTGAGTCCAGGAAGCTCTAGAACACCTGAATCAGGTGAGCCACCTCACAGACACCAGAGTTAGAGAAAAAATACTCTGTCTAGAGGCAGCCACCAGTTCATCCCTGAAGCAATGCACACCCATGGTCAATGGGTGCCATAGGGACCGGTGGTTTTTAATCTACCAAACGCCTGAGAGTTGGAGGGGAGTGCCTAAATATGACCCAACTGCCCAGAGACACATTGAGTCTCAGCCTCATTTGCAGTGATCTATTGTTATTCACACAGTGGTCATCATGGTCATGCATAAGCACCTAACCATAAGCACCTACTTTACACTGTCACCTTTTTATAATAAAAGTTATAGTTTCCAGGTCATCTCCCCTTATGAATTACTGTCCAGTTGGAAAACATCTTAATATTCAATGGGATCACTTGTTTCTAGAATGAAACATCTTTCCATGACATTGTATATAATATTGCTAAGACCTGAATGCACAAGCAAGAATTCACAAGTCAAGTCTTTCATTCTATTTATGGGGGGAAAAAAGCAGATACTTACAGAGAATTATTTAAGAATGAGGATTTCAAAAACAGAGCCCCATTGTTTCAACAAGACAGTCAAAGCATATTGTAAAACTAGAAAGAAAAAAATTCGGCTGGCTGTCTCAGGCAGTAGAGCATGCGACTCTGATCTCAGGATCATGAGTCTGAGTCTCACACTGGGCGTGGAGTCTGCCTAAAAAAAAATTTTTTTAAAGGGCAGGAAAATTAAATGGACCAGGAGTTATTCAGGGTTTATAGATGAATACGTCATTTGGTAGATCCAGGCCTTTGTCCAGATTCAAGTTTGCTTCAGAGATACAGGTGGATAATGTTTTCAGTCATCAGTCTTGAAAAACTGGCTGGTCCTACTTAAGTATACAACCATACTATATACACATTTTGACACAAAAATATAAATATGCAAATAGATAAAATATACCTAAACATAATTTCTCAAATATCCCTATTAGAATTGTAGCTTTCTTTATTTTTCATTATTATGAAGCATATGCTAGTTGTAGGGCAGAATTCTAAGATGGCCCCAATGATCCTTACCTTCTGCTATCTATGGCCTCGTGTACACCCCTCTCCTTGAGTGTAAGCTGGATCAAGTGGCTTGCGTTCAACAAACAAAATACAGCAAAAGTGATGGGATATTACTTCTGCGATTAGGTGATAAAAGGCTGCAACTTCCATCTTGCTCACTCTCACTTGCTCTCTAATGGAAACCAGCTGCCATATTGTGAGCTGCCCTGTGGAGAGGCCCACAGGGCAAGGAACTGAGAGAGGGCCTCCAGCCAACATCCAGCAAGGAACTGAAGCCTTCAGTGCAGCAAACTGTGAGGAACTGAATCCTACCAACACCCTCACGAGTGAGCGTGGAAGGAGCTCCTTCCCCAGGTGCCTTGCATCAGACCTTTATTGCAGCCTGGGAGAGTCCCTGAAACAGAGGACTCAGCTAAGGCAAGCCCAGATTCCTGACCCATAGAAACTGTGAAATAATAACTATTTTTGTTGTAAACCACTACATTTTAGGGTGACCTGTTACCCGAAACAAAACAAAAACAGAAACAAACAAAACACCCGGCTGATTGTTATTTCTCTGCCTGAAAGCACCATGACCCCACTATCGTTGAGGTCTCCTGCTTTTTGAACTTGAATATATCACTTTGGTCTTCTTGGCATTTGCTTCTTGACATTTGATTCTCCCGAAATACAAATAATAGTAATTAAATAAGCATTTTAAACTCTGTACTCCAGTTGATCTTCAAAGACCCTGCTTTGCCTCTGAGTTCAGTCTTCTGCTTTTACAGACATCTTTTCCTGAAGTTTAAGAACTAATACTGGCACAATGTGGCAAGTGGGAAAGAAAGGATGTCCTTAAAAATAAAGCTTCCCAAAAAATAATTAATTAATTAATTAATTAATAAAGCTTCCACCTGGAAATCAATACAATGGCATGAAGCACACATGAATAAAAACATGATCGAAAAAATATTCCTTTTCTTTCTAAAAGTCATAAAGCAAGATTAATGATCAATTTAAAACTAAAATCAACCCCCAAATGAAATATCTTCTCCTAAAATCACCATCACACGTTAACTGAATACATCTCTTCACCCTGCTATTTTTCACTGTTGGCAACCTCCGGGTTTCCAGCCAGAAGCAGGAAACACTAAATGTCTTCCAGGAAGCCTGCACTGGTGAGATTGGCCCCAGGTTTGGCAGCACCAAGGAGTGAACAGAATCATCACATCACCTTGTTTATCACACAGTGGTTTATTGCTGACCGAGCATAGCACCAGGCTCTCTTTAACCAAAGGGAACCCTGAATCCACACAAGCAACCCTAGCCTCCAAGAAGAACTGCCAAGTCCAAGTGCCTTGATCACAAAGGGGATGCCTAGAGACGAATATTTTCCACCCCTACACAGAAGGATCTAGCCCAAATGCCACGTAGAACTATCTGCTGTTTATGCAGAACAGAAAAGACATCAAAGCATGAGCTGCAAAGAGAGAATCTTGGCAAAGAACAGATACTGTGACTTAATAGCATTTGTCCATCTCTTACCCTATGGTTCTTTGAAGTTTCCAGTTGAAATTTTAAGGGACTGGAATAAATGAATATGCAAAATAGCCAGAGTTTGGTGCTTTACTGATTTATTTTCAGCCATCCTTCAATTAAGATCACCTTCTTGACTATATGGTGTCATTTGCCCACAATAGGTATTTTAATTAAAAAAGACCTGATTTGAACCTGTGAGTCACCTAGTAAAAATAAATCAGTAAAACTAGCAAGGTTTTCCCTAGTATAAGAAATAGGAGCAGGGACGCCTGGGTGGCTCAGTCGTTAAGTGTTTGCCTTCGGCTCGGGTCATGATCCCAGGGTCCTGGGATAGAGCCCCGCATTGGGCTCCCTGCTCCGCGGGGAGCCTGCGTCTCCCTCTCCCACTCCCTCTGCTTGTGTTTCCTCTCTCCTGTCTCTCTCTCTCTGTCAAATAAATAAATAAAATCTTAAAAAAAAAAAAGAACTAGGAGCAGAGTAGATATAAATAGGTATTTTATATTTGTTTGGTGAAATATTCTAGCCATTGCACCAGTAAAAAATATTCCAGCATACCCGTTACTTAGTATAGGTATCATTAAATCAAAAAGAAGGGGTGAGAGAAATAAAATTAGTGACTCCAATATTAGGTCTGTTGCCAGAAATGCTTTCTCAGCCCAATTAAGACAAATCAAGACTTCAATTTTTATCTCTTCTCTTAATTAAGGAATTGGGAATACATGTAAGACAGGGTGAAGTGTTCTTTTTTCATTTTGTCCCTTCTTTCCTGATATTCTTCATCGTCTCCTTGAAAGGAGGCTGCCTTTGAAAGGACCCAAGAAAGGGAGACTTTGAGAGTACATTGGTACATCAAAGTTAGACTCCACGAGAAAAAGATTAGCATTAGCAGAGGAAAAGTTTGTCTTGTAGATGTGACACTCCAAAGACTTTGAAAGACATAAGTCCCTTTACATGACACATGGGACCTTAAAAAAAAAAACAAAACGATAAAACCCTCCAAGATGAACTCAGCAGCCTAGATGGAGGGAGAGGGTTAGAAATAGGTCAATAAGATTGTGAGGAGGAGAAGGGAGAGAGGGTCCATAAAAAGGAGTCAAGTCCTCTTCTAAGATGGGGTGAGATGGACTGACAAGACAAAGAGAGAAGTCAGACAGAGAAAGACCAATACCATATGATCTCTATTAGATGTGGAATCTAAAAACAAAACACACACACACACACAAAAAAAAAAACAAGCTCATAGATACAAAGAACAAATTGGTGGCTGCCAGAGGTGGGAGATAAGAGAAATGGGTGGAGTCAAAAGATTAATTTTTTTAATTTACATTATACATTTATACATAAATAAAAATATATTTATTTAAAATTACTTATATGTAAATATCTATATAATGGGATAAGGATAAAAGTGCTAAGGAGGGAAGGAACACCATGGGGGCTGGTGGGACAGGGAAGCGAGAGAAATTACCCATACTGAGTGACTCCAGTAGAATACTAGCACTTAGCGGGGAGGAAGAAAGTTAATGGAGTTATGAAAGGAGACTTCTCCTTGAATAAATGGAAAGATAAACAAACGAACAAACAAAGAAAGGCTACCCTGGACCTTATTCCCCAAAACTTCCTATTAGGAACGGCTGGGGCAGTTGCCTTTCTTTGTCATAAATGACCAGCGCTCAGTTGTACTCCACAACTTTGCCCAAGCTCATTCAGTTCATCCTTTCCCCACAGACTACCCACGGAGACCTACCTCTTCTACTATCCCCAGGGTGTGTTATTTCCTCCCTGACGCCTTCCCCAGTAAGAATAACACCTCACCCTCACCTAGCTCAAGTGCTTCCCACACATTAAACTCTGTAATGCTTCTGAGAGGTGGGAAGCACTGTCACTATTTTCCATGGGAGGAAACAAAGGCTCAGGAAACGTGAGTGACTTGTCTAAGGTTTAGCAGCTAGAACTGGGACTGCAATGTGGATATTCTGAACCCAAGCTGCAGGCCTGAAGAAGGAGGGAGCCGTAAGAAGAGCACGGGTTCAAATCTTGACGCTTCCCCCACTAGCAGGGTGACTCAAGCACGTTGCTCCACGGGTCCAAGCATTAGTTTTCTCCTTTGCGAAACAGGAGAGTGAGACAAACAGAGTGGGTGTGTTGTGGGGGCAGACCATGGGGCCTCACCCCAGTGTCTGGAACCCAGGGGACACACGACTGTTAGCCACCTCTGCTTTCTGCTCCCTCCTTCCCACCATGTAACAGCGACTGCCATAACTATCCCCCAGCTCTCCTCCACACTTAGACAGCAATCATGATCTCCACCGTGCAACTTGGTCTTTATTCAGATAGCAATTAGGCTTCTATATGCCACAAGGGACCAAAGCCCAGGTCAAAAATGGTTAATAACGAAAGAGTATTTATTAACTCTAATAACTGAAAAGAGCAGAGTTAGGTAGCCAGATATGAAACTGTCAGCAGGGCTCGAGCACTACCCACCCTGGGATTTTCCTCTGGCTTTGCATGTGCCCGTGCATAGCCCTCCTGCTCGGGCCACTTCCCATCATGACAGCAAAATTTACCCCAGCAGTTCCAGCCTTCACATCTGCATGATATCCCAGCCATGAACAGAAGTTCTTGGTTGCAGCATTCTCAGAAAATGTCTTTGAGTCCCAACTCAGGTCACATGCCCACCCCTGAGCCAACCACTGTGACCAGGAGGAAGGACCAAGCTCGGAGTCTTAGGCTGGCTATGTGCTCAACCCCAGCCCTGATCCAGACATGGAGTCACTGCCCAGGAACCGACTGGATCATCAGTGGAAATCAGGGTTGTGGGGCCAGCAAGCATTTTAATAGATGTAATGGCAGTCCCCTGTTGGACCCAGTTCCATGTCCTGGCACTGAAGTGAGCAATGCTGAGAGTATATAGCCCTGTCAGCCCACAGGACCCAGCTCTTTGAGGGTTTCTGTGGCCCAAACCTTAGGCCCAGGTCCCACTTGAGTTATTTTCTTAAAGTATTACACTTCTACCCCATAGCTAAAATAGCCACTCTCACAGGAGTCCAGAATAAATAAAATTGCACGGGATTGGATTCTGTCCCTAAATTATCCTTTTGAAAGCTTTATGTTGTATCGTGTTTGTGTACAACTGTTGGTCAGGTCACTGAGGGATGGTCTTATAGTTACCCATTTGGCTTTTCATAGGAATAAAATCCACATTATGACAATGACTTTCTACAAAGGTTAAGCATGCAAACTTTGGTTTAAAAAAACAATTTGCCCATAACTCAACTGCTTTTATCTTTAAGCCTTTGAAGTGGAAGGTAAAAAAAAAAACAAAAAAAAACAAATATTTCATCCTTGACATCTTCAGGGAAGGTGTGTGTATACAGGAAACACCCGTAAAATCCCTGAACATAAAGAGACAACAAATGATTATGCATAATTACAACCACAGAAATGTATATAGGAGGTAAGACAGATTAAGGATGTTGCCCTTGGAAGCTACTTTCTGTCAACAAGGCATGGATAGATTTATATTGCTCATATTTCCCTGATCCACAGGTTAAATCTGCCATCTTCTGATTCCTTGTCATCATTTCAGATATCAGGCTAAACACATCTGGGGCACCTCTGGGGTATTCACAACCTTCAGAGAGTTGTTGATAGTGATCACTTTCTTCTGAAGTCTTTGTTGATCCAAGAATACATATTTCGTTGTGTAAGTCTTCATAAATCAGTCTTTCCGCCCATTTATCATCCTTGTGGCTTTTCTCTGAACACTCTCCAGTATGTCTCCAACTTGATAATAATGAGGTTCCCAGACCACAGTGCATCGTTCCAACCTCAGTCTCTCATTGTGCAGAGATGGACTTTGCTTCCTGACCCACTGTTTCCACTTACAAAGTTCTGCTGCCGGATCATATATGAAACCGTGTTTCCTGCGCCCTCCAGGTCAATGCCTGATCTGTAATAAGTGCTCAGAAAAGGTCCTTGAGTAAACGAACAAATGAAAGCATGGGCTCCCCAGTTGTGTCTTCACTGCATCTAAACTCTTACTACAAGATGAGCAAGGGAGAGGGAGTATGTGTGTTTGTGACAAAAGTGAGAGACAAGGGAACAAAGGAGAGACACAAGAAATCGTTCGCTGATTACTTGGCCTTTGTCATGCAAACATTTCTACCGCTTTGATTTGGTGGACATCTAGTGCCACCTTCATTGCAAAAGGCAAACTGAAGTTGAGAAAAACAAGGTATGTCACCACAGTGGCTGAACAGTTGAATTGCAACTGGGAACATGTCTAGAATCAGAATGGTAGTGCCTGGTATAGCCTCCAGACTAAACCAGTTTTAAAATACTATTGGTAAAACCTTTGCAGGACTTAACTTCTTTAGCTAAAATATTTGAAGCAAGTTAGAAACCTAACTGGTTTTGTTGATAGAAGTTTTGCCATTTCTAGCCATAACAACAGGATTCAAGAGGATGGAAAAGGTAGCAGACAAGAGCTAACCTGGTTGCTTGCTTCCCCTAACCTGATGGCTTTAGTGGTAGCGAAGAGTGACAAGAATAGTAGTTGCATCTGCTAGCATGACTGAGTCCCTGCTGTATACTGTGCTCTCTGCTTGATCCTTCACACATATGGGATTTCATGTAACCCTTTAAACAGCCAATTGAAATAGGCATCATTAGATGGATGTTATGGTAAAGAAAGTAAGTCCCAGAAAGGTTAAATGCTTCAGGATCACATAGCAGAACCAGTGTGCCAATTCAGCTCTGTGAAACTACGCCACATTCTTCTGCCCTAGAAGACAGCCTTTCCTTGGTTTCAATACTATATCATCCCCGACAGTCATTCCTACTTTCTGCTTTCTATAAACTTCTCATTAAGGAGGCACCTGGGTGGCACAGTTGGTTAAAGCGTCCAAGTCTTGGTTTAGGCTCAGACTGTGACTTCAGGGTCATGATTTCAGGGTTGTAAGATCGAGCCCCATGTCAGGCTCTTCACACAGTGTGAAGTCTGCTGGAGATTCTCTCTTCCTCTCCCTCTGCTCCTTCCGCTTGTGCTCGCGCTTTCTCTCTCTCTCTCAAACAAATAATCTTAAAAAAACAAAAACTTCTCATTAAGGACCCTCAGTTAAAACTACCTGAGATACAGGGGGGACAAAATCCATTCCTTTTAGTTTTCACTTAGAAAAGTATAGAGTTGGGCGCCTGGGTGGTTCAGATGGTTAAGCATCTGCCTTCGGCTCAGGTCATGATCCTGGAGTCCTGGGATCGAGTCCCGCGTCAGGCTCCCTACTCCTTGGGAGCCTGCTTCTCCCTCTGCCTCTCTCTCTCTGTCTCTCATGAATAAATAAATAAAACCTTTTAAAAAAAAATTTAAAAAGTATAGAGTTTTCAAAAGCACCTTTTCTCTAGGAAATTAAGGAAAAAACAAACCATCAAGCACGGCACTTGCTAATAGGACGAGCCAGGTATAAGGCCCAATGTAAAGGCATTAAAATTTACCAGTATAGTCCCTGCCTGGCCAGAGATGGCCAGGGTGGCCCAAAGGCAATTCCCTCTTCTCTAATCCATCCCTGCACCTTTCTCAGTTTGTTCCACCATGTATGTACACTGATGGCCTCTGGATGGAACTGATCATAGCAGGTCGATACAGCAGCACATAGTACTATGATGAAACACTGCAGTGAAATGCATGGAAAAACGAATCCCCCAAATCACTCTTCTTTCCAAAACTAATCCAAAAAAAAAAAAAAAAAAAGGCAAGACCAAATAATCTCTTCTTTTGGTTAATTCATTTCCCCAAATTATCTGTACCACATTCTGTCTTTATGTTGTAACTCCAAACCAACAAATACTTGGATTGAAAAATTGTAAAGAAGTAAATTCTTCAGATAAGTCCACATGCCATACAAGAGACAACATAATTTTACAGAAATAGCACTGGAGAAGAAGTGAGATTTGGTAGCTATGTGGCTCTTAGTTTGTTTGCAGGAACTATAAAATAACCATTTTTGAAAACCCCCTGGGATGTATAAAGCATTCTACAGTACTCATGAAATGTTGGTTGAATATGTTTAACCGACCTTGGATAAACCTCTCCATATTTCCAAGCTTTAGTTTCACCATTTATAAAACAGAAACTAATAATAACTTCCTTGTATCACATGACTGTTGTGGGCTCCCAACAGGATAATATACATGAAAGCATTTTTTAAACAATAAAGCATCACACAACAGTAAGCTATGAAGAAAGGGGGACGGACTATGATGGTTCTGCCAATAATGTAGGCATTATGCCAAATAGCAAGCTGGAAAGTTAATAGCACTTCTTTGCTATTCATCCAGATGTTAGGCACATTCTAACTATAAAAACTGAAGCGATCACTGGCAAACATTCAGGAGGTCAGAGGACTGCTAGAAGGAGCAATGTGAGTGTTCTCTGGCTCTCCTGGGCCCCAAGGAGGGCAGGAAAACTTCTGCATAGAGCTACTTCTCCTCTAAGAGAATCCACAACTCTCTTGCAGCTCTAAAGGGAAAATGGTACAGATTCTAAATATTTTGCTATGGTGCCGAGCTGAGTAAATGCACACAAGAGTTAAGTCTTTGTTTTTTCACTGGGGAATAAGCCCTTTAGATCTCACACTTTAACCCCACTTCTATAGCAATCAAACCAAGCCAGAAATTTGCACTTGCAAATATTTTTGAAAGATCTGACTAAGCCATTTTTAGATGTTTTTCCAGTCTTCATGTGCCTTTCCCTCCCACAGAGCACAATTAAAAAGGCACCTTTAAAAGGCTATTAAAAAACATTGATTGGCTTAACTGTGCTAATGTCATGGCTTTAAAATAAAATTCTATTAAGTCCTTAAAATACTGCAGACAAGTACTTTACAGCAAAAACTCAGGACAACCATCCTGAGGCTTCTGTTATTCACAGATATTTAGCTAATTACGTTAGTTCTGTTCATCTTTCTTCTGTCTTTGAATTTTTTAATCTTTTGATAGTTCTCATGAAATAACTGCCTCTATGCATACCAGAAGCCAGCACTTAGCAGCCACATTTCCCCCAAGTTGCCACAGTAAATTCAAAAAGAACAAATCAGACATGTGTGTGCTTTCATGTTGTTGCTACCGGTACATAAGGAGGGGATGGTGTTGTCTCCCTACATTCGACTGCTAACATCACAGAGTACCCCTCCCTCAGAGTTGTCCCAAGACTTATTGAGGATCCTGATTAGCCCATGTGATTACGCCATCATCCCTGTGTATATACTGAATCACCCTTGTCCCTGGAGAAACTCAGGAACACAACATTAATGTACAGAATTCTTTTCTTTTCTTCCATATTTCAATTCCTGCTGTTGTCATGCCTCAGGCTGGCAAAATGCCCGAGGCCAGTTCAAGAAAGTGTTGCTCACGAACAGGTGTCATTGAAGGATAGAGTTAACATGACATCCGGTTTGGGCTGCTCTACACCAGTTAATGGCTTAGTGTCATAATACTCTCACATATGCCACCTGGCCACAGAAGGCAGACAAAGAAAAGCAAATGGTTTCACATACATGAAGTAATTTGTAAACTGCTCTTTGTTTTGGAAATACTAGATGTTTGTTATTGCTGCCGCTGCTACTGAGAACGATGATGATGACTGACTGACTTTTGTTGTTACTAAAGTAGGATTTGCCCAAGAACCAATGGACTCCATTCAGACCCTGTGGAAACCTGAAAGTACAAGAAGTTATCTTGTGAGCTATGTGTCTGACTTATATGCAAACTGTGTAAGGCAGCTTTATGAGTTACTACACAGACTCAGCTAAGAGATATGACAGTGAATGAGTTGTTATGGTTAGCGATTTCTCCACAGCTCAAGTTTGGGATCCATAGCCTTTGCAAAGAAACCTCCAGGACATGACTTCCCCTGAAGCAAATTTCAAGGTTAATGAAGGCCCTTGCCATCCCCCATCCAGATGACCTGTCTTTACATCTCTGTTGCTATTCATTTCCTCATTTACCCCAGGTGCTGACATGCCTTCCCACCATCTTGGGCCCAATTCTGTCAGTCAGTTAATGGAATCCATAAATACCATTCAATTTACTCTATCCTCAATTCTCCCCCCTACTGAGGTAACTCCCTGTTGTTTATTAGGCCCACAGGTGGACTAAATATTCCTTCTCTCTACAGAACAGGAAAAAAAAAATTTTTTTTGCTGCTATTCTACTATTCTAGATAATAGTTTTTTTCCAATTTTTCTAAATGTTGAGTGGGCCAAGGAGGGAGGAAAAGAGTCTGGGACTGGCCAAGCAGCTTGTCAAGTCAAGATACAGTATTTAGAGAAGAAGACTTTCTGCCCAGACATCTCTCCTCTCTTCCACTCAACTCCACAGAACCATCACAGCTAGAGGGGGAGAAAGAAGTCTCATTGTCAGAGCGAGCCCTCCAAGACTGCCTAGGACTCTGCAAATTCATCCCACTGTGCACTGGCTACCCCTGCTTGACCACCCTTGGATTTTTTCTCCTCCGATCACTCCTGCTTATCCTGTAAGACCAAGCACTGGGGTCATCTGCAAAAATGTCAACTGCTTTGGCACCATCTCCACTTCCTAGGATCACTGAGGAACTCTGAGCTTGTAATACCTGGTTCATATCCCTACTCATATTCATGGATGGCTCACTAGTTTGTTAGCAGGGACTACAAAATAACCATTTTTTTAAATTTTTTATTTAAATTCAATTTAGTTAACATATAGTGCATTATTACTTTCAGGGGTAGAATTTAGTGATTCATCAGTTGCCTACAACACCCAGTGCTCATTACATCATGTGCCCTGCTTAATGCCCATCACCCAGTTACCCCATCCCCCCACCCACCGCTCCTCCAGCAACCCTCAGCTTGTTCCCTAGAGTTAAGAGTCTCTAATGGTTTATCTCCATGTTTTTACCTTATTTTTCCTTCCCTTCCCCCAAAATAATCATTTTTTAAAGCCCTCCCTCCCTGCCGCCACAGAACAAAGTACTCATGAAGTATTGGTAGAATTTATTGAATTGAACTTAAGAAAACTTCCCCATGTTTCCAAGCTAAGATCTCATGTATGCCAATAATTTGGTGCCTTTCAAATAAATATTCTTTAAATATTGGTCTATTATTCATTTGGTGAGATCAAGAAAAACTATCCATAAAAACAATAATCTCTTTGTTCAAAATAAGGAAAATGCTTGGAGTAACATAATATTTAGACTTACTTGGAACTATCTTTCATTCCACTTTCTTACTATCATGTATAACTGGATAGTATTGGTGTATTTGTCTTCTATTGCTGCCATAACAATTTACCACAAACTTGGTGGCTTAAATAACATAAATTTATTATCTTACAGTTCTACAGTTCAGATATCCAATACAAATCTCACAGAGCTAACATCGAGGTGTTGGCAGGACTATATTCCTTTCTGGGGGGCTATTAGGGAGAACAGGATTGTTGCCTTTCCTAGCATCTAGAAGCTGCCTACATTCCTTGGCTCATGGCCTTCCTCCTTCTTCAAAGCCAGCAATGGTGGGCCAAGCCTTTCTCACACTGCCACCTCTGGTTCTCTCTAGCAGGGAAAGCTTCTCTGCCTTTAAGGACTCATGTGATTAGACTGGGCCCAAAACCCAGGACACTGTCCTCATCTCAAGGTGCTTAAACTTGATCACATCTGGAAAAACTCTTTTTCCAGGTAAGGTAACATATTCACAGGTTCTGTTGATTAGAGTGTGGACATCTTTAGGGCCATTACTCTGCCTACTATGACTGTTTTCGGCCCCTCACCCGCCTCACTTGGAGTAGATGTAACTGACATGGACAAAAGTACCAAGAAGCGATGACAGGAGGGAGAGCTCTTTCAGCAGCCTCCCCACCGTCCTCCTGCCCCTACTTTGATCCATCCCTCACGGCTGTTGCCAGATGACTCTTCCAAAGTAGAGCTCCAGGGTTACTATTTCCTGCTCAAAATCCTCCAGTGACCTATACTACTTTCCAAAGTAACTATAAAATATTCTCTAAAATGTAATGATGATGGTAAGACAGGGATCAAGGTACTTGCTATGAATTATCACACTTAACCTTCACAATATCCCAAAAGAGGTTGCAGCTTTTAACATCCCCAAGAATACACAATAGCTTACAAAAGACAAAACAAGGGGCGCCTGGGTGGCTCAGTCAGTTAAGCGGCTGCCTTCAGCTCAGGTCATGATCTCAGGATCGTGGGATTGAGTCCTGCATCGGGGTCCTTGTTCAGCAGGGACCCTGCTTCTCCCTTTGCCTGCCTCTCTCCCTGCTTGTGCTCTGACAAATAAATAAAATCTTAAAAAAAAAAAAAAAAGACAAAACAAGCATGGAGAGGTTGGCTAAATTACTCCACCCACAATACATACCTTATACTTCAACTCAAACATCAACAAACTTGGCCCACAGGTCAAATCTGGCCTGCTGGCTGCTCCTGCACAACCGGCAAGCTGACAACTGTTTTTACAGATGAATGTTTGTAACCTATATGATGACAGGGAACACTAACTCTGGACCCAAATTAAATGAAATGTTATCCTCCCTAAAAAAGAAACTCCATTCTTTTCATTAGTAGGCCTATATTACAAAAAAAAATTATACTCAAATATTATTATCATTATCAGCAGAATTATTGTTGTTTGTATATCATCAATAAAAAAATCTGTAGAGATTTGCTTTTTCTTCTATTAAGTAAGCATCAACATATTCTGCCGCTTGGTCTGCAAATCCTAAAATATTTACTCTCTGGCTCTTCACAGAAAGTTTGCCAACTCCCACTCTAGCCAACTGTCTCTCAAACATGAGTAAAATATGGACTCTTTAAAAAAAAATCACATATAATTAACACAGTATTATATTAGTCTCAGGTATACAATATAGTGATTCAACAATTCTATGCATTACTCAGTGCTCATCATAAGTGTCCTCTTCATGAACATGGACCGCTTTTCATATATTCTTTCAGATGCCCAGTGCTGAATTAAATCATTTCATTACAATGTTATTAAATGTGAATAAACAAAAACTTATTAAAAAATAAAAAATCTCCTTATGCTCATAGCTTTTAAACAACTACAAATCAAAAATTTATGAACTAAATACAAATAAACTTAAAAAACCAATAAAATTCAAATAACATCAATTTTGTGTGTGTAATCACGATGTTCTAATGATCTCACAGCACCATGAATATAGTATACACTGCTCAGTGCAGATTATATATAAGGTGGCCACATATGGCCAAATATGTGTTTATGTTCATTATTTTAGGGTTATTATTGAAATTAAAGTTATAGTAATGCATAAAGAGAACTCACAGCTGCCCTAACAACACCTTCATGGCCCCTGAGAAGTTCACAAACCCCTGAGAAACACTTCACTAACTAACATGCACTGTTTCATGTTCCCCCAAACATGCTCCATGCAGTAATTTGTGCCTCTATTCATACTATTCCCTCTTCAGGGCTCCATGACTTCATTTGGAAGACTCCCAAATCCCTATTCCCATTTCTAAAATGATGATTCCCAAGCCAGAGAATATGGCAGACACTGGAGAAACCAAAAAACTCAAGTCAACTTATAGAAAACAGGAAATCTGTGAGTTGTATAATGACAAACTTATCCAATCAGAGCCCACTTCTTGGGCAGGATAAATGCCAGATGTTCAAGAAGGAAGCAGGTTCCCAAAACTAGGGGCTGTCCCTCTGAGCTCTGGCCACGTTAGCACTGGGACCCAAAGCCACTGTATAATTGCCCAGAGGGTTCCTGGAGCTGCCCGACTCTCCCATTGTAGCCTTATGATAATCCCTCACCCATGATGATTGCCGGTGTGCATCTCTTCCTTAGAACCTTAAAGAGCAGAACTGATACCAAGTTTGTTGGCTTGTTAGCCTAATTCTTTCTGGAAAATTCTTCAAGAATATTCTCATGCCCTGTTCCTTTTTTTCCCCAGTCCCCATACATCATTTAAAGAGATTGTTAATCGCAAGAGACAATGGTTACTGAGAACAAGGAATCCTGGGTAAATGGAATAGGGCTCTTACAAGAACTTACCATGTAAACGTACTCATTCATTGGGCAGGTATTTTTGCCTATTTTCCCATCAAGAATATAAGTGTCATAGGGGCACCTGGGTGGCTTAGTCAGTTAAGCATCTGCCTTTGGCTCAGGTCATGATCCCGGGGTCCTAGGATTGAGCCCGCCATCAGGTTCCCTGCTTAGCAGGGAGCCTGCTTCTCCCTCTCCCTCTGCCCTAACCCTCCCCCTCCCAACCCCACTCATGCTCTCTCTCTCTCATGCTCTCTCTCAAATAGTCTTTTAAAAAAAAAAAGAATATAGTTGTCATAAAGAACAGTTTTGTTGGGGTGCCCAGGTGGCTCAGTCAGTTAAGTGTCTGCCTTTGGCTCAGGTCATGATCCCAGAGTCCCAGGATTGAGCCCTGAGTCCAGCTCCCTGCTCAGCGGGGAGTCTGCTTCTCCCTCTGACCCTCCCCCCTCTCGTGCTCTCTCTCTCTCACTCTCTCAAATAAATAAAATCTTAAAAACAAAAAGAGCAGTTTTGTTGAAGGATATATATATACCATTACTCGTTCTCTATAGATTTGTTGGAGTTCACTTGAGCCAAAGTAACATGGCAGTATAAACTTAAATGAGATCCATAATTGGACCAGCACTAATCAGCACTTATAGCAGTACCTACCAAATGTTACTTTGTGCAGAAGAGACATATGACCTGTAAAAGAGAATTATCAAGGGCAAATAATCAACTGTCCCAGGATAAAGGTAAGTCAAAAAAGCAAGAAAGTAACATTTTTATGTCTTTGGTATTAACATAGAATAGATTCTCTAATTTAATAGTATTTTTGAGTACCCAATAAATAGTCTATGATGAATTACAGGAAA
Organism: Callorhinus ursinus; assembly: GCF_003265705.2. Classification (NCBI taxonomy): domain Eukaryota; kingdom Metazoa; phylum Chordata; class Mammalia; order Carnivora; family Otariidae; genus Callorhinus; species Callorhinus ursinus. Next base: position 53,866,288 of record NW_027397064.1, on the reverse strand, counting down.
CACAATACTTGGTTCCAGAACTCAAGAAGCTAAGAAAAACAGATGTAAAAAGAAACAGTATCTATTGGTCCATGTGCCAGGTGCTTTTACAGATACTACATTATTTATTTCTCTCCGGTGCTGGAGATACATATTATTACCCATTTTATATCAGAAGAGACAGAGGCTTGGAAAGGTAAAGTAAGTTGCCCAAGGTCCATGCATCTTACAAGTGTCAGAACCATTAATTCAAAACTGAGTTTCTCTACAGATCCAAAATCCTTACACTTGCATTAAGAGCATTTTCTACTAAGAAACATAACAACCATGGAAATAATTACAAACTTTTTAAGTTTCATAATGGGACATACACATGATGCTATGGATACTGAAAGGTGTAGAGAACAGAGAATGTTTCTCTAAGTTCCATGGTTACTAATAGGCAATAGTACAGAAAGAAGTACTTCCGCTATTATCAAAAAGTCAAAAGATAACAAATATTGGCAAGGATTTAGAGAAATGAACCCTCTGCCCTGTTGGTGGGAATGTAAATTGGTGCAGCCACTGTGGAAAACAGTATGGAGTTTCCTTAAAAATTAAAAATAGAGGGGAGCCTGGGTGGCTCAGTTGGTTAAGGGACTGCCTTCGGCTCAGGTCATGATCCTGGAGTCCCGGGATCGAGTCTCACATGGGGATCCCGGCTCAGTGGGGAGCCTGCTTCTCCCTCTGACCCTCTCCCCTCTCGTGCTCTCTATCTCTCTCTCTCTCTCTCAAATAAATAAATAAAATCTTTTAAAAAATTAAAAATAGAAATAGCACATGATCCTATAATCCCACTGCTAGGTATTTACCCAAAGAAAACAAAAACACTAATTCAAAAAGATAAGTGTTCCCCTATGTTTACTGTAGCATTATTTACTACAGCCAAGCAACCTAAGTGTCCATGAATGGATGAATGACTAAGATGTGGTATGTATGTATATGTGTATATGTATATATATATATATATACACATATATATATACATATACACACAATGGAATATTATTACTTAGCCATAAAAAGGAATGAAATCTTGCCATTCGTAACAACATGGATGGACCTAGAGGGTTTTTTGTTAAGTGAAATAAGTCAGAGAAATACCGTATGAGATAAGTCAGACAAATACCATATGATTCCACTTACATGTAAAACAAATGAACGAACAAACAAACAGAAAAACATTTATAAATAAGAGAACAAAATGGTGGTTCCCCGAGGAGAGGTGGGGGTGGACAAAATAGGTGAAGGGGATTAAAAAGTACAAATTTCCATGGTGGGAGGTGGGAGGGATGGGGTGGCTGGGTGATAGACATTGGGGAGGGTATGTGCTATGGTGAGCACTGTGAATTGTACAAGACTGATGAATCACAGACCTGTACCTCTGAAACAAATAATGCAATATATGTTAAGAAAAAAAAAAGAAGATGATAGCAGGAGGGGAAGAATGAAGGGGAGTAAGTCGGAGAAGGAGACGAACCATGAGAGACGATGGACTCTGAAAAACAAACTGAGGGTTCTAGAGGGGCGGGGGTGGGGGGATGGGTTAGCCTGGTGATGGGTATTAAAGAGCGCACGTTCTGCGTGGAGCACTGGGTGTTATGCACAAACAATGAATCATGGAACACTACATCAAAAACTAATGATGTAATGTATGGTGATTAACATAACAATAAAAATTTTTTAAAAAGTAAATAAATAAAAGTACAAATTTCCAGTTACAAAATAAGTAAATCACAAAATGAAAAGTACAGCACAGGGAATATAATCAATAATATTATACCAACACTGTATGGTGACAAAGGGTAACTATACTTATTGTGGTATTTTGTGATGTACATAATTGTGGAATCACTACATTGTGCAACTGAAACCAATATAATGTATGCAAAACACAGTTCAATAAAAAATGCAAAAAAAGATACTTTTAAATAAGTACTTAGTCGGCTAAGTACTTAAGATCTGCAACAAAATATATATTTAAAAGAAAATCACAAGATGCTATCATGAACATAAAGGTAAAATACAGAAATACTCATGCTGTGTGTTCCTAGCTCCCTCTCAACCCAACCAGTTAAAGTTCACTCTTTGTAAACCACTCCATGGTGTATTTTTTTTTTTTAACATTCACGTTCATTGTAAAGGCACCTGTGTTCCAAATCCCTGGATCTTTGTGGTCTCTATTTTGAGTTCTCCTTTTTGCCCGCAGATAATATATGAGCCTTGTCCTCACAACCCAGCATCTCCTGAGCCCCCTCTCCAGCCGAGCTGGGACAGGCCAGTCCGGCATGATGTACCAGTTATCCAGGGCCTACTGTGGAAAAAGAGCCCTTAATGAGGTTTTCTATTTCAAGCAAGGGCCTTCTGGATTCCAAGCTCAATATAGTTTCTACTACTGAGATGGCATTAATTAGTTTATCACCTATGACCAGAGAGATTGTGACATTATATGGATACAATTTATCACAGCAGAAAGCTGAGGGCATTTCATTTGAAACCAGACCATGTTCCCAGTGTGTAAGGCTGAGAACCGTTTGCCTTCCCATCCTATCCACTCTTATCACACAACCAGAAACAACATCCACCTATTAAGAGGAATGCATGCTTCTCTGCACCCATACGGTAGTTGTACACAAACAAGAAACTGCGTGTACAAATGACTCTGTGCACCCCACCTCCCAGAGGGGACATCAAGACCTTTCTCACTGGTCTTGATCTCAGTCCTGCGAAGTATTTGATCTCATTTTCTGGAGGGGAAGGATAAGCTATAAGAATGAAATAAAATCAGCCACAGATCACAAACTGATCCTGGAGACTAAGCAGCAATGACACCACCATTGGTGTTGTCACCATCCCAGCAATTATACCACTGGGAGGTAATGGGGTAGAAGCAAGGAAATGGAGATACTCAACAATTAAGACCATGAATTAACGGTGGGAACCTAGGTTACCACAAATTTGGGACATACTGTCATCTAAATATATTATTTTATAGCAAGACTACCTGAGCAACGGATAGAGCAACAGAAGCACTAACCACTTTTTCATCTCAACACAGGGTTACCCAACCTTCTGCTTTCACACAATGAGAGTACCATGAATGTTTGTTAAGTGAATGACTGATGTCACTGGGGGACAGTGCCACTGAGGCAGGAGGTCATCCCTTATTCTCCCATGTTTGTAGCACCTTCTCGGTTCCAAAGCACTTGCAGATACATTATTCTATGTTTTCCCAATAATCTAGTGGTGTGGTATGAAATTATGACTCAGAATGGTAAAATGACTCACCCAAGGTCACACACACAGTTACCTGGAGCATAGGTCCTCTAGGCTAGCGCCCATAATTTTCTCCTTGGAGAAGGTTGAATATGAGAAGCCCTGTTTCTGCCCTCTTTATCTACCATTTCTCATTTCTGTGGGATTAGTGGCCACATATCACTGGGAATAATCCAGATCATTAGCAATGATAACTAACATTTAATGAATTTATAATAAGTGTTATCATTGTGTTTCAGATTCCTCATCTTCAAGGTGGGATATTGGCAGTACCTGGTTTTGAGGATTAAATGAATTAAAGCATCTAGATAAATGGCTGGCACATAGCTAATACTAGTGATACCCCTTGCCTTCTTGCTAATCTTGCAATCAAAGCCCACCCGCCCACTGAGAGATGTTTCCCTAGCTCCCTCTTTATGCAGTACAAATGCACTGTCTTTGGGGTTTCTCAGTTCTATTGGGAACCAGGGTCATCATCAGCCTTGGTTTAGAGACTGAAATGCTTCCTATGTTTTGATTACCAAGAAAAAGACTTTTAAAAGTTTTCATGTATCACCAGCATTCATTAAATAATAGTCTACATGGCCTCCTTACTAAGAAATTGACTATCTCTTTAGGTCTCTTAAGCACTGAAAATAGTTCAGTCCCTCCCATTACTCCCTGAGGACCACAGATTGAGAATCATTGTACTAATCCAACCCCTCATTTCCAAGCTAAGAAACAGACGACCCAAGATGTTGGGGGACTTGTTCAAGGTCACTCAGCCAGTTAAAGTCAAAGTCTGAGCTAGGAACTGAATCTTTTGACTCAGTGGAGGGCGTTGACAGCTTTCTACTCTAAATCCATATATCTAGTTAGGTCCTTTCTTCCACTGAAACCATTACACCAGTGCTCTTTGCAATCTGGATTTTGTAAAGTCAACACCAGCCTTCATCAGAATTGCAGAGGGATCCATTTTCACTATCCCCAGTGCAGAGTTTCATAACCAGGCAGTAGTCAAAAGACCTAGTGTTGTGAATGTAGATGCTGACTTGGTTATTTCAAGACATACATCTTGATTTTCCACTTGCTATAGTTTGGGGTCTGTTATGAGTGTCAGGTCATTGTCCACAATGTCCCAGGAATTAGGTACCCTTTTGCGCTATGCAATTTGAGGGTTCTCCCTACTACTACCTGATAACCACCCTCTAAACTTCTATGGTTTTTAATCATCCATTTCTTCTTTCTTTAGTACAGTCCAAGACTGGCTCTCTAAAACACAAGCCATCCCACCAGTTGTTTTTATTGGCAGAATTAAGGAACAGATTCCTATTCCAACATCCCAGTCATTAAGGAAATGTTGACTAGGACTGGACCGAAGATGGCCATTATGGAAATCCATTTAATCTTCCCATTGGCTGACATCGAACCAATGACATAATATTAAGCTACAATACAGGTCTCTAAAAATTGGCTTTCCAGTCATCCAGAAAAGACAAAACTCTAAAGACATTTTAGCTGTGTTAAGAAAAAAGAAAATAACTTTAAATTGAGAACAAATTTTACCAAAGTGGGTATTCTAGTCCCTGATGACAAGAGCTATATATCTCACCCCCAGAGAAGTCACACATCTGAAAGGAAATATTTAGTGGAAATTTAGACCACACTTTGCAGTAATACCACAGGCTTCTCAGCATCCCCAGCTGCATTCTCCAGCATCAACAGTCGCCAGGCAATTTTCAGGCAGCTTGTAGTTTTCCACATTTATCAGCCAAGGCAGACTTTAAATACACAATCCTGTCTCCAGTATGGGTTCTAGTATGTGACTCTCCCTAGAGGGCCAGGCTACGACATTTAATGAATAGATTATAATGAGAAATAAATATTCTAGAGTGTTTTTCATCTGGGACAGACTCTTATTCCAGCATTGTTCTTGCTTAGTTATTGTCTCTAACAAGAAACCGAAAAGCTATAACCATACAGTGAGCATAAAGACACAGCTGATCCGATAACGCCATACAATTTGGTAAAAGAGCCATTTCCTTTCCGTCACCATTTTCTGCTAACACGAACAAGAACCCAGTGGAATCCAAACCTGAGCACATGGCATTTCTGGCCATGCTACAAAGGTCTACAACACCCTCCTACATATTTGATGACCCCTGGGATACTGCAGTGTAGCCCTGCTGTGGGAACAGCTGAAGCTGCTAACGTGCACAGCTGTTTTGGTCTTCGCGCCCTGCTTGGGAGCACGGCTGCGGGAGGGGACAGAAACGGAGGTGGAGTGCTGATAAAACGAGAAGCACTCGCCAAGGCCCACACAGCAATGCCAGGCTGACTAAGTTCTAGATCTCTCAACTCCACTCCCCAGAGACTACCCATCTTTCCGGTCACGGCCACCACCAGCCCCCCCGCCCCCCGCCCAGCCTCCCCACACTGAAAGCCCTCATGTCCCCCACCAGGCAAGCTGCTGAAGAAAGCACTGGACTCTCAGAGAAAGGCCCACAGCGGTGACTCCGGGGCTCTGTCCCCTCAGGGTGGAAGAACAGGATGGTGATGACGGTAAAAATGGTGGTGCTAACTCCATCACCAGGACTAGTTATGCCATGATAATGGTCTCAGATAAGTGTTTTCAGGTGCTTGGGAAGGGACTGGTGGCTTCCCATAAAGAACAACCTGCAGATGCCTTGGTAATAAGAAACTTGGTTCAGTTCCCAATTTCTATAAAAATAGTATTACCCACTCTTCCCATATCACAAGCGTGGCCATTTCCAAGATGGCTTGGGGCTGAGGGGTCCTCTGTAAGTTCCATAAGCCTCCTCCCACGTGACCCCAACAAACAGTATAATTGTGTGCTTGCCATGCAAGCACAGCCTCAAGACACGCAGGGCCTCAGCTAATCCTGTGGGGAGCTCCGTGGCCGGGGTAACATTTCAGAGTCTCCCAGTGGAGGCGAGGGGTCAGATCTTTGAACCCTCTTCTAGCCATCCATCGCTAAATGTGAGCTTCCCTCTCCCTCCCCACCTCCAGGGTTGGGGGAGCTAACCTCAGTAAGGAAACTGCCCTCAGTCAAGGACAATTCCTGTTGAGGGACTTGGCTGTGATTGATCAGGGGCCAAAAGTCTGAACAGCAGGGTAAATGAGGATTTTTTTTTTTTTAAGATTTTCTTTATTTATTTGACAGAGAGAGAGAGAGGGAGAGCAGGAACACAAGCAGAGGGGAGTGGGAGAGGGAGAAGCAGGCTTCCCACCAAGCAGGGAGCCCAATGCGGGGCTCGATCCCAGGACTCTGGGATCATGACCTGAGCCGAAGGCAGACGCTTAACGACTGAGCCACCCAGGCGCCCTGAGGATTTTTGTACTGAAGGGTGATTTGGGCAGTGCAACCCAGGTTAAAAGAAAACAGTATTATTTAATTCATTTTTATTGATGATTTGCAGCTGAGAATATGAGAACATAGAGCCATTACAGTCCACATGTAAATGGGACTGCCCTGGAGACCTGTTAGGTGACATCTATGTAAGCCATCCATATCAGGGTTTTGATAAAGCAAAATATGCTCTTCTGGTTTCCTACAGTGAGTGATCTAGTCTTTGTCTCCCCTGATCTATCTCAGAGCCAGAAATTACATTAGCTAAGACACATTCTGAATGGTGTTGAAAGGACACGATCCCCAAAGAAAGGCAGACAGTGATAAGGGATAACCTATGATGGATTATCCCTGACATTGTTTAGGCAAAATGTCGCCCGTCACCATTTTGAGCCAAGAGTATGTAATAAGAAGACGGCTTATCACAGCAGACTACTGGTAGCATCTCTGGGCAGGTTCTCAACAGCCACAGATGCCATGGATATGGCATATTTAATGTTTAGCAGCAGCATGCTAACAAGAGCTAAGCGTTGCTTTGGAGTGTGTAGCTGCATGCTTGGGAAGTTACACTGGTCGGAATGATGCGTTAGATTTTTGAGCTGGCCGTGCGTCGTTCAGTAATGCCAGGGAAACTCCGAGGTGCAGAGTTAGCTCTTGAAATTTGTTTAAATTGATCAGAGAAAAAGAGAAGCAGGAAGAGGACGGGAAAGGAGAAAAGAGAAGAGGAGGAAAAAAAAAGAGGAGGGAGAAGAGAGAAGGGGAGGAGGTGATAAAGATGATCCCGGAGTGCCTAGTTCTAGTAAAAAGGTTCTAGGTCTCACTGTATATAAAGCTTATATATCTAGAAATATTTTATACTGCTTCATTTGACACACAGGTTTTGATTATGAGCTTGTTCATAGTATATATATTTATTTATATACAAATATATTGTGTATAATATATCCTACTCATATAGAAATATAAATAAATGTAAACAAAATTTATTATACAGTGTTATATAAATATTATTTAATAAATAATAGGATTGTATAATTTTATATATCAAAATATGTATAAATTATATATCATATTTAAATGTATAACAAATTATATACGTATATATATTAAAAATCTCATAATGGGAATTAAGAAGGCAGTAATCCAGAAAAATATAACACCTGAACTCCAGGCTCTAAAATATTGTTATTAAAACTTTGTTTTCAAGATTTCTTGAGGTTTCAGTGTCATCTTTCAAGATCAGGCCATGAACAGCTATGCTGCCTTCCATGGCTATTAAAGAGAAATGTTGTTTCCTAGTTATAATGAACAACTGATAAATGATATTAACTCATAACTATACTAAGCTGCTAAAAACGCTGTCTGATGGACTAGTCAATCCCAATTTCCTGATTATGAAATTACGACAAATTAACTTGCTTTATGAGGACATGTCTGTGGACAAACCACTTGGAAAAACACCCATTTAAAATTTAAAAACCAAAGGCCTCTGACTCTGGCCTCTACCACGGACTCACACGATACAAAGGAGACTCTGGCCCATCTCCAATGTACACTCTGAGCAGCCCAGATAGAAAATTAGAATTTCAGACCCTGAATTAAAATAGATTCTATATTCACAAAGGCCTTAGGATTATCCCAGGTGCTAGTGATAAAAGAAAAAAAAACTAAAGAGTAAAAATCTTCCACACATTGTATTTTATAGTAATAAAATTCCTATCTTTAAATACAGCCAAAAGATATTTCAAGACTCTAAAGATGCAGAACCAAAAACAGATTGATGAACTGAATATTGATTAACTGATGACTTGAAGGTAGACACCAGACAGGTAAAGAAAACGAAAGAAAGATGTTTCATGGGCAAATTTCTCAAAATCGACAGCTGCAATACAAGTCTACAGAGCTCAGCCTTTGCTGGTCTACGTGATTAACACTTTTCTGGTTCTACAGCGTATCTCATTTTCCCAAGGAGAGAACTATTTATGAAGAGTCATGGCCCCATCTTTGGCTGGATGGAAACACTGCCCTCAAACCACCAGCATAACCTGCAACAAGAATGCTCCATTGCCTCCTATGGGACCCCAGGGACTACTCTTGTACACGCACATATTTATCTTCCCCTCCCTATGCATGTGAAATTCCACCGGGAGGAAAACTCATGCTCTCCCAGTCACTGGGCTTTCTCAGCCCGCGTCTTCCGGGGTGAAGACAGCATCAGCCTCATCTAAGGCACTCCTCCCCAACTGTGGCACCAAGTGAGTGGCTTGTCTCTCAAACCTGTCTCCTTCTACTTTCTCCCCTCACCAACTCCACACTCTCCAGCCCCCTTCCCTCCATTCACTGGTCTTCAGTCTCTCCATGACCCTGAACAATAATCCCATTACATCCCTGAACTCTATCCAGAACATTCATCTCCATCCACCTTTTTAATGGCATTTTTAATGATTTGAGGGGAGTAAATCACAGTCAAGATAATGGCTGCAAAAAATTAATAGACATGATTTTTATGATATAATATACTAGTGTACTAATCGTGAGAACAGTTAATTGAAAAGCACTAAATATTTTATTATCCATTCAGCATTCTGTCTCCTTTTACCATTCAGCATTCTGTTTATTCTTTCCCCCATTCTGAACTTTTTACCTATTATTCTTTCATAATTCCCCATAAAGGAAAACTGCAGAGTAAGATAAAGAGGATTCTAATCACTGCATCTAATTACAGAGATGAGTAAATCACAGTTTAACATGTCATAGTCTTAAGAGAAAAGGGACAAGGCACAATTCAAGGAGAAGCTAACGCCTTAAAGCCTGGGGAGAAAAATCTCAGATAAGCTAAAAATTGCTGAACTACTTGAGAAAATGGGGCCCTTTTTCTTTCTAATTCTTGAGCAAGAAGTATCAGGAGCTCTTTTCAAATGATGGTATTTTTCCATTGACTAAAGTGCTCCTTGCCGGGCTTTGGGGCTGTTGGCCACACGCTGGGGAGGGGCGGTGCGGGTGTCCCATCCATCCCACAGTCCCAGCCTCACGGGCACTGGGGAGCTCCATAAGACCCCGGCCTTCCACTCCCACCACACACCACTGGGGACCCCACTCCCCTCAGGACTGCAGAACATGCTCGATTACTGTGTATTTACTCTCTTCAACATGAAGAAAAACACAACACTAACACACCGGAACATTCAACTTTCCACTAACTGCAAAAGTGGTCCCCCCTCGGGGCGAAGTCAGATATTTTCACATCTAATAAATTCTAACAGAAGTTCTCAAAAACTGTGTTCAGTACTCAGACTTGCCGGTTAGTTTACATAACCGTTCAGTTTTGTTTTGTTTCTTGGGTTGAGAAGAGGATAAAAATCACAATACCATGTAAATTCTTAAAACCTAACAACCCTTTACCCCACTAATTATTATCATCTTCATCTCAAAGGAAGTAGGATAGCAAAGGTTACAAGCTGTGTTCACTCATCCAGAGCTGGCCCTAGGCATGTATGCCAAAATGGCCAAGTCTCTCTTTTATACTCCCTGTTCCCAGACGCTTGATTCCTGAGTCTTCATTCCTCCGCCTCACCACGACCATCATCCCCCACCTCCTACCCCCACAATCTCTCTCTTGCCTCACCCCCCAGCCCCACAGCTCTCTCCTACAAGATGAAAAGTCTTAAGTACTAACTTAGCCAGAACATTTACATTTTCTCAGAAGACGCTTAAAGGCTAGGGAGAAAATTATATTTAGATTCGCAAGTCTCTGGAAACGTAATCTTTATCATTAGTCCCCAAACCTAGAGGACTTTCAGAATTATCTGGAGAGCTTGTTAAAAATACAGATCCCAGGGCTAGAATCTAGCTAGAGCTAGAATCTCCGGAGGGCAGTCTGGCAATCTGCAGCCAGGCCAGGGATCAGCAGTAGCTTGGCTGTTGGGGATCATCACGTGATCCACTACCTTCTCCAAAACTGGGCCTGCCTTCGACAAGTTAGAAAGGGAGCTTGAGGGAATTAATTACCTGAAAAGGTGGAAGCCACAATAATATGTACAAAAATGGAAGAAAAGAAATCAGTTATATTAACCATGATTATATTTTGTGAAACAGGATGCTGGCTTCAATTCAATCAGCTGAATCTACAAGTTGACATATTTGATCAGCTAATTGTATCCAGCAAGAAAATGGCATTGGCTATTCTTAACTTCTTCATTCCATTAGGCTATTGTAAAAGGCAGGATTTATAGGTGCACATAAAGGCCTTTCCTTTCCTTCTCTAAAAACGAGAATGAACCCTTGCCATCCCTTAAACCCAGTCTAACATGTGTTTGACACCAGACCGATGCGGAGCAATGATCACTTCCATTTTCCCCTTATTAAGTAGAGCCCTTATTATAATGCCAAGTAGCAGAAGGACTCTGCAAACTGCACTCCCACCCCAGCCAGGTGTCTCTCTTCACACATCCTATCCTTTAGAAGTTCATCTAAGGAACCCTGACTTAGAGGAGGGCACTCTGAGTCCAAGTTCCTACTCAGCAACTCTATGACCTTGAGCATAATACTTACCCTTGGGGGGGCCTCTCATGCATCTGTAGAGTAGGCATCCAAGTATCCAGGTCTCTGCCTATCTACAGTGAGATGTTAGGCCCCTCCCTCTCGCCAGGTCTCTTGCAGAAGTTACCTCAATTTAATCTCATTTCAACCAATCCTCTACCCTGTCATCCTCCAGTTAAAACAATTTGATGCAAATGAGGGCTCTTACAGTTCAAATCTGATTGATTATTTTCAAACCACTAGTAAATTTCTATTTCAATAATAGACAATTATAATACAATTAACCACATTATTATGATAAATTAGGACTATGTTTATCTGAACCATGACAACTGTTGTTGGTTGAGGAAATAATGTCAGTGGACTTCTACATAGCCCAAGGTGGTTGGACACCCTTTAGTGGGGTACAGAAGAGGGGATTCAGGCATTAGCTGCGTTAGATGTACCACATAGCCTCAAGGACCCTTCCAACCACAGAGTCTATGAAGTTTTTGCTAATCCTAAATATTACTCATTATTACTAGTATTATTAACATTAATCTATTTTTCTTTACTCGAAGGTACATCCTTGAAAATTAGTCTGGTAAATCAAGTCATATTTCATGTTCAATTATTGTGATTCTGCTACTCTAAAGGAATATATACTCAATCACTTTGAGAAGTAAGAAGCATTTATTGGTGTTAATATCCCCCTTTTGCCTATCTTGACATCCTAGATTTTTTGGACCCATTTGATCCTTTTTCAAGTAGCACATCCTTGAATTTATGAAGAGATTTTATACTTGTACAAGAGCATAAAATTATGAATTATGGAGGCTGAAGAAATGAGCGCTTTTTTGGAGTACTATGACTCAGCCCATGGAATTTACTTAATAATCATAAATAAAACAAGAGATTATCTTTCCATCCTAAATGCATCATTTCCAAGGTGTCATTACCTTTGACCTATCACAAAAAAGTATAGGATCTAAACAACATTATTATTATTGCTAGTCCGTGATCTGCAACCTCATACAACTCTGCCTGAAGCTGTCATAGACAGTCAACATGACCCTACATGGTTCTAAGGTCACTGAGAAGGTGCAGAATGTCCTTAACACTACAATGACACCATTATGTTCAGTGTCCACAAAGAACACAACCATACCTGGACAGATATCATGCATAGCTTGGTGACCCCTTATTTCCGCTTGCCGCTTCAGGTCCCACTGTCCACACTTCTCATTATTCTGGGTAACCTGTGTGAACTGAATCAACGGGCTTCCTTGCTCTCAGGCTCCCAGGTGGGTTCAGCCAATGGGCATATCAGCAGGTCAGAGGGAAGGAGGAGAATGAGATAAAGGTATTTTATTTTACCGACTGCTTCCCAGCATGATGGCTTTGGGCAGGCCGCCTGCTTCAGTTGAAGGCCCCAGTACTTGTCAAGTAGCCCTCTCTCCATAATGTACACTCTGTCTCCCTCCCACTCCTGGTAACCACTTTTCCCCATGCTCCATCATGGCCTAGTGATGGAATAGCTCTCTGCTGGGAGTAGCCCAGCAGTTCTGCATTATGCTTTATTGCTTTTCACAAACCCTACCCCCACATTTAAATAGTCCATTTATTAATCTCTCTTCAGTTATCCATCTTGAATATGCCATCTGTTTTCTGCCAAAGACCTGAATAATTTGCTCCTTACATCACAATTTACAACCTGGACCAGTTTCTAAGATCTATCAGGGTATGCCTTTCTGTAACACTGGGTTCTACAGTCAATAGCTCAGATTCTAGTAACAGAGCCAGGCCTCTGACCACAGTGAGACAGGTCAGACTGAGAAAGGGTCAGAGCCAATGCCCAGCACATAGACTGCAAGACACAACAAAGTCTGGGAGCCAAAAAAATGGAGCTGGGCTAAGAGAGATGAGAATCTTGGAAGGGGGAGCTGCAGCCATGTCCAACCCAAGATGAGAGGCACAAAGAACTACTAGTACAAGTGCCAAGTGGTGTTCCAATCTGGGGCAAGGCAGGGAGGTAATCAGCTTATGGCTGAATGAGAGGCATTCAGTGCGGGTCCAGGAGCGCAGGTGGCAGGGGGCAGGTTTCCAATGACTCAAATATGGAGAGAACTCGAGTTCAAAGCAGAAATCTACTCAAGAAATAAAACATGAGGAGGGGGAGGAGACTCTTCTATTATCACTGAGAAAGAGGCACACATGGCAGGACTCAGCCACAGAAGAGCTGAGCTGTCAAGGCTCAGAATGAGACCAGATGCAAAAGCTGACCAAACCAGATCAATGAGCACATGTCCGTGGACTCCTTAAAACCATCTGCCTGGAGTCAGGAATGGAACTGAAATCTTGGAAGGATGGAGCCGGAAAGGTGGGGAGGGTGGAGATAGGAATTAAATAAACCCAGTTGTCAGGATGAAAGGGATTCTTGAGTGGGATAACATGAAGGCTCCTAGACACCTACTTAATCCTGCCTCAGGGATTTCATCTAGGGGGGAAAATGGCCTCTCTTACCAAAAGGTAGGAGTTTAAGAAGAAAAGGTAGTTTTCTGTACGTCTAGCACTTACTGAGGACTTACTATGTGCTAGGAACTGGGCTTTGTATGCATCTTCTCATTATATCCACACACAAGGTAGATAATACTATCACCTCCATTTTATGGATGGGGAAACTGAGGCTTACAGAGGATAAATCATTTTCCCAAGGTCATACAGGAAGTTCGTGGTAGAACTGGGATTCGGACTCATGCTGAGGTCACCCTGCCGATTACTAAGACACAGTCTCTGTAGCAACATAAAAGAGTCAATTAAGGCTGTGCCTGTCAGTCATTGGTGGAGTGTATGCAAGTAGGTGGCGTGTGGTGCGTGTATTTATCTAGACAAGTAACTGCATAGTTGTAAGCCCTTAGGGAGTTATGTTCTGCTGCAGAGCACTCTCATATGTTCTTGTTAGGACAATAATTTCATTGTTTTCACACTGCAATGTTATCTTTCTCCAGGAGAGAAGGTTTGCCTGCCTTCTCATCAGTGTGATCAGACCTGGTCCGCTACAATATGACACTCGAAGTCCTTCTAATTATCCCCCTTACAATGCAAGTCACCTTTTGGGCTCCCAGTCAAGGTGAATAGTGGAGGAGAAGGTGGGAGGAAAGTACATTTGTAATGGCACATTAGATTTTAAAAAGCTTTCAGACTGCTTTTAAGCTGCACTGTCCTTTTATAAACACATCTTACTCAGAACCTCAATACGTAAAGTTCATAGAATCAGAACTTCTCTGGTCTAAGTTTTAGAAGCAGGCCCAAAACGCTACCAGCTCCACCTTCCTAATTACTCCGAAGTTCAAGTTAAAAACACCAATCTTTTTGCACTTTTTACAAAGCTCCATATAGTCTTACTATATGATCCAGCAATTGCACTCCTAGATATTTGCCTAAATGAGTTAAAAACTATGTCTACACAAAAACCTGCATGCAAATGTTAACAGTAGCTTTACTGATTGCCTCAAGTGGAAGCAATCAAGATGTTCTCTCAGTAGGTGAAAAGTAAATAAACTGCAGTACATCCATACAAGTGGATATTATTCAGTGATAAATGAACTATTAAGCCATGAAAAGACATGGAAGAACCTTAAATGTGCATTACTGAGTGAAAGAAGCCAGTCTGCAAAGACCACATACTATATGATTTCAACGTATGACATTCTGGAAAAGGCCCAACTATTGTAATAAAGTAAAAATATCAGTTGTCAGGAGCTGGAGGGCAGGGGGACAGAATGAACAGATGAAACAGGATTTTTAGGATGGTGAAACTATTCTGTATGATACTGAAGTGGTGGATATATGACATTATGCATTTGGCAAAAATCTCTGGAACTATACAACATAAAGAGGGAAACCTAATGTAAGCAATGCACTTTAGTTAAAGATAATGTATCAACTGTTGGTGGGAATGCAAACTGGCACAGCCACTCTGGAAGACTGTATGGAGGTTCCTCAAAAAGTTGAAAAGTTAAAAACAGAGCTACCCTATGACCCAGCAACTGCACTACTTGGTATTTATCCAAAGGATACAGACATAGTGATTCAAAGGGGCACCTGCACCCCAATGTTTATAGCAGAAATGTCCACAATAGCCAAACTGTGGAAGAAGCTGAGATGCCCTTCAACAGATGAATGGATAGAGAAGATGTGGAATACATATACAATGGAATATTATTCAGCCATCAAAAAGAATGAAATTTTGCCATTTGCAACAATGTGGAAGAAACTAGAGGGTGTTATGCTAAGCGAAGTAAGTCAGTCAGAGAAAGACAAATACCATATAATTTCACTCATATGTGGAATTTAGGAAACAAAACAGATGAACATAGGGAAAAGGAAGGAAAAACAAAATAAGATGAAAACAGTGAGGGAGGCAAACCATAAGAGACTTGACTATAGGAAACATACTAAGGGTTGCTGGAGGGAAGGTGGGTGAGGAGTGGGGTAATTGGGTCATGGGCATTAAGGAGGGCACCTGATGTAAAGAGCACAGGGTATTATATGCAACTGATGAAATCACTAAACTCTATCTCTGAAATGAATAATACAGTGTATGCTAATTTCATTAAATTTAAATTAAAAAATTTTTAGTAAAAGATAATATATCAGTACTGGTTCATCAGTTGTAAGAAATGGACCACACCAATGGAAGATGCCAATAATAAGGGAAAATGAGAGGAGAGGGAATATTTGGGAATTCCCTGTACTTTCTCCTCAATTTTTCTGTAAACCTAAAACTGGTTGAAAGAAATATGAAGTTTATTCACTTTAAAAAGAAATATTAATCTCAACAAATACTAAGTGTTCAATAGGCTTAATAAATATTTTTTTTTAAAGGAATTGCAGGTAGAAGGCAATCCTTTTTTTTTTTAAAGATTTTTTTTATTTATTTATTTGAGACAGAGAGAATGAGAGAGAGAGAGAGAGAGAGAGAGCGCACATGAGAGGGGGGAGGGTCAGAGGGAGAAGCAGACTCTCTGCTGAGCAGGGAGCCCGATGCGGGACTCGATCCAGGGACTCCTGGATCATGACCTGAGCCGAAGGCAGTCGCTTAACCAACTGAGCCACCCAGGCGCCCAGGCTTAATAAATATTTATTGAATAAAGTCACTGAATCAGCATTAAACTTGGTTCATTTTGACACTGGGCATCTCTTTGAAAACAGATTGTTGCATTCTGTTCATAGGTATGCCAGCATGCTTAGCCAGTTTTCATGCACGTGGTAGGCAGAATCATGGGCCCTCAAAGATGTCCATATCTCATCCTCTCGACCTGTGAGTATGTTATCCTACCTGGCATGAAGGACTTTGCAGATGTGATTAAAGTTAAGGCCTTGAGATGAGGAGATTATCCTGAATTATTCAAGTGGGCCCAATCTAATCATGTCCTTAAAAGCAAACGGGTCCCTAGTTATTGAGAGGGAATGTGACCACAGAAGATGAGCTTAGAGATGCAGCAGTGTTGGCCGCCTGGGTGGCTCAGTTGGTTAAGCGACTGCCTTTGGCTCAGGTCATGATCCTGGAGTCCCGAGATCGAGTCCTGCATTGGGCTCCCTGCTCAATGGGGAGTCTGCTTCACCCTCTGACCATCTCCCCCCTCATGCTCTTTCTTATTCTCTCTAAAATAAGTAAATAAAATCTTAAAAAAAAAAAAAAGATGCAGCAGTGTTGGCTTGGAAAATGAAGGAGGGGGGCCACAAGACCAGGAATGTGGGCAGCCTCTAAAAGCTGGAAAAGTCAAGGAAAGATATACTCTCCAGAGTCTCCAGAAAGGAACACGTCACTGCTGACACCTCGATTTTAGCGCACTGGGACCCATGTCAAACTTCTAACATACTGAACCATAAGATAATAAATGTCGTTTTAAGCCCCTAAATTTGTAGTAATTTGTTATGGCACAATAGAAAACTAATAACAATGCATGTATGAATTAGAAACAAATCTTAGGCTACTCCCTTACCCCACCAATGAAATGTGGACCCCTTCCCCAAGGAAATATCTAGGCTCCCTATCCCCTAATGATTACCCATCTAGTCATGAACTTAAGCAGTATATTATAGAGACATAATACACCAGAGCAGCTCATCAAGACATATTTTTCAGAGTAATGCTTAAACTTTTTGACTTAAAAAGAAAAATAAAAAACTTCCATCCCCCCTGACTCTTTTATGGTGGCGGGGAGGCGTTCAAGTTGGATATACAGCAAAGAGCTTCTGCTTTAGAGCAAAACTCTGTTTGAATCTCAACTCCATCATGAGCCTTTGGTTATACACAAGGTACTTAGCCTGAGCTTCCGCATCTTACTGGGAAGTGTTAAAATAATCATCATACACAAAAATACAAAATATATAGTGACACATACAAAATAATAATCATAATGTACATAATATTTTCAAGAGAATAAGCACTGGAAGAAGTGTTAAGTTGTTCCTGTTTTCAACAATGATCACTGAACACATGATATCCTGGCACCTCTAAGTAAATCGCAAGTATCAGAGATGGCAATGGGACAAGTGGAAAAGTGAAGAGACATGGGTAAACAGGTGGGAGAGGCAGTTTATAATCTATCAACCCATGCAGCTTCCCATTAAAAAATAAATAAAAAGGGCACTACCTTTAGATAATACATTAATGTAGGCATGGGCCCTGCCATTCCAAACTCTAAAGCCTGCCTATCTGTGATGTTTCTGAAAATGTCTCTGCTCCTGGTAATTCACCAGCCTCTGCATCTTCAAGATGTTTTCTCTTTAAAATTCATTGATAGGGACGCCTGGGTGGCTCAGTTGGTTAAGCGACTGCCTTCAGCTCAGGTCATGATCCTGGAGTCCCGGGATCGAGTCCCGCATCGGGCTCCCTGCTCGGCAGGGAGTCTGCTTCTCCCTCTGACCCTACCCCCTCTCATGTGCACGCTCGCTCTCTCTCTCATTCTCTCTCTCTCAAATAAATAAAATCTTAAAAAAATATATAAAAAAATAAAAAATAAAATTCATTGATAAAGCAAAGAGCCTTGCAGCAGAACTAGATCAATACCCTGTATCTCTCTATAGAAAACAGAAAAGGTAAGCCTCCATTGTTCAGAGTTCTGATTGCATTTAACCCTTCAGTCCTGTCACGTGCACCACCAAAACTGCCCTAGGTAATTCACCAGCAAAGGATGCTAGACAGCCTAGCAAAAGGCGATTCCAATGAGAAATGCTGAGATTTCTCTTCCCTAAGAGCTTTGCAAAACACTACACCATTTTTTTTCCTTCCTAGAAACTGTGCCAATTATTCTCAAATGTAATCACCACGCAGGTTCCCATGAACATGAAAAACATAATGCATCCTTTTAAAAGTAGCCCCAAAGGCTTCGTGGCCCCTGGGAAGCAAGGCATTCACTTGTACGTATCTGTTTCTGAGCATTATCACAGAGCCCTGAAAATGAGATAAAATCATTACCCAACCAAAAAGGTATTTGACAACTCATAAGGTTTTATTTTAGTACACAAATAAGTACTCTGCTTTGAGAATACCAACTTGGTGTGTGTGCACTATAGTTTTGACCTTTATGAGATAAAACTATAAAATAATAAGATCATGCCAGGACTTAAATATTCTCAACACACAGATCTCCCAGAATCCTTGAAAGCTACATAATTTCCATGATACTGCTGTTATCAAAACATTTCTTTCTTTCTGAGGATCTGCATTCTGAACTCAGGCATATCCTTCTGATATAACCTTATTGGTTGCCAATGTTGGTACCTCGAGTGATGGATTTGATTGTTGTGAAGAATCCAAAGTCACTTGAAGCCTGGTTTGATTAGCTATGTAGGTTATCAATAGGGATGGCGCATTATGGATCGAAAACAAGGCTTAAAGATAAAATCATAACACTGGTTTTTTGGGAAGCTCTGGCCAACTAGCCAACAAGAGAGCTCCAAAAGGAAAGATTAAAAGGAGACTGAGAAACGACGTCACCAGAGTAGGAGTATAGGATTTCAAAGTGACTATCTGAAAAGGAGAAACCTTCGCTTACTACATGCTACACCAGCTGTTTGGGAGAGAGAGGGAGAAAGTCTCATAGCTTTCGAGTAGCAGTTCTTAAATGTTTGGTCTCAGAATTCCTCTATAATTTTTTTAAAGGTTTTATTTTATTTATTTGAGAGAGAGAGAACACAAGAGGGGGTAGGGTCAGAGGGAGAAGCAGACTCCCCGCTGAGCAGGGAGCCCTATGCGGGGCTTGATCCCGGGACTCCGGGATCATGACCTGAGCCGAAGGCAGTCGCTTAACCAACTGAGCCACCCAGGAGGCCAGAATTCCTCTATACTTTTAAAATTATGAAGGACTCCAAGGAACTTTCATTTATATGAGTTCTAGCTATTGGTGTTTACCATATTAGAAATTAAAACTGAGAAATGTGTAAAATGTTTGTTGATTCATTTAAAAATAATAAACCCACTACATGTTAATATAAATAACATAGTTTTATATAAGATGGCTGCATTTTCAGAACAAAACAAAATTTAGTAAGAATAATGGTATGGTTTTACATCTTTGCAAATCCCTCTTAATGTCTGGGCTCAGAGAAAACTACCAGATTCTCACACCTGCTCCCACATTCAATCTGCCCCGTGTTGTGTATCTGGAAAACACTGTACACCATGACAGAATGAAAGTGAGAAAGAAAGATACTATTTTAACATAACGATGAAAATAGCTCTGATCTGACAGACTCCCTGACGGGTCTCAGGACCGCTAGGTTTCCTCAGATCACGTGGGAAAACCACTACTTTATTGTAATGCCAGCACTACGTGAAGTGTGACAATAAATAAAACTCTGTGTGTGTGTGTGTGTGCGCGCGCGCGTGCAAATACAGAATGAGATTTCAGAAGCTCTTTAATGTTACTCTGAGGAAAATAGATGTTTCGGTCTTCATGTTTCTAACTTTACTTTGTACCCTACTGGGGCCTTGTGCTCAGCTGCCCAACAGCTCAGCTAAAACCTCGTCATCTCCTCTACTCCTCAGCCACACTCCATTTGTGCCATGAGTGTCCTTGTCTGCAATTAGCCAGGCACTTTAGTCTGCGGCAAGGAGAATGAGCCGGAGGAGCCGCCGAGACCATCCGCTGCATATCTGCTGCTTACGGAAACCAGTCAGTGGCTAAATGCGGTGAGGGCGTCCCAGACTTTTTCATTGTTATTTTCCCTGATAACCCAATACCAGTTTACTCACTGTTATTCCCAACACACCGACTGCTGTCATCCCAAAGTGACCACTGATAGTACCTAGTTAGCAGATCAGCCGTGGCAGACCTGAGCCATCCCTCCACAAGACACCAGGAAAGAGGGATGGGGGGGGCGGATTATGCACTCAGTTTCCAGAGCTCCAATAGCTGCAGACAAGCTCTCTCAGACAGCCAAGAAGGCATTTCTCCGACTCTCTGTTGACATGGTGGAAAGGTTCTGAAAATGAACGTGTCTTGGACCAAACATTTTGGGAGAATATTACAGTTTTCAAAGAACTTTCAGCTCGGTACACACAAATGGAGCTCTCTCTGTGTTCAGGCACCGTTCTAAGTATTCACTATCTTAGTAGAAAGAGCACTCAACTGAGAATCCAGGTATCTGGGATCTGGTCCCTGGGCTGCATCTAACTAGCTGTGTGTCCCCAGACAAATCACCTAACCTCTCTAACCTCAAGATGCTCACAGGCACATAAGTAAAATGAGGACATTAAAACAAACGAACTCTAATGACCTTTCTATTCTAAAATTCTATGATCTTTTTTTTCATGGTTTTATTTACCTGAGAGAGAGAAGGAGGAGGAGCAGAAGGAGAGGGTCAAGCAGACTCCACGCTGAGCACGGAGCCCAGGGCAAGGCCTGATCTCACGACCTTGAGATCAAGACGTGAGCTGAAATCAACAGTTGGATGCTCAACCGACTGAGCCACCCAGGTGCCCCTAAAATTCCATGAGCTTAAAGCCTGCTGGCAACCTACAAACATATAAGCAGAAGAAAAAAACATTTTTTGATGTGTGCAGAAGGAAGACTGCAGGGCCCATTTCTCTTACAACAGGGAATAAGGCCCAGGACTCTTTTCAGCAGTGTGGGTACCCACCCATGGAATGGAGGTATTGACAGACAATGCACACATCATACAGAAATGCTTCCCAGGCCTCGGGAGCTGGGAGCCATGAGCATTCCCCACCCCCACTAAGTATGGCTGCTTTCCAGGGACTCTGCCCTTCGCTGTTCAGGATCTCATTATTCCCAGTGCTCCAGACGGAACACATGAAGCCCCCGTGATGCTGAGCATATGGCCTGGCTCAAGAAGTGCTCCCTGCACAGAGAAATAGAACATGTCACAGAGACAAAAACACCTGGTTGTAGCCATGATTCTCAATGGAATTATCCTTATCCTTGAAACATGTGAGCACAGCTAATGTTAAGCCTTCAGCTGAACATGAAAATGGTAGTAGCAGCCTAGACCATATTCCCCTGAATGACACTCTCCCCCCTTTCAGCCCTGCCACATGCTCACATGAAATATCAAATTGCTTGCAGCTCATATTGAATAATGAATATGCCCGCCGCAGCCTATCACCAAGCCTTCAGCAGTCCGCCTGGGGAACTGGGAGAGATGTTAGAGGTTTGCAGGCCAAGCACAAAATTGAAGACAAGCTTGAATTAATAATTTGCTTATTTCCATACATGTGCTTCAAAATAAAGTGCAAATTGAATAAGGTAATAACAGGGCTTGGGAGAAAAAAAAAAAGCTTCCTTTTGCAAACTGCTGACACTTCAATTTCATTATCTCTCACCACCCTGAATGTGATTTGCAAATGTGCTCTCCCTATGTCATCATGTAGAAACATCTTCAGGAAGAGCCAAAACGAATGGAAAACAATTCCATGGAGCTTTGGAAAAAAAGAAATTAAACCTCTCATTTTAAGCTGATTTTTTTGAGGGCACCATTTTCTAGAATTGTGCTCTGTGGACCTCCGCAGCTGAATCACCTGAGCATTCCTTGGAAATCCCAGGGACGTTTCAGACATTGTCTATGCCAGGTTATCTCAGCTTTTTCCTACCCTGACACAAGAATCTCCATCATGTTCTTGCCAATCACAACCACATACATACCTTAGGAGCCATGTTTTTTGAATTATCACTTTCAGGTACATTTGCCCCTAATATGTTGGTGCCTAAAAATGTAGGTCCATTTACCTTTGCATTTTTAACCACTGTCTCTCTTACATCATAATCAGGCCCTTGCAGAAGAATGAAAACAATGTATGTCTGAATCCAGTCCCAGGATCTTAACCAATCTAATTCATCGGAAGATGGGTACACACACCCATGCACACACATATCCACACATATCCAGAGACAAATTTAGATTCAAAATATTGGAAGACCCACATCCCTAACAAACCCCAGAGGAGGAACAAGCTGAAGACGTCCCCTATTTCCCAGTTGCCTTGGAATAGAGTCCTCTGTGAGCGGTGTGGGGCAGCTCTAAAGGATCCTCTCTCCTGTGTGTGGTTGGCAGTGCCTCACAAAGATCACCAGTGTAAGATCAGAAAACTGCTCCCTTCAAACATGCTTTCCCTTGGTAAAAGTGCTTCCTTCCCTACTCCCTCCCCTCCTGACCCCTTCACTGGTTCATGCTCTAAGCATGTCCGCTGTAAGCTTCCTGATTCCTTAAAATGGGGTTAGATTACCTTCATGCATGCTCCCATAGCACTTACCACTCTGGACTACAACTGCCTAATCATTTGTCTAAAATTTCACTAAAATATAAGCTCCTGTAACACAGGAAATCCAACTTGTTGGGTTTTGCATCCCCAGCACTCTGTTCATTGCCTGGCATATAATAGGAACAAATTACTGATTGAATGAATGAGTGAACAAATGAACACACTTAAACCAGTCTAACAATTCACTGTTATCCAGAGGAAGGAAAGGAAGGCAAACAGAGGAAATGAAGACTATGGATCTAGAGATTAACGATGGGATATTATGTCTCCCACATCTGGGTTACTGGTTTGCATCCAAACTTGGTAGGTGACTTATAAAAACTGGTGTCAATAAATTCCTATTTGGTCAAGGGTATTCATACCACTTCTAGAGGCCACTATCTAAGGCCAGAGGAAATGAAAAATCACTGTTGTCCATTTTAATTATCAATATTATCCAAGACATAAAGGGTTGGTTGGACAGTAGAGGCTAATAATCTTTCCTCTAGAGGCAACCTCAGCACCTCTTGACAATTACAATCCACAAAAACTCAAACAAAAAATGTCCCTGAGGATGTTCATTTTACATCACCTTTTGTCTTTCATTAAGAGGCCCAGGGAAGGGGCCCCTGCGTGGCTCAGTTGGTTGAGCGTCTGACTCTTGGTTTCGGCTCAAGTCATGATCTGAGGGTCCTGGGATCGAGCCCTGCATTGGGTTCCCACTCAGCAGGGGGAGTCTGCTTGGGATTCTCTCTCTCCCTCTCCCTCTGCCCCGCCCCACCCTCGTGCGTGTGCTCTCACACACTCATGCGTGTGCTGCTCTTGTGCACTCGCTCTAAAAATAAATAAATAAATCTTAAAAAAAAAAAAAAGCAACCCAGATAAGGACAAAGATGAGGAAGATGACCTAGCAAGACCAATGATAACCACCTTCCTCCTTTGTGGGCAGACCCCTATATCTAAAAATTAGAAATTGATAGAGGTAAGACTCTGCAAGATAATCTTAGAGATGTCTGAAGAAGTAGAAGGAAAAAAACAACACAAAATGCCTTATGGATCATGAGACATTACAAGCTACTGGTCAGAATCAATATCAAGTTCACTCAGTTCACTAGTACTCACCCTGTTATCCAGTCTAGAAGTCTGGACTCATTCTTGTCTCATGATTAACTTGTCCTTCTCTACCACCACCCCATCTAATCAACCACCAAAAACTACTGATTCTACCTTCTAAACATCTCTATTCCCATTGCCAGTACCTTATTCCATCATTATCTACTGCCCACATCCTATATTACTCAGGTTAAATAATGCTTGCCACTTTCACAAACAAGCTCAAAATCTAGGTGACTGAACACAATAAAAATATTTTTCTCTACTCAGCAAAGTGCAATGAGAGTTGGTGCTGGAGCCCCTATTGCAAAATTTGTCCAGGGACCCAGGCTCTTCCTCTCCTATGGCTCCATGATCTTCTGGGCTTTTGAGTCCTCTATTGGGTCCTCTGCTTCTGGCTAGCATATGAGGGAAGAGAGAGGGCATTAAGAGTTGCCAAGCATGGGAGGGGCAAATATCTCATCCACTTTCATTCCTTGGCCAGGACCCAGCTATGGGGCCTTACGAAAGCGTGAAAGAACTGGGCCAGGACGAAAATGTTTATCGGCTAGCATTAGCATTCTCTACCCACAGATCTCCTCCTATCTGACCTTGTCTTCACCATCCCCGCTCTAAGCCAGTCTTCACGCTGCAGATGGAAGGGAAAAAAATTCTGATCACATTACTCTCCAGCTGCGAACCTTTCAATGGCCACCACTGCTCTTAGGATAAATACCCAAATCCTTCTCATGGTATATCAGTCAGCATGTGATCAAACGAGAAGAACCACCATGATAAAGAAAGGGATTTGTTTGAAGGTGCAGACCTCACACAGTTGCGGGAGCTGATGGAACAGTATGTCAGCCGTTGCCTCTGCCTTCTAGTTCTGAGCCTAAAGTTATCATAGATCAAAGATCAACCAGACTGGTGACTGGAAGGCCAGCTGGATGTGGACAAGAGCAAGAACACACTGGAACCTTTGAGGATGACCTGGGATCTACAAGGACAATGGGAAACTGTGAGGACAAACTGGAATGCATGTGTCACTCACCACCTCCACCCTCAACTTTAGCCATGGAGCTGCAAGCGCACTTAGGCCAGGGCTTGAGGCAGCTGAAGGAAGAGATCCAGTGAGGGTGGGAGATCCAGGAGCTGCCCCACACCAGTGAGATGAGCTGGCAGATCTCAATGCACAAGTTGCCACAGCACACGGAGCCCTGCACCAACCTTCAGAGCACGAAAAGTATGGCTGATGCTTCACTTCTGCCTTCCAAGTCTCCCGCAAAATGTCTCTTATGACCCACACTAACCCAGAACCATACAAGGAAAAGATTTCTGGGAAACATGACACAGCTTAGGTAAGTGGGCACGGGTCTAAAGCCACCATGCCCGACCTGTAAGATCTGGCATGATCTAGTAGCCCCTGCCTACTTCTCCATCCTTGCCTGAGTGAATTTCTCCTCTTTTTTATTCTTTAAAGGTCACTCCCCCAGAAAGATTCCCTTGACCAAGATCTTCTTTAAAAACACTTAGTGCCCTTGTAATTGCTTGTTCAAACTCTAACTTTACCCTTGACTACAAGTTCCAAGAGGACAGGGACCATGTGTACAGTATGCACTGCTATATCCTAGCCGCGAGCAGATGCCTAGTACACAAAAGGCACTCAATGAAGACCTCATGAAGGAAAATTGCCTGGTGTATCAATGGACCTCTTCTTAGGTAGAATTCCAATTAGGTCACATAATGTTGATACTTATCCACTTTATTTTCAAAGAATCTCTAAAGTAGGAAAAACAGCCGCTTGAATGAGAATTCATTCCAAAGTCTGACAACCATTTTCATTGTACCTCACCTAAGTCTTTAATGCCTTTAAAACTACCCAATGAAGTTCCTATATAAGAGATATAGGCCACTAAATTATTATATATTAGCATCAAGGAAGATAAGTAATTCTCTCTTTTGGAGATTTATTAGAAATAGTACACAGCTAACATTTCTACATTATATTAGAACCACCTGCCCAAAAGCAGGGAGATGGCTTCTATGACCCTTTAGGGAAATCCCCGTTCAATGAGCCTATCAAAGTTATTTTACTAGCACAGCTGTGTAAGATTAATCATCTTTGTGAATTCTTAATTGCCGTGGTCAGACAACCCCCAGAGAGTAATCATACACCGTGGCAGAATTCATGCTCCTTTTTCATTCTTCTGTGATAAAGGAGAAAGAAGGAAGAAGCAGTAGTTCACTACCATTTGCTCATTAATTCATTCAAAAAATAATTAGGGGTGTTTCCTACAGGGTTAAGTGCTAGGGATACAAAGATGGCTAAAGGAACTCAGAGTCTAGTGGGGGGGGGGAAGGCAAGTAAACAGAGAAGGTTGATATTTCTTTAGAGGTATTCAAAACTAGCAGCTTCTATTTTAAAAGAAGTAAGTGACCAAAAATATCACAGCAAGTACTCAGGAGATCGAAGCTGTATGTCAGGCACCAACATGAGCACATTACACCAACTGACACACTGACTCCCAATAACAACTCTGGAAGGTAGGTATTCTTATTATTCCCCATTTTCACAGATGAGAAAGCTGAGCCACAGACAGGCCCAAGCAACTTGCCTAGGGCGGAAAAGCAAGTCTCCAGAGCCCACTGATTTACCACAATGCCACTCTGCCTCAACCTATCTTCCTACCCTCTTCCATAATCCCTCCATGACTATCAGACCCAATGATTACAAATTAAGGTATCAGAAGTTCAATGATTAATCTTCAAAATGTAATGAATTATTAGCATTTTAATAAAAATGGCATTTAAAATCTACAGAGGGGTCAAATTTGTAAACTCTTTCATTTGTGAATATAAATACCTACATAGGCTCAAAAGATGAATACAAATTATTCCCCATAAAGAACTCCAGCCTTTGGCAATATCCCATCCTTGTCTGCATCGGTGCTCCTCCCTTTACCTAGGGCTGAACGAAGAAGGAATTCTCCATTACCCACCACACAAGTCACCACACTTTGCAGGGGACAAGGAACAAAGGGTTATCCAACAACTACACACTAAAATAGTTTCCACTCTTGGGGCGCCTGGGTGGCTCAGTCGTTAAGCATCTGCCTTTGGCTCTGTGCTCAGCCGGGAGTCTGCTTCTCCTTCTGCCCCTCACCCCACTCATGCTCTCTCTCAAATAAATAAATAAATAAACAAACAAACAAACAAACAAAATAGTTTCCACTCTTCTTCAATCCTCGGACTTCCTGTAGCAGCATCTGCTGAGAAACAGACTGACTTCAGCTCTGTCCTAAGTGGAAGAGGGAACAGAGCATATACAGAAAATGTGGTTCTTTTCACTCTATCAGGAGATGTAAAGAGGCATTTTAAAAAATCATTTCTTGGGCACCTGGGAGGCTCAGTCAGTTAAGCGTCTGCCTTTGGTTCAGGTCATGATCCCAGGGTCCTGGGATTGAGCCCCACGTCGGGCTCCCTGCTCAGCGAGGAAGCTGCTGCTTCCTCTCCCTATGTCTCCCACTCCCCCTACTTATGCTCGTGCTCTTTCTCTGTCAAATAAATAAATAAAATATTTTTTAAAAATCATTTCTTGTTTGATTTCACATTGGAATGGATCAGGAACAGCATCTAGATTCCTCTTACAGTGGTTCCACTGCAGTATCTAGTATATTCCCTCCCCTGTCCAGCTCTAGTTGGTCCACACTGGATGCTATGGAAGCCCAGTGGGGCAGCTGGAAAGGCTTCTCAGAAAATGCTGAGCTTGAAGAACATGACATGGTAAATCCACTAGAGAATCCAAGTAGTTCCCTATGACTAGAGGACAGAGCAGTGGGTAAAACAGAGGGTGAGGGTGAGGTGGGGCAGTCCTGGAGATGAGCCTAGCCTAACCAGGGGCTACATCACTGAGGGTGTATAGACTTGACTCTGGAGACTATGGAGAACTGCCGGAGAAGACCAACCAGGGAAGACCTCTCTGGCAGTGGCAGTATAGAAGACAGATAAAAAGCCCTTACCCTAGAACTTGTGTGGTTATCTAACATTGGAGAAATAGCCCTGCCTACTTAGTGGAGGTCCCCCATTGCCCCTAATAATAATAGATCAAAATAAAAGATAAGAAGGGTCTTTTTTTTTTTTTCCTTTTCTTTAGCGATGATCACAAAATATATAGAAGCCTAAGTCAGGTTCAAATGTTGACAGCAAAACTCAGTGGGATTCACAGCTTCCAAAAGAGACTGGGGAAAGACTGATAAGAAGCTGAGATCTGGCCATGAGAATTGAAGAGCCTTTCTAAACTTTTTTATAAAGGGATAGATGATAGTCTCAAAAGGGAGTCCAACTGATGACAAGAAAACATCAGAAATGCTTAAATGACCTATATTGGGGACTGACTTTAAAATATGGGTAGGAGGACACAGAAATATACAGGACCATCGAGTGTCTTCTCTCCATGGCGGCACGCACAGAGGTACCGTGGGAGTAGAGTGCATGGATCAAGAGCAGCTTATGATCCTTTGCTCATAACATTTGATCAGAGAAGTTTTTATGATGACTTTCCAGTACATAGTAGTTAAATTGAACAAATGTTATGACCACAATAAAACACATTCTTATCACTGGAACATAAATCAGTAATTGCTACACTGTGAGGGAGTTTCCCCCACAAGTGCAGGGATGCTGCTAGCTAGCATCAATGGGGGGAGAAGTTTAAAGGTAAAGCCACAGCACCAAATATCATTTAAAATCAAAACACAACAAAGTTAAAACCTGTTCCCTCCAAGGCTTTAATGTAGCTTTTCGAACCTTTCAGAAAAAGCTTTTCCCTCTAGTGGATCGCTAAAAAGCCACCTACATAAAACCTACTAATAAGGACTCCAATGGAGAGACTCGCCATAAAATCAGGAATGCTCTGGAGCTCAGTGGAGATTCACTCCTGCCACACACAGCTTGGCAGCAGCAACTCCACTCAATCCCAGTACACGTGTTTTCAGTTACAAACTGGAGATTTCTATCAGACTCAAAATTAATTGTGGGAGAAACTCTTTTAGGAGAGAAAATGTCCACAGCTCACGTAGTTGGACTTCTCAGGAAGATGCCCCCCCCGCCCCCCCCCCACACACACACCATGTCCATTCAAGGAGGGGAAAGCGTTGAGACTCTGGTTAAGGGCAATCTGTTTTGCAACTCTGAATTCCTTGAGTCACCGCACCTTCTTGAAACAGTGAAATCAAAGTTGCATCTCATAACAATCTAACAAGTACTTCTTATTTTTTTTTTAAAGATTTTATTTATTTGACAGAGAGAGACCCAGCGAGAGAGGGAACACAAGCAGGGGGAGTGGGAGAGGGAGAAGCAGGCTTCCCGCAGAGCAGGGAGCCTGATGTGGGGCTAGATCCCAGGACCCTGGGACCAGACCTGAGCCGAAGGCAGGTGCTTAACGACTGAGCCACCCAGGCGCCCCACAAGTACTTCTTATTTATAGACCCTTTGGAACCTGGCAACCTCTGGACATTTGAGACAACATGGAACATTCACATTCTGCTTTTAGGGCTTAAGGTGGTCAAAATAAAGTAGCTCTGAAGGCAGTCTGGGGAACTTCTAAGGAAAATGGACTCAGAGAGTGTTGCTCTTTCTAGATTTGGAGCCATCCAAGCTTATGAATTTACAGGGTTACTGGCTCCCTTTTTTAAAACATCTCATTTTTGTGGAATAACCCAAGACTAGAGTAATTTGGGAGAAGAATTTTCATTAATTCAAAGGAACAACCCCTCCCACAACACAAAAAGTGGTAATTCACTCTATAAATTTCTTTTTCTTTTTTAAGCTAGAAAATACTGAACATATAGCAGATGTTCATTCAATCCTTAGAGCACCCAATAAGGTATATGTTCTTATTTTATAAGTGAAGAAATTAAGGCTCAGGCAGTTTAGTTACGTTGTTCAATACAGCTAATAAGGGATGGTGGTAGGACCTGAACTCAACACTGTCTGGGAGTTCATTGCCGTGACATGGTGCCACCCCATCAGAAACAACAATAGGAGACACACTGGCGTGGGGCCTCCATTTTCTCTCTAATGATGCATCAGGGGACAAAACCGCCTCATAAAACAGAGCAATGTTCATAATCATCATGCCTCTACTTTTTTACCAATCACTTCAATTACATAAGGCATGTATTTCTATGAGAGAAGTAACTTTATTGCTTTTACAATAAATATTATAAATAAATATGTGTGCAAATGAGATCGCTTTGCCTTTCACTGTACCTTCTAAAGCCTGACGCACAGATCACATCTGTGTACTCAGACAACCAGTGTGTTTCCTGGTGCTCCACACAACCACTGTATTTATTATGTACATCAGGAAGGGCACTGACTTTACTTTCATACTTAAGCTTTTATAAGTCTGTCTCTTTTCACAAAAGGAAACAAGGCATCCTTTGTAATACACACAGCAGAAACATTAATCCATTTTCAAGTCTGAAACTTGCTATATACAATTAAGTGGCAATAAATTCAGCCTCATCCAGGTTAAGGGCATAGGCACAAGGAACCAAAGTTGAGGTGTTCTCCTGAGACTGCTAACAATTCACCTTCAACACCAGGGCAAAGAAAACCGCACTTCTTCAGTACCCATTTTCTGGCCTCTACGCGACTGCAGGTTTCCCACCCAACACAGAGTTAATAATATACAATACAGGGGCGCCTGGGTGGCTCAGATGGTTAAGCATCTGCCTTCGGCTCGGGTCATGATCCCAGGGTCTTGGGATCGAGCCCTGCATCAGGCTCCCAGTTCAGCGGGAAGCCTGCTTCTCCCTCTCCCACTCCCCCTGCTTGTGTTCCCTCTCTTGCTGTGTCTCTGTCAAATAAATAAATAAAATCTTTAAAAAAAAAAAAAATATATATATATATACACAATACATTTTCATTGCCTCAGTTAATGCAGAAAAAAAGCTAGAAAATTCTTAGGGCAACCTGCAAGAGGAACTCAAATCAACCTTGTAAAGAGCGCCCGTCTCTGGTTCTATACTAATTGCCATGTAAATTAACAAAAAGCAAAGCCCCACCAGCAAGGAAATGTTTTCTTCACAGACCATCAGCAAAGTGGCCCCAGAAGCCTGAATAACATCATGCCTGTTTCTTTAGACAATAAAATGCCAAAGTTTTTCTTTTGCTGTCAGCAAATGATGAATACATGTGGTACCAATTATTTAATACCACTAGACCACCAGGGAAGAAGATTTAGGTGAACTGCGGCAGAACTATGCCATTTATTTTTATTACCATGCATTAAAAATTACGTTTACAGATAATTGTTTTTCTCCTTCCAATAAAGTAAGATAAAAAAAAAATCCAGAAGAATATTTAATAATACTGGACCACCAGGGAGGAATTTTTAAAAGTTGATTTTTTATTGAAAAATTAGATTTGCTTTTTTAAAATTTCCAACTATTTTTAAGTGCAATTTGTGAAGAAATTATTTTAAACCAGGGCAGTATGAATTTTCTGCTGGGGGAGTGTCTCACAGATTAAGTTACTCTTTTAACAAGGGTAATTACCTAATCAAATCACCCCTCAGAACCATCAGTTTTAAAATACTTGTGTAACTGACTGCATGTTTTACAATTCTGTTCCACCACACGTCGCGTTCTCGTGGTTTCTATTTGAGTCTGTGTTTGCAAAATCCCCAGATAAAATAAACTCGATTTTTTTTCCCCAAAAGCACTGTAGTAGATTGGGAAAAACTTCTATTTACCAGTTTCTTCTAAAAGGAGAATGGGAAGTAAAAGGAGAAGCAGTAGCAGCAGCAAACTGAAGAAAAGAACCATACAGAGGTGAGGGGAGAGAAAAAATCAAAAGGAAATTAAATTCGTCTTCACACAATAGTTGCAATGATAATCTCTCTACACTTCAGCTGACATATTTACAATTAGGACAGAAGTAACTGTTTCTCTCTCCCTCTCCCTCTGCCCCCACCACCCCTCTCCCTCCGTCACTCCCCTCTCCCGACCTTTCTCCAGAGTGCAGAGCCCTACAATTAAAGGGGACTTTAGAAGTCTTCTCAGCTCATCCCCCATCAAGATCAGAATACCCTCCCTGCATCCCTCCCAGATACCAGCCTATCATGTCAAAGCATTAGCTGATTTGCCCAAAAGGCGGGTTGCTCTGTTGCCAGTGGACATCCCCTAAGATGGGAGAAGTCCCGTCTCTCTGTAACTCTCACTTTGGGTCCGAGGCTGCTCTTTGAAGCAATGAAACAGAAGAGTAGTTCTTGAGATGACTGCACGTCAATTGGCCAACCCACGCCACCCCTGCACACTATGTATTGCTCTGGTTTTTAACTAATTGCATGTGACAAAGGCAGACCCTGTGTTCTGGGCTAAAATCAGTTAGGGAGGAAGTGGGACACACGGACACACACACACACACACCCCTCACGTCTGGTTTTCCAAAAGGAAAGCTGCTTCCCAGCTTCCAGCTGTTCTCAGGATAGAAGAAGAGACCAGGGCCAGAGCCAGGCAAAATTATAAAATCATTCGAGGATGCCTTTGGCTCCTTCCACTTCTTCTCCAATTTGTAGATAAAGGTGTTAAGTCCTTCACAATACTGTTTGCTAATATATCCTAATTTTATTAAATACGTTTGTCAAAGAGTAGATCAAATCACCCCATTTCTTGCGGATTTCATGCCTGTTCACATAATTCTCAGGATGCATCTCCTCAGTGACTCCTCAGTGACTCAGGTTTGTTCTAGAACTACCAACATGCCCTCATGTGAACCAGCAAACCGTATTCAGGGCCGAAAGCTGGGTCTGTCTTGAGAGGCTAAGAATGTTTACCCCCAATGCAGGACAGCTTCAGATCACACAGGGACTCTCCTGGTGACGATACCATCTTAGTATAGTTTCCTTGCTACCAGGTAAGTTAGCTTGCTGAGCTCTGTTCCTTCCAGACCAGAAACAGTACAGGCTGGCTGGAGACAGGTCTGGTCAGGGCTGATGGGCAGTGAACCTGTTCTAACAGTGTGTAGGCCCCAGGCAGTGGGAGCAGTGAGCGACCATGATAAGGCTCCGAAAGACGTGTGGGCATGGACTGCCCCTCACTCTGGGCGCTGACAACAAGCGCTTCTGACTTCAGAGTAGTTAGTCTTCTCTGCTGCCATAAAGTCAAAAATCACCTGCCTCTTTATTACTTCTGTCTTTCGAGGAAATCGCTCACCCTTCCACTCCACTAGGCTATTCTTCTGGAACATAAGGCTTCAGACCTCACTTCACTGCTTTCCACGAGCAGAGACCTAGAAGCTCTGTTTGCCTCCAAGCAAAGGTTCTACGAAGGAGTAGAGCGGTCAAATGCAAACCTGATCTTGTCATTCTCCTGCTTAACACACCTTTGTGTTCCCTACTGCCCACAGGGACAACTACAAACTCCTGCCATGGGCTTCCAAGTCCAGCCTGTTTCAAATGAATCCCTCAGGTACTTGATTTCCAAGGACTTAACCACCTCTGAGCTTTCGCATGTACCGTTTCCTTGCCAGGCCTCTACTAAGAATTTCTCCCCATCTTAATCAGCAGGAGTAATATAAAAACCCTAACAAAAGTAGAGCTCTAAGAAGGAAGTGGATAACTGTGGAAGGCAGCATTTTATGCCTGGAACAAACATTCCCAGATTTTGGTGTTTGTGGGATTTCATCACCAGAAGAGGAAGAAGGAGAAGAAGAAAGACAAAGAGAAAAAGGAAGATGAGAAGGAAAAGAGGAAGACGAAGAAGAAGGGGGTGAGGGGGAGGGAAGGGGGAGGGGGAGGAGGAGGGGGAGGAGGAGGAGGAGGAGGAGGGGGAGGAGGGGGAGGAGGGGGAGGGGAAGAAGAGGAGGGGGAGGAGGAAGGGGAGGAGGGGGGAGAGGGGAGGGGGAGGAGGAAGACAAACAAAACCAAACCAAGGGAGGAGGAGGGTTTCAGGCTGTCAATATCAGGCATGCTTAGAGAACAGGGGATGTCCCTGTGATGGCTCAAAGACAGTATCGGTCTTCTCAGCCACCTTACTATGGCCACGCAGACTTGGAGAGATGAAGGTGGTTTGCAGAGAACCAATATCCTATATGCTGGTGGTCAGATAGAGCTCATCCTTGCTTATCCTGGGGGGATCTGAAGCCGCTGAGTGGCCTCCACCCAGCAGGTTGGGGGGTACCTAAAGAAGGTACCCCATCAATTGACAAAGATATTCTGGATCTGCTGGTGCACTGCTGAATGTCTGGTTCTCAGATCACCCTATGAATACATGGGCCAAACACTTTCTTATTATCAGCTCGACACCTTTTTCAACTAGCTTGCAAAAACCTAACTTACTAGAACACAGGCCACTAAACTGGAAATCAACTACAACTGAACTAACATAGTAATAAAGCTACTACAACAATAACAAAAACCAACGTGCTTCACATTCAAATGGTGCCTCCCAAGTTAAAAGACTTTCACAAACATCATCTTACTTGAAGATGTAACCCTGCCTCACAGCCCTACTGTGAAGCACGTGACCTTCTCCTCATATCACAGGTGAGAAAACTGAGCTCTGGACGCAGAGATGACTGCCTGAGGGCCACATAACTCACAAGTGGAGTCAGTACTCCAAGTTCATGTCCTCACATCAGCTCCTGTGCCCTTTCTGCTATACTTTGCTGATTTTCCACCAGGACTGAAATCAACAGCAAAGCAATTAAGTAGAGGTTTAATTCTCCGATTCAACCTCAACTCAAACACAGTTCAACAAGTGTTTATTCAATCTCAGCTCTGTACCCGCACACGGCATTGCCCCAAACATCTCTCAAAAATCATGACCCTCGTGGCATTCAACTGTCTAGACCCCTGTTTTATTAAAACAAAATACATTATGCAAAACAGTTATAAAAATTGAGGGTATTTAAATGTTTAGCATTAACAAATTAATGTGCTGAACACACATACACATTTACAATGATTGGAATATAGATAACTCACTTGGAAATAATGTCCCAGTCTAAAGAGCCCTTAGTAGGTCAAGGTGAGAAATTCCTGGCCCTTGGGACAGATTCTACTTGTGCCAGGAAATGCCTAATTCACTGGAGAATCGAAACATTTTTTAGACTCTAAAATGAATTTTAAACTAAAAGATAGGACTTCAGAGGACTTTTATTAAATTCCCAAACTGCCTAATATTTGCAGTTAATAAATGCCAGTGAGCATTTAAAGAGCCCTGGAGTAGGAGTCTAGAGACATAGGTTCTAGACCCAACTGTCCTGTGGATGCCAGGAAACCATAACGGAGCCCCTAACTTCCCAGGGCTTGATTCTCTCATCTGTCCATCCACTGCGGACTGTGCTGTGGGAGACACTTACGGCTTCGTGTTCTGTGATTTGAGTGCCCATCCCTGGAGAAGCTCCTTCCTGGTCCATGAACTAAAACTAATGATCGCTTCAAGCAAGCAATTCTGTGAGACTGTGAGAAAAAGAGAATTGCAATCACCAAAACAAACAAGCCCTGACTTCAGAGACCAAGCTCCACCAAATAATGGCAAACAGCAGTAACTTGAGGCTCACTGCACCCAAAAGGGCATTCTGTTCTACATGATACTGGGGATACATGAAAATTGTAGATTTTCATCAACACCCATGCACAGAAATTTCCAAAGCAAACATTCCTTGGAAATAAAAACTGCAGTCCTAGATGTCATCATCTTCCCTGGGCTGTGAGTCACTCAGGTGACTGCATTCTGTATGGGCCCCCACAGGGGGCTTAAGAAATCTTAATTTGCCCAAAGATGCTAATCAAGCCTAGAGGCTTAGAGTCGGGAGCTTGCTGATGTGCTGTGTTTGTTTTAAATCAGACCGCCTACTTGGTGTGAGGCTGATCTCTGTTATTAAATCCCCTTTTGTTCTGCGTGTACACCCATCAATCTTATCTTACAAATCAAATAGAGAAGGGATAGCACGTTTATAATTAAACCCTGTAAGCTGTTTCCAAATATCTAGTCAGTTGCCCTATACAAGTGCACCCATAAATATCCTTTAGTTATAAAGTGAAGCTTATCTTAATGGTATTTATAATCTCTTTTGCAGTAAAACAATGGCCTGTAATCTCTTCTGGTTTTAATATAATTTAGACTATGGAATTTGCTTTGAGTTAGAGTATTATTCTGATTATCTTGACTGTATCCAAGACAGGACAGTTTTATCTACAATAAGGGAAAGAATCACTTATAACCAATGCCAGCTAACTCTAAAAATTCTGAACTCATAAATATATTATCATTGGTGTTATTAGTTTGGAAATCAGAGACCGTTAACTGTCCCCCAGTATTCACCTGCTCCTTCTCCCCTTTAGAAAGAGAATGCCCTCCTAAGTTCTGGCCAGGCACAGAGCCGCCCAGATAAAGACCACCTCTCAGCCTCCCTTGCAGCTAGGTATGACCACATGACTAAGTTCTCATAAACAGGTCATGAGCAGAAGTGAAGTGTGCGACTTCCAACTGTTGGCATTTTAAGAAGTCTGAGTAGGTACTCTTCTCTCTCCCCTGCCCATTGCTAGAATGTGTACAGGATGCCAGCTTTAACCAAGGAGACATGAGCAACACCTTTGGGAACAGGAGCAACAGGAGAGGAGAGTCTCAATCCCCAAGGAAGCCGGACCCCTGCCTTGCTCTAGGCTATTCTATGCAATAGGGATCTTGACTGAGCACTGTACTTTGTTGTAGCCATTTAGTAAATATACAAAGATAGAAATATTAATTTAACCTTCTACTGTACAGTCCCCTTTCCTAAAAGAAAATCATACTTTCCCAGGTATTCTTCTTACTGTGTGGGAATTCAAAAAAAAAACATTTTAATCTGTATTAATATGGACATAGTACAGCAAAGTGTGGAATTTCAAAGTGAGGGTTTTGTCAGGCCCCAGAATTCAAATATTGGCCACTTCCTAAGTTTTATGTAACTTTGGAAAAATTACTCATCCTTTCTAACGTCAGTTTCATCATCTATAATGTGACGGTGATAATGCCTACCTCATAGGGTTTTAGTAAGAATTAAATGATAATGTGGGCACCTGAGTGGCTCAGTTGGTTGGGCGGCTGCCTTCGGCTCAGGTCATGATCCTGGAGTCCCGGAATCGAGTCCCGCATCGAGCTCCCTGCTAAGCAGGGAGCCTGCTTCTCCCTCAGACCCTTCCCCCTCTCATGCTCTATCTCATTCTCTCTCTCAAATAAACAAATAAAATCTTTAAAAAAAAAAGAATTAAATGA
Organism: Callorhinus ursinus; assembly: GCF_003265705.2. Classification (NCBI taxonomy): domain Eukaryota; kingdom Metazoa; phylum Chordata; class Mammalia; order Carnivora; family Otariidae; genus Callorhinus; species Callorhinus ursinus. Next base: position 53,828,997 of record NW_027397064.1, on the reverse strand, counting down.
TAATGCATATGGAGAACATGATAAGTACTCAGTAGGTGTTAGTTCTTATGATAATGATAATGTTATTGTTACATTTAAGTGGCAAATTTAAGTAGCCATATAGGACAAAAAGTATTGTGGAGGATAGCTTCAATTCGTCCAGTCGGATAAACCAAACAAAAACGGATGAAGCAAAATTGAAAAACTGTGTTTTTTCACCCATTGCCTTCCTCTTTTTTAACCCCAATGAAGCACCTCCTCCCCGTAGTTCTTGCTTTTCTAAACTGTGAGCCAAGCAAGAATGGATATGTTCTCCTCAACTCATCAGTTCACCTAGGTATTTTTATTTAAAGCCTTTGCTCAAGGGGGCGCCTGGTTGGCTCAGTCGTTAAGCGTCTGCCTTCGGCTCAGGTCATGATCCCAGGGTCCTGGGATCGAGCCCCGCATCAGGCTCCCTGCTCCGCGGGAGGACTGCTTCTCCCTCTCCCACTCCCCCTGCTTGTGTTCCCTCTCTCCCTGTCTCTGTCAAATAAATAAATAAAATCTTTAAAAAAATAAAGCCTTTGTTCAGGGAATCCCAGGTACTACATTATAGATAAGAGAGGTATTTGGTGGTGCCTCTTACTAAATTTATATTGAAACTCATTTTGTCACGGGTCCTTCATTCCGCCCTTCTGTTCGGTCACCACACTTTGTGCTCAAGCTCCCCAGGCCCTCCTGGACACTTGGCTTGAGGCACAGAAACACATATTAGCTGTTCAGGAACTCAGCATATGAGGAGTGGAAAGAGTTGAAGGGGGCAGAGAGAGAAGCCGTGTAATGACCAAACACAGGGCCACTCTGGCCCTAAGGCCTGGGGACGTTTGGGGTTGGGTGCTGCAAGGGGAAAGAGACAGCTTTGGGAACAATGGAAACTGGTCATTATAAGATCCGGGACATGTATATTTTAGGTGTGTGGGTTGTTGATGACAGTGGTAAAAATGAGGGAAGATAAACAGCGTAGGGTATTACAGCGAATGTTAGCATAGAAACCCATTACAGATACTAGAGTAATGAAACCAGAGAAGAAAACCCTGATTGCAGAGTTTTAGAAATCATAAAGTATAGAAAATAATGAGGCATTAGTAGGAGTGCTGCTGCTGCTGACGGTAGTTGAGGCAGACACCTTGACAATGAGTGTCCTGTGCACTCCTCCCTTGGTTAGCTGGCCCGCTGGTCACAGTGCAGCTCTGAGTAACATGTCATCCCAGCCCTCTGGCCAGAGTTGATTAAATGAATAGAAACATCTTGGGCGCCTGGGTGGCTCAGTCCGTTGAGCGACTGCCTTTGGCTCAGGTCATGATCCTGGAGTCCCGGGATCGAGTCCCGCATCGAGTCCCTCATTGGCCTCCCTGCTCGGCAGGGAGTCTGCTTCTCCCTCTGACCCTCCCCCCTCTCATGTGCTCTCTCTCTGTCTCTCATTCTCTCTCTCAAATAAATAAAATCTTTAATAAATAAATAAATAAATAAATAAATAAAAACATCTAATCCAAGACAGGCCCATCAGATTCTTTCTCTAGAATATAACAATCATTTACTCAACAGTCGCTTTCCACTTCTGGCTATGATAGAGCAGACTAACGAACCCTCTTGCCAAGAAAAACCAGATGAGTTAAAATATCAAACCAAAAAAATTAAAGTACATTAGCTACCAAGGTAGCAAGACCTGAGAGCTAAGATCCTAGAGAGAAGGAAAGGAAAGCACACACATTAGCCTGACATTTGGCAACACTTTTCTCCTTGAGGCATTTTAAAGAATGGCCAAGAGACTAGAAAGCTGAGAAGTGCTTTATGCTTTCAGTTTTCTATTACTGCGACCAAAAAAAAAAAAAAAAAAAACCGTTCAGGGCCTACCAAGAAAAAGAGTCCTAGAGACACCCCTAAAGTCTCCACTGGAATCGCTGGAGGGCACACCCTAAGAATAAGGGCTCATTAGTACCAGGGGAGGTCATTGAGAAAACGTGACTACCACTTGTCCCCTGAGCTGGACCTGGACAATCAGAGGCTCCTTACCATCCCCGCCCCAGTCCTTGGAATGTGTGCTCTGCTGTCTTCCCCATTCCCAGAAGCTGTCCCAAGGATACAGCTTTGAGATGGCGATATAGCGTTGAGACCATCTGGATGGTATATGTGACCGAATCCAGTTAAGGCCTCTGCATAAACTTTTCAGATTTGGCAGGCAGGTGCAGAGATGCACTCCTCTTGCGGCCACCCGAGACAAGCCTCCTAAATTCCCTTATTTATTAAACCCCCCACCTACCAATCTGGAGTGGTCTGCCTCTTTCTTCCACCTCTCCCTGCCCTGGGCATAAGGGGGCTGGTTTCAGATTATACCTGGGAAGCTTCCAAGGAGGTTGCAAATCAACAACTAGAAATAAACAATCTCTGTAAAGATTGAAACACAAAGTTGAATTAGCTCAATCTCAGATTGGATTAAGGTAATTAGCCTCTATCCTAATAGCTTTGTCCAAGCATCAGCAGCAAAAGTATATCCTCTCTGGGTGGTGATAATATCATCCAGAACTTCAAATGATCTCTTCAATTTTTCACGTACCATGTTCAGCTCTCAATAGACCATTTAAGCAACCCAAGAGATGAAAATATAGGAGACAACAGAAACAAACCTCTGAAGATCCAGCTATTGGAGTTATCATTTACTCACCAGGTCACTGCCTACCTACCACATGTCATGAAGTGTGCTAGGCAATGAGAATATATTGAGGAGCAGACAGTTGTGACTCCTGCCTTATGGAGTTTTAGTCTGCTGGGACAGATCAACAATAATCCCTCATTTGAAGGGGAAGAATAAAAAGCCAGTGAGAGTCCATTAGATGGTCATAGGCAGGAAACTGTGAGATCATGGCAGGTGGTGGGAGACCCCAGGCCCGTGTGAATTTTAAAGGAGCAAAATGTAAGAATCTTACAAAGAAAGCTTGTCTACCACAGAAGAGAATGGAGTATATTTACAGAAGAAAAGCACACATGCAAAAACATCTAGGCCCAAAGAGAGAACCAGAGAGGTCAAGAGTAGCTTCCTGATGGCTTTCTAGTTCCCATAAAGTCCTGTCTACAGTTCCCATAACTGGGTTCCAAGAGATTAACACTATACCATCTTCATCAGCACTACTTTGACTTGAGCTTCCATAAGTGAATTTCTGTTCCTTGCAACAATCAGGTTATCTGACAAAGACCGGAGCCATTTATGTGACCTAGAGACTATGATGTTAACTGCCATGTTGCAAAAAAGGGAAGAGAAATCAATTCAGTGTGTTAGCTTAGCTTGTTATGAATTTCATCCAGTTACACGAGAAAATCCCACTTACGCATGATCAAACTTACCCAGGGTAGTGGTATGTTGAAAATAGAAAACAACAAGAAGGGAGAGCAGGTGCCAAAGAGTTGCACCTCTGTCCCCAACACAAAACTCCAAATAAGTCAAGTTACCTTCCAGACAAGTGAAAATCTAAATGCCATATTCAAGCAAGTTTTATGGTATTACCCAGGGTAGTGGTATGCTGAGAATAGAAAACAACAAGGGAGAGCAGGTGCCAAAGAGTTGTGCCTCTGTCCCCAACACAAAACTCCAAGTAAGTCAAGTTACCTTCCAGACAAGTGAAAATCTAAATGCAGTATTCAAACAAGTTTTATGATAGTCCATTCACAAAACATATGCCCCGCATTTTTAGCCATGTAGTTGTTCCTTTTCTAAAAGTATCTTACTGTGTTTTATCTGTGCAGATCCCTGTCTTTAGCTTCTCCTCCTGCCAGTATGGCTCCAGTTAGAACGCCCTTCTGTCCAAATTGCATATATTCAAAGTGGTCCAGAAAGAGAGTGCTATGCAGAGGCAAACAGAGCAAGGGCACATAAAGGAACAGAATGCACTGGGGAGACATGCAGGAAGGTGGAATGGTACTTGGGGTTCAGCAAAACAAAACCAAAAACTAATTTAAAAGCACTATAACTAGGTAACTCAGGTTCCCGGGCTGCTGCCGGACGCGCGTCGGTTAGTTCCTGTGCACCAGTCCCCGCCGTTTCTCCGCCAGCATGCCGATGTTCGTGGTGAACACCAACGTCCCCCGCGCCCCCGTGCCGGATGGGCTCCTTTCCGAGCTCACTCAGCAGCTGGCGCAGGCCACCGGCAAGCCGGCCCACTACATCGCTGTGCACGTGGTCCCAGACCAGCTCATGGCCTTTGGCGGCTCAAGTGAGCCATGCGTGCTCTGCAGTCTGCACTGCGTGCTCTGCAGTCTGCACAGCATCGGCAAGATCGGAGGCGCGCAGAACCGCTCCCACAGCAAACTGCTGTGCGGCCTACCGGCGAGCGCCTGCGCGTCAGCCCAGATAGGAGAGCGGGGCCGCGGGGGTCACCGAGAGGCGGGGTGGGGGGACCACAACCCCCTGAGCCCGGCGTCCACGCCCCGCAGGATCTACATCAACTACTACGACATGAACACGGCCAACGTGGGCTGGAACAGCTCCACCATCGCGTGAGGGCCACGCCTGCCCGACCCGCCTGCGCCAGGCCCTGCCACTCGCAATATTCTGCCCACTTCGCCCCCCCCCCCCGGCGACCTCCACCCCCAAGTCAGGATAAATAAACGGTTTGGAGGCTGCAAAAAATATAATAAAATAAAATAAAAGCACTATAACTAAAGGACACAGGGCATATTTGAATTCCAAGAGCCAGAACTTCAGTATTCTTTTGAGACCTTGACCAAATACCCTCTGGCGATGGTAATTATATTTTCTTTCTCTCATTTTGGCTTGTTTGCGAGTAGGCTAGATTATGTTCATTTACAGGTTCATGTTATTTATGCTTATTTACAGGTTCATCTGTACATCTACACGTACACCCACAGACACCTATGGTTTATGAATTTCAATCAGGCACCTGAGTGGCTCAGTTGGTTAAGCGACTGCCTTCGGCTCAGGTCATGATCCTGGAGTCCCGGGATCGAGTCCCCCATCGGGCTCCCCGCTCAGCGGAGAGTCTGCTTCTCCCTCTGACCCTACCCCTTCTCATACTCTCTCGCTCACTCATTCTCTCTATCAAATAAATAAATAAAATCTTTTTTTAAAAATTTAAATAAATAAAAAAGAAATAAATGTTTCTGTTGGTGAATTCAGCATAGCACAGCTTAGAATTTCACCCACAGAAATGTCAGGTCCCTCTTCCCTCATCCAAATACACAAAAATGAAACAAAAGAAACGTGCTTCACTAAGTAAAATGAGCTAAAATTAGCAAGCAGCAAAGATGATGCCAGTTGCCCGGGGCAACAAATGGTTGATGGATGGAATAATTAAGATCGACAGTAAACTAATCTCAGTTCCTTTATTGAAAACGAAGTCCCCTGAATCAATTAGCCTTGTCATGGATACCTTTTACAAAACAACTATGACTTCCCAACCACTTCCCTTTGTTTATAGATTTGCCCATCCTTCAGTAAGTGCAAAAACTAATTTCAAAAGCACCAAGAGATAATAATGGAAGATTCTGATACATTAGGCACTGCGCAAATACAGCCACAGTCCTTGAAAAATATAAATATCACAAAGCAGGCTCAGAAGACTCACGCACTTACCGAAAGGCACAATATCCTCAAAGTTTTGCTGCTAAAAAGCCTAAAAGCCATCTTTTGCAGGCCAAGCATGGACCTGTCAAACTAGAGATCTAATTCTATTGTGAGGCCAATCCTCACAAGTGATAGAGTTGGGAGAGCAAAAGGTGTCAAGAGGAAACTTCCGGCACTCACACAGTCGCTTTGGGGTCAAGAAACAAGACAAGAAGCTGACAGAAAGGACGGTGTTTGGGAAGGGGGTGGGGGCAGGGCAGTGGTGGTGCTAACATTCCATACCTAACAGATCAACGTGCCGCTACTGCCAAGCATTACCCTGAAGTTAGGGAATAAATCGAAATTATCCGAGATGGCCAAGGAGAACTCACTCTGATCTCTAGTGTTTCCGTGACCTGAATTTAAGCAATGGCTGTTACCATCACTTGAGAAGCTGAGGGATTCTACAGTCAATCAAAGGTCTTGGGGCAGAGGATTATGACTTAAGCATAAAACCCTTCGTGAGTTATTTTTATAGAAAATTCTGCTCATTTTATTTGTCTCCTCTCCTGCTTTTTTTTAGTACAGCAAAGCAAAGTCGGTTAATGTTTCTTTGACGGTGTGGGCTCTTGCAGTGCTTTCGAAGTAGTACTTATGAATATCCTGGTTGGGTACGTTTGGGAAATAGGGATTTAAACAGAGTTTAAGGGATTTCTTTGCTACAGAACATTTCAGGACATTTAATGTGAGTATCTGAATGGAAAACAGAGTTGGACAGTGACATAGTACATAGTGTTTCCAAAACTTTTTGGACAGAGAATCAGGTTTTTTTCCCCACAAACATGTCATGGAACTATTTATTCCACAAAATACACTCCTAGAATTTGTATTTGAGAACATAAATGTAAATATGAAAGGCGCACAAGAATAGGCAGAACAGATATGCCCTAAGGATATATCTTGTAAACCGCCCATTAAAAACATGTATGCCACTGTTACTTTAATAAAGAGGGGAAGGAGTTTGGAGTTGTCCAATAAAGGAATGTGCTTTTTTCCCCCATAACAGTCAAATATCAAAATCAAAGCTTGGCAGAAAAATAAATGAAATGAAATGAAAGCTTGGCAACTTAGGATATCTAATCACCTGATTACTTTTTAAAATAAGATTTTATAATAACAGTAATAACACTGGCAAATTTCTATATGTAAATATATGTGCTGTATGTGTGTACGCTGAAATTTTTGGTCATGGAATTTTATCACACTGCTCTAAGATGAAAACGTGAAAGCTTTAGCATCAAAGCTAAAACCAAGTGGTCCTGACTTGCTAAAACCAAGTGGTCCTGACTTGCCCCCAAAAAGTTGGCATCTGTCACAAATGTGCTAACCCAGGGCAAATGTAAAACAGCATTATTTTCAAGGAGAAAATATACATAGCAAATCACAAGAGCTGGATAAAGTAGTCTTGGGGCCATTTTACCTCCCAACAGAGAATAATAAAAAGGAATAATAGATTTTGCTTCATTGTAAAAAATTAAACCCTTTAAAATCATCACTAATGGGGCACCTGGGCAGCTCAGCTGGTTAGGCATCTGCCTTTGGCTCGGGTCGTGATCCTGGGGTCCTGGGATCGAGTCCCGTTTCGAACTCCCTGCTCAGTGGGGAGCCTGCTTCTCCCTCTGCCTCTCTCTCTCATGAATAAATAAATAAAATCTTTAAAAAAAATAAAATCATCACTAATGGAAGTAGATTGTTCCACTTTATCTTTTAAATAAACACCTATTTCATGCAGATTTAAAAAGTGATATATGCTCACTATGGGAAGCCTGGAAACCACTGGACATTATTAAGAGACACAAGACTAAAATAGACTCCTAAGCTTGCCACCAATCATGGGCATTTGGGGGTATGTCCTTTAATACCCATTGTTTCACAGAGTTTAGGTCACACAGTGTATATTTGACATCCTACTTGTTTCTTTCATTTACTAATGATCTGTGACATTTTTCCATGCCTTCAGAACTCTTTGGATTCAAAATGGCTGTCTATGATTTCCACGCCTTTAACATGCCCATTACCAAGAGCGTTCAGCAACAGGGAGCTCTGTTTCCCTCCTCTCCAAAGACCTCACCTTGGAAAAACCTTACTGGCTACACAGCCAGGATCCTGCTGTTGGTGGAAAGGCTTTGAAGGCCATACTACTGAATATTCACTTCATACAACAAGCATTTTCTTCTACACAATTTCAAGGCCCAAAGCTGCATTTTCCTCTCAAATGCAAATGTAAAATGTACCCTTAGGCCTAAAACACTATTTGCTTTTGCCAACTCACCAAATGCAGGAATCATCTGTGCAGTGGCTCAAGACAGACATGGCTGAACTTCCCTTCTGAGCACTGTGATATTATAGACCCTCGATGCTGCAGGAAGTACAGCCTGAGAAATCTGTGAATCACAGGTTTTACTACCAGTAAGTGTATGTGTGTCTGGCTGTTTAAAGTCTCTCTTTGTAAATAAATACATCCAGTGGTGAAAAGAAAACAAGTCTGCTTATATTTTTCCTGTGATTATGGGTCCCATCAGAAGTGATACAAAAATTCTGTTATCAGTATAGGTGAGGGTGGGGAAGCTTCCACCAACCACTCAAAATGCCATCCATTAACTAGGATGAGGCCATCTGTTGCAGAGAGAGGGCAGTTCAAGTTGAGTAGGCACTCCTCCTTCCTGGTGGGCTGAGGCTGTAGAACTCCAAACACCTTTTCCTGGGGTCAGGAAGAGCCATCAGTAGGAAATAACTTTGAATCACTACCCATGTGGGCTGGATATGAACCAGCCCCCTTAGAATGGCCAATCTGGACAGACAGCACTAAACTCCAGGCCCTGCCAGCCTCCCACAGCCAGGCTGCTGACACTTTTTTTTGCTGGCATTTACAATGTTGCAGCAGCTCAGCCCCCCTAATGTGGCTGCTTCCAACACCACACTTAGGCAAGGACTTCTGAGAGGAAAGCAGAAGAATGCTTCTCTAGGGCAGGAAGCCTCCACCAGTCCTGTTCACACACAGGGGAACTGCATTGTCTCAAAAGCAAAAGCTTGGGATTGGTTAGTCTCCTAGTGTTTTCTGCTTCACAAACAATGTGATTACTTGTCACACACACACACACACACACACCTGGGGAACTGCATTGTCTCAAAAGCAAAAGCTTGGGATTGGTTAGTCTCCTAGTGTTTTCTGCTTCACAAACAATGTGATTATTTGTCACACACACACACACACACACACACACACCCCTGTGGGATTTATCGTTATTTTTTCCAACTACTTACAATGAAGAAAAGCAATTTGCCATTTAAAACCACAGCTGCCTCCTAAGGAAAATGGCCATGTTAAAGGGGGGAAGAGCATCTGCTAAAGCTGGAGACGGCCCAGTCATCGGACTGAGCTTTCTGCACATGAAGACAGGTGTAGATCCAGTTTGGAAGTCCACCTCAAGCAGGAGAGCTGAAGTGTGCTGCAAAAGAGAGGGAAGAACTGGGCATTTCCAGCCGCCATTGTGCAAGAGAAGTGCAGAGCGTGTGGACTGGAAAAGCACAAGCACAGAAGACGAAGAGAGGGCTGGCAAGAGAGCCACAGGCCAGAACGCCCAGCTGGGGCGTGCACTGGGGAGAAATCCTGATGGTGGGATGCACCAGAGGACTTGGCCCAACAGGGATGCCTTCATTTATCTGCTGTAATATAACCTTGGGGCCTGCAAACCTTCAGGGCAAACTCTGCTAAATGCAACAGCCTTGTTTATGTAGTTGATCAGGAAAGTTAAAACTTACCCAGACCTGGGACACCTGGGTAGTGCATTCGGACTCTCAGCTTCTGCTCAGGTGGTGATCTCAGCCCCGCGAGATCGGCGCGTGAGTTCTGGCCCCATGAGACCCAGCCCCGAGAGATCCAGCCCCCGCCTGCACGCGATGGGCTCGGCTCTCAGCAGGAGTCAGCTTGAGATTCTCTCTCCTTCTCCCTCTGCCCCGTCTACCCATGGGCTCGGGCTCTCTCCCTTCCTCCCCCCATAAAATAAATAAGTAAATCTTTTTTTTTACTTTTTTACTCAGTAAGTAAAGCTTACTGAGACCTATTACGACTTAAACTCTGTAGGTTACAAGTACAAACTGAATCTTTACATGGTATCATGAGGTAGGTGCTGTAATTATTATAATCATTCCCACTTTACAAACGAGGAAACAAACAGAGACATTAACAGGCCAGTAAATGGCAAGGGTGAGATTTGTTGTTGTTGCTGTTGTTCGACCCCACAGTTTTATTTGTAAAGAACAAAACATGAAAAGACATATTTAAATGTACTCCAAAATCTTTAAAACCCACATCAGTTTCTCTAATACGTATGTTAAAGGGCTTGATATCACAATACTCTTTAAAGTTTATATTAAGTTCAGATGAGGGAAAAAAATCCAATTCTGATGCATTGTTAACAATACAAAGAATTTAAATGTAGAAATGTTCATGTTTTAAAAAGATACGCAGGGTTTAGAAAGATAAATGGTTCAGGTGTAACATGGAGGATTTTTTTTTTATGTTTAACACCCTCATTAGATTGACAACAAGGAACCCGTGACTATACCTCTCTACTGTCAACAAGATTTGGTTTGGAATAGACTGGAGCCACACACAAATACATTTAGGAAATTGGATCAGGCATGATTCCCTCCCACATAACCCAAGCATGCCCTGGATTCCTTCAAACAAGGAGAAATTTTTTAATATATCTTTTTCACTCTGTTTCAATGTGATACATTTCTGGAGCTAATCTTTATTCTGTCCTTGAAAGGATGATCAACTCAGGGAAGATCTGGGAGGAACTTAGATGATGGAGTTCCAGGGCCACATGCTTAACCACTGTACTATACAAAATTAAGGGACAAAAGGAAATTGGGGCTGGAAATGATAAGACCCTAGAAATAGTCAAAATGCCTTAGACAAGGGCATTGAACCCATCTTCCCCAGATCTTACTGGGCAGGATGATCACAGCCAATGTCTGAGTTACACACCCTTCCTTTCATATTGATTCATTGATTCAAATATAATGAACCTCCTACAAGGTGCTAAGCAATGCATTTGACATGAAGAAAACTATGAACAAGGCAGCCTGGCTCTTGCCCCCACAGAATTGACAAGTTAAAGGAGAAAAAGAAAGATGGTCGTTCCATGGCAATCCACATAATATAAGCTTGCTATAAGGGAAGTATAACATACTTTAGAATATACAGGAGAGGGGCGCCTGGGTGGCTCAGTCGTTGAGCGTCTGCCTTCGGCTCAGGTCATGATCCCAGGGTCCTGGGATCGAGCCCTGCGTCAGGCTCCCTGCTCCAAGGGAAGCCTGCTTCTCCCTCTCCCACTCCCCCTGTTTGTGTTCCCTGTCTCGCTGTGTCTCTCTGTCAAATAAATAAATAAAATCTTAAAAAAAAAAAAAAAAGAATGTACAGGAGAGGCTCCTAACCCAGACTTGGAAGGCCAGACAAGGCTTCTTGGGAAAAAAAAAAATCTAAACTGAGTCCTAAAATCTTAGAGTTATCCAAGAAGAAAGAGGACAAAGAGACACCCAGCAAAAGAATCAGCATGTGCAAAAACCCACAAGCAAGAAGGCCATAGTTTGGTAGAGCTGGAACCATTCAGGAGAAAAACAAAAGGAAATATACTTGGATATTTAAAATGGATCGGGTTCATACATGCCACATAAAGAAGTTACACTTTATGGGGTCCCTGGGTGGCTCAGTTGGCTAAGCATCCAACTCTTGATTTTGGCTCAGGTTATGATCTCAGGGTTGTGAGATCGAGGCCCACACTGGGCTCTGTGCTGGGTGTAGAGCCTGCTTAAGATTCTTTCTCCCCCCCAAAAGAAAATAAAGAAAGAAGTTACACTTTATCACAAAGCCAATGAAAATGATTATCATGTTTTAGGCAAAAAAGGATATGATTCATTCAACAAATATTTATTGAGCACCTACTATGTGCCAGGCATTGCTCTGGATGCTCAAGGTAAATTGGTGAACAAATCAAAATCCAGGCCTTATATGGGGGGGAGGTGGAGGAAGAGGCAAACAATTAATACTAAACATAAAAAATAAATTATGCAGAATATTAGAACGGGATAGAACAATTAAAAATTAAAAAATTAAACAAAAAAAAAAGCCATGCAGGGTAAGACAGATTAGAGTGGGAGTGGGGGAAAGGAGCATGGCCATATGTAATTTCAGAGTCAAGGAGAGGCCTAATATGGGTGATAGCCAGCAAAAACCTGCAGGATCTTTTTGCTGGTCACTGTGCAACTCATAATCAACATATGCAAACAGATTATTAGCTATTCAAAACAAAATATAGGACTTCTTTTTTTTAAAGATTTTATTTATTTATTTGGCAGAGAGATACAGAGAGAGAACAATTAGGCAGAGAGGCAGGCAGAGGGAGAGGGAGAAGCAGGCTCCCCGCCGAGCAGAGAGCCCGATGCGGGGCTCGATCCCAGGACCCTGGGATTATGACCTGAGCCGAAGGCAGACACTTAACCAACTGAGCCACCCAAGCGCCCCAAAACATAGGACTTCTTCATGTTTGCTCAGTGTCCACAGTCTTGCTTACCTAATTCAGAGTCATAGTCCCATTTTCATCCAGAAACATAAAATTACTTTAGACTTCAGAATCTAGAGTCTAGAAATTAACCAAAAACCAGGAATAAACTGAAATTTAGCCCAAACCTCAAGTATTTTCATAAGCTACTAATATCATATGTACCCCTTGGATATATTTAACAACTTGAAACTTTCTATACCCCTTAAGCCTATGTCCATCTCTTTTAAAATGCAGCAGATTAAAAATATTTGATTTAGGGCGCCTGGGTGGCTCAGTCGTTAAGCGTCTGTCTTTGGCTCAGGTCATGATCCCAGGGTCCTGGGATCGAGCCCCGCATCGGGCTCCCTGCTCCGAGGGAAGCCTGCTTCTCCCTCTCCCACTCCCCCTACTTGTGTTCCCTCTCTCGCTGTGTCTCTCTCTGTCAAATAAATAAATAAAATCTTAAAAAAAAAAATTTGATTTACATCTATTTTTCCTATGGCCACCCCAAAGACTTGCTTCCCACTGGAAGACAAAAGCAACCATATTTGGTCAATTTGGTTTCTGTCCTCTCCTTTTTTCTTTTCTGAGTTTTTATAATTGTCAGGAACAGCTGTGTGCATTGCCAATACCTTCCCCAAAACTAACAGGGCTCTAACATACAAAACATCTATTCTGCTTCTAAATTTGTTTTTAATTATATTACAAGATGGAAAAAGAAATGCCTTAGCTGTTAACACTGGCTCGGTGGGGCCAACAGTAGACATAGAGCAGACACAAGGAAATACTTCAAAAAATTTTTTTAGTTTGCCATGATTTAATAGCAGATATTCCTGGCTTTGAGTGAACTCTGCAATATCCCAGTGCGACAGGATAAATGATCGTCTACCACTATTAATTTTAGGTCATAATGTCTGAAATGCCGCTTCAAAAATAAATGCAGTATTTTCACTTTATTTGGTCAGGTAAATACTAAACTATTTTGTCATAATAACTTTACAACACTGTGTTTCACCTTGTCTTGCCTTGACTGCTGAAGGTAATAGGGACCGTTTTATTATGTCCATAAATTGAGTCAATTGACTTATCCTTATATCCTGTTTCCTGAACTTAACGAGAGATTCTGCATCATTAGGAAAACACACCATCCTGCAGCAGGATCAAAAGCAAAGGAAGCCTGATAATAAGTCATTTTGATTTCAGGGAATGTTCACCAGGCAAACTTTCAATATTCTGGCAGAAGTAAAACAAATAACTGGCTTTGCAAAGCATGGTTTGCTCAGAGCTGTACTCGTGCTGGAAACATCCCAGAAGGGTCCATATACAGGGGAAAAAAAAAACAAAATCACTGCCTCTGAATACGAAGTGGCACTTGTCATGAATCTGTAGATTTGGGTGGTTCAACATATCTATCAAACAGCACAAATCAAAATATTAAATATTTTTACAAGGAAACTTTTAAAAAGATTTTTACAGTCATCATTTTTAAAATTCAGACTAGCAATCACAATCATATTCTTGGATTAGATCTTACTGTGAGAAATAAATGGGGAAGCTGAGGTATTCTTTCTGGCTTGCAAACTCTGAAAGCTGCTGAATTTGTTGTTGTTGTTGCTTTACAGGGCCTGGGACATAGCTCAGTAAACAGCTGTGTTATGTTACTCTATTAACCAAGACAATGGCCAAGGTGATAAGGTCCTCCACACTGCATTCAAGGGAGGATCAGGACCCACCCCCCAAATACTGATGGTAGAGACAAAGAGCAATAATGATTTTAAATAATGACTATCATAGACTGAACATTTGCACTGTACTGAGCACTCCTCATAGATTACATCCTTTGATCTTCAACATTTCTATGAGTTAGGTACTATTATTACTATCATCTTATAGATGAGTAAACACAATTGCTCAAGTTCACACAGCTGTCAGGTGGCATCTGCTTCCAAAGCCTGAGCTTTTGGAATTTAGGGTCCAAATCTTATAGGCTAACATGCAGAGAAGACTCCCCTGCCAGCAGACACAGACAGCACAGGAGCCTGGCAAAAAATAAGCAAAGACCCTACAAGTGCCAAAGAAGAGCCAAAGACAACGGGCAAGGTTGAGCTAGCAGGCAAGTTTCTTGTGTAAGTTAATTTAGCTTATTAGACACCACACCCCCAGCAGATATATTTTGGACCTACTGCTCTCCTGGGCCTCTTCCACCTGCTGAGACCACAAGGGAACTGTTCTGCAAGAACCAATGGACTTCCTCCTCATTACCTTACAGAATGCCCAGATTCTTCCTCAGATCCCTAGATCAAAGAATTTGAAGATCTCTAGCTTCATAATAACAAGTACAACCAGAGTAACTACTCCCTGAAATATTGCCCAAAATGCTTATGTGCTGAGGACCCAATTCAAGCCCACTGAGACTGGGTAAACTTCAAGCAGTCCCACTAGACAGCAAGCCCAGGAGCAACAATATAGAAACCACTTCAGGCTATAGTTACATAAGCCAAGTAAGTTAGAGAACTGAGTGATTACTAGTGAATTTCATTCATATTGGAGACCATTGAGATACATAAGTATTCCCATTCTCCACTATCCGGAAGTAAAAGTAAAATTCATCCAGCATTCTTTTGGAGTCATCCAAAAAAAAAAAAAGAATTATAAACCTGGATATGCCTGTAAAGAGTTCAAATATAAATTTTATTAGCTAATGTCCAAGGATGACAGTGGCACGTTCTGGCCTCTGCCAACTCTCCAGCTTCACCTTACTCCAATCCTCCTCACTCACTGCTCTTCAGCCACATGGAACTACATTCTAATTCCACTTCAGGGCTGCACATGCATTGTTTTTCTGTCTGGAGTGGTGCTCATCACACTCATTACCTGGATAACTCTTTGTATCTTTTGAGGTGGAAATAACAGAAACTCGAATCAACTGGCTCACATTATAAGAAACATCAAAAAATCCAAAGCTAGGGGTGCTCTGCAGTTGATTTACCAACTTAAGAAAGCTAATAAGAACCAAGAATCTTTCCATCTTCTTGCTCTTCCTTTGGTGAATGGGATGTGTCCTCAAGTTCCACTCAAGGTCACCAGACATGACAACATTCAGAGGCAGAAAGAGTCACCTCTTCCTTGTAAAGAGTAAGGGAACCATTCTCAAAAGTCCTCTAGCAGATTTCTCTCTGGTCTCAATAGCCAAAATTGTAACACATGTGCTAACTAATCACATGCTCTAACTTAACACATACCTAAGCCAATCAATGGCAAAACCACTAAGACTAACATTATTAACTCAAATCAATCAAGACCTATATTCTGGGGCCACCTTCCCTGAAGAACATAGCTAGATAAAGGAAGTTGGATACATAAAAATTAAAATGGAGAATGGTAGTCCTCAAGGGAAAGAAGAGGAAAGGGAAATTGGGTGTTTGGGAAACAATCTATAGGGTGTGTTACAAACAACCCTTAGGGTTTGTTACAGAGGTTGTTTTCTCAAGGAAAGGTGTCCCTGAAACCTACCCCACACCCAGACTCAGACCTCCCCACTATAAGCTATCAAAGAACACTCTACTGGGGCACCTGGGTGGCATAGTCAGTTAAACATCTGACTCTTGGTTTCGGCTCAGGTTGTGATCTCAGTGTTGTGGGATCGAGCCCCCTGTGGGGCTCTACACTCAGCGAGAAGTGGCTTAGGATTCTCTCTCCCTCTTCTTCTGCCCCTCCTACTCAAGCTTGCTTGCTCTTTCTCTCTCTCTCTCTCTCTCTAAAATAAATAAATGTCTTTTTTTTAAAAAAAAAAAGCACTCTACTTTTTCATCATAGAGTTTATCACAATTGTAATCATGTGCATGAATATATACTTAATGTCTTTCTATCCCACTATACTCTTGTTTATTGCTCTAGCCACAGCACCTAGCATGATACCTAGCAGAGTTGTTTGGCCAAAGTGGGGTCTCCTTCCATCACTGGAGCTGTACTGCTATCAACACTCCTCTTCATCCCTTTCCTTCAAGACATACAATTTTCACTAGGTCTCCTCCCTGGACTCTAAGATGTTGACAGCAGTCAGCAGCCCAGGAGTCTGTCTGCCTCCATACCTCACTGCCAACAGCACTGCTGGCCGATGACATACCCTGCTCTATCTCCCTTATCCATAAAGGCAGCCTGTGTCAGCCCCTGCCAAGAGAGCAGATGGCCAGGCTGTGTCTAGCTTAATCTCCTAAGGAGGTATATTTCCTCTTGCAGCTCACAACCTCCAAGAACAAGTAGCCTATGAGAGAAAAATTTGGCAGTGGCTAGTCAAAATTTCTCCAAACCAGTTTCTCTGGTGGCATCAGAGTAAGATGCATAACTGTGTTTTATTCCTTCCCTTTGAGAGGACAATCGAGCTAGAAACACTGAGTTCTTTGGAGTCAAATACACTTTGGCAAATTATTTAATCTTTCTGTATCTCCTTTTGCTCATCTTTAAAATGGAGAAAATCATCATTCTCCCATGATGATGCTGTGAAGTACCATGCAATAATCACTATAATATGTAACAGATGATAGATTTCATCAGTCTTGTTGCATTGACATCTAACAGAGGGGAGGCGGGTGGGGGGATGGGCGAAACAGGTGATGGGGACTAAGGAGGGCACTTGTGATGAGCCCTGGGTGATGGATGGAAGTGTTGAATCACTATATTGTACACCTGAAACTAAGATAAAACTGTATGTTAACTATATTGGAATTAAAATGTTTAAAATAAAAAAATAAAAAATAAACTGTATGAGGCCACCATCCAATGGAACGTGATGAGAGGTGGTATGATGGGCCTCAGAACTACACAGTGTTCTCTAGAGATAAGACAACAACTTTGATTCTGCCAAGACTTGTTGGCCCGGCCTGGACAGTACTTCCCTAAGGAGCTAATAAAGGTTTCTGTGTTTAGAATGATTTGAGAAACTTCACTGTTAGAAATATAAGAGTAAGTAATTTTAGAAATTAAAATTAAGAGTGAAGAGTCTGAAAGTACTTCCAGTTACGATACTCTAAAGGAACAGTATCTAGCCTAGGAATCATGACCATGAGAACTTCCAGCCACTTTTTTCTGGAAGCTTACAACTTCCTCTTGTTATCCCTTACCTTTCCCTTTAAAGGGACAGGATGCTTATCTTCAAAGTCAGCTGGGAGTCAGTTGGTTGAGAACACTGTATCTCATTCTATAGCTATCTTCTGGGGAAAAGAACAGCAGGGCAAAAGGTGGCTGGTGCCTGCCTTTTCAAGTAGAGGAGAGCAGCCTGCATCCCAGCACCTGCACCAAGGAGGGGGAGATAAAAGACATCTCAAACCCACTGGGCCAGAGGACGGTCTGTCTATCCCTTCTAAGGGTTTTCAAGACCACTGCTCCCCAGTGGCAACACATCCTTCCAAGCAATGTCTTCTCTTGCCCTCAATGGATGTGGTGAGGCCATACTATCTCCGATCCATCTTAAGGTGTGCTGGATGAAGAATGGACATTCCTTTTTGCAAATGGATTGCTCTTCTCTACCCATGGATCCTTCACCCCATGCCCTGCAGAGGGGCAGTCAACATTGTAAGAGATCACACTCTATGAATGCAGTGATTCCAACCTGAAGAGTTCAAGAAAAGACATAGTTGGAAGATGTGTTGTTCTACCTTTAGGCCATAAATTTAAGAATGAAAAATGTAAAACTACAAAAAAAAATGATCATTTGCATTTCCCCATGTACTCTGGGTAAGACTTGCATTTGTGCTCATCGAGGAAACACAGAACAGTCTCAGTACAGTCTGAGAGGCATTGGAAGCCAGTATTCAAGTGTGGCAAGGTGGATGATGTCATATCATGAGTAATGATGTAACCAGCATTAAAATAAATGGTATTAAGGTACTGCAGCAACAAAAAGATGTACACTGTTTCAATGCAAAAAGTTCTGTAGAGCCATGTCATTATAAAAACAGTATTGCTACTTCTTTATTGCATGGGAGATAAGAAATCAGCCAGGGGGTGCCTGGGTGGCTCAGATGGTTAAGCAACCGCCTTCGGCTCAGGTCAGGATCCTGGAGTCCCAGAATCAAGTCCTGCAGGGCTTCCTGCTCAGCAGGGAGTCGGCTTCTCCCTCTGACCCTCCCCCCTCATGCTCTCTCTCTCATTCTCTTCTCTCTCAAATAAATAAAAAGCTTTTTTTTAAAAAAAAAGAAAAAAAAGAGGGCACCTGGGTGGCTCAGTTGGTTAAGCGACTGCCTTCGGCTCAGGTCATGATCCTGGATTCCCAGGATCGAGTCCCACATCGGGCTCCCTGCTCAGAAGGGAGTCTGCTTCTCCCTCTGACCCTCCCCCCTCTCATGTGCTCGCTCGCTCTCTCTGTCTCTCAAATAAATAAATAAAATCTTAAAAAAAAAGAAAGAAAGAAATCAGCCAGGAACAATGTAATTAATGATAAAAAACATGAAGAGATGCCTGGACACGTGCACTTGACTAGACAATACACAAATATGTAAGTACCTCTTCTACACCCATTATGTAAATCTTCATCAACAAATCACTTTACTTCGTATAGGCGCATGGATTTTGTAACAGATTTTTTTAATCAAATTGCATAAATAGATGGAGTCCCACAAAAACATATTTGCCCAAGTCTCTACACAGCCTCAAGAAAGCCAGAAGCCCTGTCTCCTGACATCAATTCTCCCCTTACCATAGAAATAAAATTTTAGCTGAACATGTGATCACATAAAAATAGTATTTTCCAGCCTCCTTTGTTATGAAGTATGGCCATTTGACACTTCTGGGTTATGCCTCTGAAAAGGAGATGTGCAGGCCCTTCTCTGACCCTTTCCCTGCCCCCTGCTGGCTGGGATCTGATGAGAACTGAAGCATTCCTACAACCAGGAATAGAATCCTGGGGTTAGGATGGTGGAGTCACCCTACCAACACTGGTTCTCCCATCTCTACACGGTCCTATGAGAGAGAAAGAAAATCCTGGTTTATTTAAACCCCTGTATTTTGAGGTCTCCTTGAGATACCAATTTCCTTAGGGGGACCCAGGGTATGGAGCCTGTGGGAGAATAAATCCAGGATTCAGTTTTACGCTGCAGTTTGAAATCCCTATGAAATATCAAAATGGGAGTATCACATGAATAGTTGGATCCACAGTCTGAAACTCACAAGAGAGATCTACGTTAAGGACATAAATTCAAGCCTTGGCAGTATATAGATTTTAATCGACCATATTGAGGTACAACTTATAATAAATTGCACCTATTTCATGTACTCAATTTCATGAGTTTTGACTGCTGTGTATCCCTAAGAAACCACTGCACAATAAAGATACAGAACATTTCCATCACCCCGAAAGGTTTCCCTGTGTTCTTTTGCAGTCCATTCCTCCCTCTGCCCCTGGCCTCGGGCAATGCTGATTGGCTTTTTTTAATTCAATTAATTAACATATAATGTATTTAAAAAATAACATATAATGTATTATTTGTTTCAGGGGTACAGGTCTGTGATTCATCAGTCTTATATAATACCCAGTGCTCATTACAACACATACCCTCCCCAATGCCCATCACCCAGCCACCCCATCCTTCCAACCCCCCTCCACTCCAGCAAAGCTCAGTTTGTTTCCTGAGATTAAGAGTCTCTTATGGTTTGTCTCCCTCTCTGGTTTCATCTTGTTTCATTTTTTCCTCTCTTCCCTTATGATGCTGATTGGCTTTTTGTCACTATAGATTAGCTTGCATTTTCTAGAATGTTAAACAAATGGAATCATCTAGTACATACACTGCACGCCAGTCTTCTTTCAGCTAGCATTAATGCATTTGAGATTCATCCATGGTTGTGTGTAGCAGTTTTTCGTTCTTTTTTATTGCTAAGTAGTATTCCATTGTATAGATAACACATTTTGTTATACATTTACCCGCCGATGGACTTTTGGGTTGTTTCCAGTTTGGGGCTATTGTGAATGAAGCTGCTATGAACATTTATGTGCAAGTCTTTATGTGGACTTGTGTTTTCCAAATAGATGGATTTTGAATCTTTAGAATCTTTTTTTTTTTAAGATTTTATTTATTTATTTGACAGAGAGAGACACAGCGCGAGAGGGAACACAAGCAGGGGGAGTGGGAGAGGGAGAAGCAGGCTTCCCGCGGAGCAGGGAGCCTGATGCGGGGCTCGATCCCGGGACCCTGGGATCATGACCTGAGCCGAAGGCAGATGCTTAACGACTGAGCCACCCAGGTGCGCCGAATCTTTAGAATCCTTTGAACGAATCTTCTCAAGAATTTGAGAAAATAAGAGAAACAAGCTCTGAGTTATTCCTTGTAGAGTCTGGACAGAAGAGGAGAAGCCCCCAAGACAGAGTTGATAAGAAAGGAGAGAGAAGTAGAAGAAAACCAGTGAAATGTGGTATTCTTGAAACCAGGAGAAAAAATATTTCAAAATGGCAGTAATCGACAGTTCTGACAAATGATGCTGTGAGGTAGGGTGGGCTCTGCACTGAAAAGTGTCCATTAAATTTGATAACATGAAAGTGATTGACAATCTTAGTAAGATGAATATCGGTGGAGAGGTAAAGGTGAAAACCAAATTAGAACGGACAAAGAGCAAATAAATGAGGAAGTGAAGTAATTATGTATGCACAAGTCTTAGAATCTTGAGTATGAAAGAGACAATTGATGAGAAGGTGAAGCTAAGGGAGAACTCTTTTCAGTAGGGGATACAAAAGCACATTTGAGGGGGTCCTGGGTGGCTCAGTCAGTTGAGTGTCTGATTCTTGATTTTGGCTCAGGTCATGATCTTGGGGTTGTGGGACCGAGTCCTGCACTGGGCTTCACATGGGCAAGGACCCTGCTTAGGATTCTCTCTCTCCCTCTGCCTCCCCCCATGCACTCACACTTTCTCTCTCTCTCTCTCTCTCTGGAAAAAAAAAGAAGAAGAAGAAGCATGTTTGAATAATGATGGAAAAGATTCCATTTGGGAATGGACACCGGGAAGGTGAATGCACAATTGGGTTCGTCCAATATAGGAGTTTTATCATGGAATGAGTTGGGCAAGGGAACCGAGGGTATTTGCAAGAAAGAGGTTGAAATGGCCATGCAATTTAAGCAAATTGGAAAGAAAGTAAAGATAGGAGAGATGGAGAGGTTAACGGACTAGAAGTCTTAGTGAAGTGCTGCTGTCATGGAGGCAGGAAGGAGAGGAAGTAGGGGTTGAAGAGTAGTATGTTCGAATAAGTGACTTCAAAGCAGTGCCATCTTGGGCAATGACAAGTCTAGAGCCTGACCATAGAAGTGGGTGACTACGTCAGCATGGAAGAGAAAGTCGTTATTGATATGGAGGTCAAGGAACTGAAGGACAATGTGCTCAATGTGCAGGTTGTCCACATAGGCGATGGATTTGCCAAAGGCAAAGGCAAGAGCTGGGCTATGGTAGAACACCAGTGCCAAACAGGCTCGTCTCTAGCAAAACGTCAGACTTCCTCATTGGGATGAACTGGGCTTGAGGAGGGGAGAATTCCAGCAGGGGGTGTGAGGTGGAGCATAAACACATGGATACAGGCTGTAGGATGACTGCAGCAAGTTTTGGGCTTCCTCCTCAAACCCAAAAGATACGACCATTCATGAGTGTCGGGGGTAGGGCAGGAACGTGGCTTTTGTGGAAGCTTTTAATTAGTCAGAAAACCATTCTTGTGGCATTTGTGTCTTAACAAAAGGATACTAGAGAAAATCTATGTTTCTGCTATTTCCAGCAGAAGTTGTTCATGTAGCCAAAGTACCAGTCCTATGAGATACAGCCACCATTATTTTATATTTATTACTGTACTTAATCTTTTAAGAAAACAGGATTAGCTTTCAGATTAAACACCATGTAAATGTTGCACTGTACTCTAATTAAAATGAATAAGCTAATTAAACTAGAAAAAAAGTTCAAATAAACCCTTGGGATTGTAGCATTAAAGAATATACCCTTTGTTAATGCTTTGTGATGTGAATAAAGATTATAGCACATTAGAGATAAATATTAGTTGCATTTTGTTATATTTAAGGTCCCTGGACCATATATCATACTATTAATGGCTAGCTTATATTAATTATGTCTGCAGACCAAAGCAATATTTGACGATATATGATATATAGTATATTATAACATGACTCAATTCTGAATAACATTGTTAGTATAGATTTCAACTCTCATTTTCAAGTTAGATTTCTGGGAATTCTTGCATTTAGTTAATGCCAGTAGAAATGAGCCTTTAAAGGAAAAAAAACAACAACAACTTTGTAGAAGTAAAGGCAGAAATGCATTCATTTCATCCTGCTTGTTACACTAGGATCCTAAGTATGTGTAAGGGTTCCACTGGAGCTATTACTACCAAGTAAGGGAAAGTGCCTGGTAGCTCTCAATGAGTGTTCAGTCCACAGCTCATTTCCACTGAAGTCAGGCCACGGTCTGCTGTGTAAATGGGCGCTGTGAGGCTCTTTAATGCACAGATTATGGGCACAATAGGCCATTGCTGCTCTTCTCTGCATAAACACGTTCTTGGGGGAATTTAAATATGTATACTATTGCTCCAACTCAGTATAATTTCTGAAATTGTTCTTTTTTTTAAGATTTTATTTATTTATTTGAGAGAGAGAGAATGAGAGACAGAGAGCATGAGAGGGAGGAGGGTCAGAGGGAGAAGCAGACTCCCTGCAGGGAGCCCGATGCGGGACTCAATCCCGGGACTCCAGGATCATGACCTGAGCCGAAGGCAGTCACCTATCCAACTGAGCCACCCAGGCACCCTTCTGAAATTGTTCTTATCAGTTAAGTCACATCGCTTTAATGAGGACTTTCTCAGTTTGCAAATGAGTGATTTCTCCACTAAGTTATGGATATTACAGTCCATCAAGACTAACTCTCCAAACCCATTTCACAGTTTGTCCTTAACGTGGATTAAGGCACTTAGTATCCCCTCACCTAGTGTGGATTCTTGACAATTCCTGCAACAGTCTCCTTGAATTCAATTTACTCTGAGATCATAGATGGAAAGATGGATGGATAGATGGATGGATGGATAGATACCTGATGATAGACAGATGGATAGATAATGGATAGACAGAGATAGAAAGATGAGACAGAGAGAAACAGACAGCTAGACAGATTGGGGTAGAGGTGGCCATGATTATCAACTACTATCTGGTCGTCTCAGAGCCCTCTTCTCTCTATAGAACCATTCATTATTTACAGACTGCTGGCAGTGTCTGTCCAAAGAGCCAGCTGTGTAAATCAGACAGAAGCCACACATGAGCAACTGGTGGGACAGCTATCCAAATGCCTCCTGGTCACCACCCAGTAGCTTTAATAACACATAACCCACCTCCTTACCATTGTGTACCTCAACAACACCCACTCTTTACATGAGGGTCCCAATAGTCTATGTGCACAGTATTCATCCCAGCCAATATGTCATTCACAGTTAAACACACTTTTAATCTATTTACCTGTCATTTCAAACTTACAAATACATGGGAGAGAAACATTTGAAAAACCAACAACGTTTCTGAACTGCCTTGCAACCTGAATTGGGCTCTGCATCCTACAAATCACTGAAAAACTTGTAGGCTTTCATTGGCCCCACCAAAAACAGAGCTGGGCTAAGTTTGTTTTTGCTGCCTACAGATTTGACTACATATTATTTTTATGGTTAGCATTATTATATTGCAGTTTTATAGCCTCTTTTTTCTGAGGAGTGGAAAGAATTTCATCCTCCTCTTTCAGGATCACTTTTCATTTTCCAGAGAATGGAGGAGAAATAGAAAATAAGGAGAAGAAAAAAAAAAACAGTGACAATAAAAAGAAACAAAAAGGAAAATGGAGAGGACGTAATATTTGGAACAAGTCCTTTCTACCAAGTATCGATGGATTCCTACACCATGAGAAATGCATTTAAATCCAATTCTTATTTAGGTACTAATACATAATTCTTTACCTTAATTTAATTCTTTTATTCAAAGCAGTTTTATATTATATTATATTATATTATATTATATTATATTATATTATATTACATTATTTTATATTTATAAGTTTTATAAGTTATAATTATAATAGCTAACATGTATTGAATGCTTACTGTGTGTGAGGTGTTGCTCTAAGTGTTTCACATGTGGTCTGTCAATCTTCGTAACAACCCTGTGGGGTAGATATCATTTTATTATCTTCATTTTACAGATGAGGACACCGAGTAACTTCCCTTTGGTCACGAGCCACTAAGAGACAGTGGAGCTGGGATTTCTCTTTTGTTATCACTGTAGCCCTAAGGTAGATTGGAGTATCCCCTCCTCCTTACAGGGGAGGCTCGGAGGCCAGGTGATGAGCCCAAGCCTACAAATAATAGCAGATCTGGGAACAGAAGAACCACAACTGGGTCTGGGTCTCTTCACCCAAAATGTGGTGATTTTACTCCAAGAGAGTGCAGTATCTTAGAGCAGAATATACTTTGCTGTGCTCTTGTCTAACCCTTTAGAAATGCGTAGTGCCCGTATCAATGGTGAGAACCCAGAGTAACAGCACGGGGCTGGGCACATGGTAGAAAAGAACTGTCAGTTTCGCAGAATGTCCTATTTACCATCATCTTGTTTTACAGAACAGCAGCTAGAAATGGCTTCTGTTTCTCTGAGGTGACTGAGGTGTTGAGAAAGACCAGCAAGGAACATAGGGCACCAGCCCCACAGGAACAGGCAAGACAGAACCTGCCTTCTGTCACTCCAGCTCGGCCAGAGAAGGCCGAATCTAGACAGAACTGTGGGGATGGTGGAGCCAGGGGGAGGCTCTCACCTCCTGAGCCTGGACCACCCACCTTCACCAAGAAATCCCTGTTCTTGTGAAAGTCAGACCAAACTGACATCGAGAAGGACCCTCTTCACCCCTAAAGTTCCAATGAGCTATGAGACTACAAACAAGTCACTTCATCTGAGGTCCAGAAATATCATTAGTAAAAATAAAATGACATAAAATAAATATAAAAGCATATTGTCCAATAAATTCATCTGACCATTTCTCATTATCTTAAATTTGTGATTCTAAAAATGATACCCTGAATTACAAGTGGAAAAACTGAGCTAAAGACTAAAAGATTTACTTAGGGCCACACAAAATCCCAGGACCAAATATGCTACATTTCCAGATATTTTCAAGACACAACCATGAAAGTTTGTATTAATTAGCTACTTGCTACTTATCAGGCCTTTTTTAAAAAAGGAATTTGCATAATGAAATTTGTTCCAACTTAGCTATAAATTGCTTTCCTAACAAATGTTGTGCACTGAAATACTATACTGTCCCGGATTTTTTTTGACCATGCTAATGGTTCTGTAGGTAAGGTTAATGACATAATTAGTATTATATCATAAATCCACCCTGCATAAAGATTGTTTCCTTTTACTGTTCTAATTCCAAAACAAGTAATGTCTTAATCTTCTTATAAAGTAGCTCAAATTTGGAATGATTTGAACTAATACAGTTACTGTAATCAATGTAAGTATTGGGATGCCATAATAATACAACAGAATATTTTAAAAGTGCCAGTAATTGATCAAAATTCTGAATCATATTTATTCTCATCCCCTTCCTGTCTCTATCTGTCTAAAAGTCAAACAGACAGAGGTAGAGACGGACAGGGGATGAGAATAAATATGTCAAGGTTTTCATAAAGAGAGTAGCTTTGTAGTATGAGACATTTACAAAATCCATGATGATTTATGAGTCAGCCATTTTTGTTTCTGCCAGAAATGTGTTCAACATCCTGCATTTGGTCACGTTGGATTGCCTACCACTAATAGACCGACTTCATCTGATTCCTTTATTGCTGGGTCCTTCGTAAAGAAAGGAGGCTTTATCTGTGTTAAGAAGAAAAGGAAAATTAATTCCACAGATTAAAAATTCTATATCTATGGCACACAAAGCTTTTCATAAATAAGACTTCTCATTCTGAAAGATAAGTATATATTTTTCCTAATATTTTATTATGTAAAAGCACCTTACAGGAGTTTAAAGAAGAGAAAGGAATAGTTTGCTGAAACGATAGCAAAATGAAATGAGCATTTGTTGGCATATATATGCACTTGATTTCTATTCAGCTATTCTGAAATAAAAGTCTAGAACCATCTTTACACAAAATGTTAAACCAACAATAAGCCACTATTAGTGATGATATTCACACCTAATATTCTTATTCGTTACCCTCAATATTCTGTGAAGCTGAAAGTTTTGATCATACCTGTGCTCCACGCTAGTGGTCAATGCATTATGCGCGCCCCCCCAAATCTGGCATGATGCCTATTTCTGCAAATGAAGTTTTATTGGAACACAGTCATGTCTATTCAATTACATATTACCTATGGCTGTTTTCATGCTACAGTGGCAGAGTTGATTAGTTGTAACACTGATAATGTGACCCACAAAATTGAATATTTACTACCTGGTCCTTTCCAGGAAAAATATGCTGACCTCTTCTCCACACAACAAATATTTTCAATGTTTCTTCTGCCAATAACATTCAAGTAATAAGTAAGCCAAATGTGTTTTGCTACTTCTGCTCTCCTCTGCACCCATTCATTCAACATTTACTGAGTGCCTGCTATGAGCCACACACAGTGACCTCTTTATATGAGAGCTCTAATGAACATGCACTAAAACTGAATGAGAGTTCTCTTCGCCATGATATTTAAAGAAGAAATGCTCTCATTTCAAAGTGAATTTTCAATGCTTTCTGGCCATTAATATTTGCTTCCTGATCGTCTCTTGCCTGAATTTAAAATTTGGAACTAAGTAACTAGACAAAGATGATCGTATCTCTTTTCTGGGTTTAGTAGCACACACCCCACAGAAGGGGCATGTGCTTCTATATCGCCAGTGCCCCCCAGCCTCCATCTGACTCTCTCCCACCCAACCCTGAGAAAACTCCCACTGAGCACAGGTTGAAAAGTCCTGCTCTAGTCCATTCCTTTATATCTATAAATCAAACACACTACAGAACAATAGGGATCTATCCTTATTTTTAAAGGTCTTTAGAACCAAAAAACCCGGGTAGCTCAGTTGGTTAAGCGTCTGCCTTCAGCTCAGGTCATGATCCCAGGGTCCTGGGATCGAGCCCTGCATCGGGCTCCCTGCTCGGCGGGAAGCCTGCGTCTCCCTCTCGCACTCCCCCTGCTTGTGTTCCCCCTCTCGCTGTGTCTCTCTCTGTCAAATAAATAAGTAAAATCTTTAAAAAAAAAAACAAAACACAACTCCATAGTCTTCCAAAGTAGTTCATGTCAATGTCCACCAATTTCTCCAATGACAAAACCCTTTCCCTTATCTTTTTCCACTTAAACTCACTCACTTCTGGCTATATTCAGGGAGCTGGCAAGTATCTTCTAGTATTCTCAACTCAGAATAACTCACGCTTCTGTGGTTAGCATGTGTATGCAAGTCAAATCTTTTAGTTTCTTTGAGCTAATAAAAGAAACACTCCCGTAATGGGCAAAGGTGAAATGAGACCTCTTCTCATACTGGGTAGTACTGCTCATTCCCACAGACTGTCCCATATTAAAATTCCTTGGAAAAGTACATCAAATGTCATTTTAAAGATAATAAAGTTGCAGTGGTCTAAAGAGAAGTTGTGCCATAAACTTCTGTGCCATAAACAAGTTGGCTTCTTGTTGCTCCCCTCTACTCCGTCTGCCAGTCCCGAGGAAACACAAATACTCCTAGAGACACAAGCAATCAAGGGAACAGAGCACGGCTCTTTGAAGCTGTAGGACTTCATTGAGCTTCTGGGCCCCGAATGAATTCACAAACCCTAGCCACTTACTATGCAGCATGAGGACAGGTAAAAGAAAATTAATAGATCAATGTAAACTCATCATTGCTTCCGGGAAATAAACACGACTTCCATGTTCTTAGTCTTTCTACATAAAACAGAGCCTGTTTTGCTATCTCACCTCCACTTAAATTTCAGCAATAAATAATTAAGATGAGAGGCTCCAATGTGTCACCCATGTTTAAAGAATCAACTTGCTAATTAGAGAAACAATAAGATAATTTATTATAATGCAGTTTGACCCAGATACTATTCCTTCTGTGACAGTCACCAAAGAACTAAACTCGGCTAATAAGCACTGGCTTAGATGTTAAATGATTTTGAGTGAATGACCGTGGCTCTTTACAACCCACTGGAATCATGGAAATGTTCCGAATTCGCTCTGAAGTTCTTGGAAAATAGAATACTCTTAAAAGAGCACAATTCAACAAAGTAAGCCCAGGAGCAACAGAATTGGAACCTACTCAGTAAATACTCCTGGGCTCTGAAAGAATGGCACCAAGCCACTGAGCCTCACAGAACGTTCCCTCCTCCAAATGGCAAGCCCTTTTAAAGCTATCCATCTACTTCAATCCATTCGTCCATCAGCAATAAAACTGCTTTGATGAGATTGATTTAATACTTGAGAGAGTCCTGAATTTGATAAATGCATGACAGCTGCTTATTTTGGCCTCTTTTGCATAGCAGTAGCTAGCTCTAGATAGAAATTCTATTTCTTCCCTTTGTTTCATTTATCAGAACATACTGGGGTAACTGTTACAAGGAGCAGAAAGGAAATGGCTCCTGGAGTCCTTTTAGCACAGAGGTTGCGTACTGTGCTGGAAATAGGCAGCATGGCTTAGAGCACAGTCTCTTTGTAAAATGATGAGTTACATACAGAAGTCACCATCCACAGACAGACCCTCCCCCTTGGTTCTCTTCAACTCCCTTCAAGTCCTTCCTACCTTGTTTCTTCCAGCTACCCTGCCTACCATTTTGGGATGACCCTCCCTGGCTACAGGAAAGTTTCTGAGGTTCCTCAAGATGAAGGAGGCCTCTCAGCCACCCCTACTGGACTGCTCTTCCCCAGTCACTTTCTTGAAATTTCCTCCAATTGCAAACACCCAGGTTGTTATTTTCCTTGTGTTTCTTTGCAGCAAGTCCAGAACTATCCATGAGCGGCTTTACATCATCAGTGAGGGATTATAAGTATCCTTTAGATTAAGTGGCAGAAAGAAAACACAAGCATTGCTGAATACACCCCACTGCAGTGTGGTGAGCTAGTAATTCTCCTTAGTGGACAAGCTACAGTATAGTTTGCCCAGATAGCTTTCCTTACTAAGAGTACACAATCACACTTGGATAAGGAGAAAATGCACATTAACAGTGTACTCTAGTAGATTGCTATATATCTGCATTTATACATTCATATTTATTATACATTTTTATTTGGTTCTACACATTTTAGGAAAATATTTCAGAAACAAATAGGATTACACCAAATCAAGGTGATGTAAAACATGATATGCTTGTGTTCCCTGCAAATGCTTCAGATTATTGAGGAAGATAGTTTAAGTCTTCAGCTCTGCCTCTTAAATTTTCATTCCAAACTCGAGGGCAGTTTCAGAGGTCGCTTTTCCCACATCAGAGCTCTTGCTCTGCCTGAGTTATTCAGTTGGAGGCCTCTGGAAGACAGCTTTCCACCACAGCTCCAGCCAACACAGGGAAGGGGTGGTTCATTCCATTGATGACATGGGCTCACTTAGACAAGGGAGGCCTGGGCCAGGGGATGGAAGAAGACAGACTGGGAGGTAGACTAGGCTGGGAGGACCATGCAACAGAGGATGGGGTGCAGTGGTCTCAGCCCTTCTGAAGGGGGCACTGAGGTGGGTATGAGAGGACCCGATTGGATCTGCGGGGCAGGGAACCTCTAGAGAAGCAGAAGGCAATCAAGTGTTAGGGGTCCGAGGGCTGCCGTGGCAGCTGTAGGAGATCTCTCTGTACAGTCCAGCACAAGCAGCCAGCACCCTATGGGGCGGGGGGTGGAGACTGCACAGGGGTCAGGCAGGCCAACTTGGGTTTAGGGAAGAGCAACTAGGTAGCCCAAGATGCTGGTCCCTGAACTGGCTAGAGATGGCAGAGACAGATAACCCTATGGCTAAGGGAGAGCCTGGGTGATGGATCAGGTGTGGTTCTGGAAGGAAAGAGATGCACACGAAAAAAGGAAAGGGAGAATTTCATGAAGGGACAGGTTTCAACGGAGGGGGTGGGGTTAAAGAAACTGTAGAGCGGACCCGTTGTGCTCCCAAGTGCGGGTGAGGGGAGGAGTTACCACCAGAGGCCTGGTGGGTTAAGGGGAGGAGCCGCTGGGAACCGTCTCTCAGGGGTTTTGACCTAGAGAGTTGTTGGCGTGGCTGCAAGAGAGGCCCACCAAACAGAAGCTGCACCCCCTTAAGGAGGAGCACGGCCACGGCCAACACAGGCCAGGCAGGGAGGGGGGCCAGGCGCGGACACATTCTCTTGTCTTCTCTTCCCCTCGTCAGATGCAACAGAGGGCACAGGAGGACGACTGAGGCGGGAGACACAAGACAGCCGCTCCGAGCGCAGGGCCGGAGGCAGGAGCATGGAGAGTGAATCGGCTGCGGCAAACTAAGAATATACAGCACAGCGAGCACCCTGGGAGTGAAACATACACAAGCCCAGAAGTCACACTTCGCGGCCCTGACTGTGAGTCCGCACAGGTAGGCCTGTTTCCAAACCCACACAGAGATGAACACGTGGGAGGGAGTATCCTAATGATTCATTTTCTATTCTTTTTTTCCCCCAGCTTGACCCAGGTACTGGAGCTGGTCTGAACTGCACCAACAGTGGGGCAGAAGACGTAGAGGTGGGGAAAGAGAGATGGGCATGACCCGCCAATACAGCTCTCTGGGCCCATAAATCTCAAAAGCATGCCCATTCTGATACTTGTACTTGATTCTCAAGGCCCCTTATTTAGTGGGTCAGGTCGGCATTCATGTTCTAAGCGCCATTCAGAAACCTGAGGAAATTTAGACAGCCCATAAGCGGCCCCTCTCCAACTCCCCCACCTGCAAGCAAATTGGCCACATCACAAAGGAGTTTGAATAGAAGAAAATCCACTACCATTAGAAGAAATTTCTGTTCAAAGGAGCCCGGGGAAGGCTCCCTCATCAGCACAGACCACACCTCCACACCTCCGTCCCTCCCTCTGGACTGGAGCTGCTGGGGGGGGGGGGAACGAGGCATGGTGCCACTGACCACACTGTGTCTCCTCCCGCTGCCCTTCCCCAGTCACTGCTGATGCCGGAGAAGAGAATATGATGTACTGCCACTTCCCTAGTCTCTTTCTTTTAAAGCTCCAGCCCCCAGCTGATTCCCTTACTGCTCCCCCAGTTGCAGTGGTTGTTTGCTTGCTTGTTTAATGAGGCTCATTAGCTTCTAGGCTGTAGCAGGTCAGACCACAGCAAAGCATTCAAGCCAACGGCTCCCCCAGCACAACCAGCAGGGTCCCAGCAGGAGCCCCAGCACCCCAGCTCCCCCCTGCCTTCCTTCTCCGCCAGGCACACTCTGAGAGCTGCAAAGAGCCTCTCTCTTCTTCTCTCTTGTTTGATATCACAGACCTGGTGCTAACTATCCATCTCAGCCTTTCCCTTCCTTACTTTTACCCACTAGGGTTCTTCAGGAAACAAGTTTTACGAATGCTTTGCAAAGGTGAGATGATGTTGAAAGAGAATAAAATGGTGACAGCAATCACATCTGTGTATGTTGCCCATAATCTCATTCATCTGATGCTACACAGCTTGCAAGGCTCATAATTAGTTTGACCCAGAGAATCCGGGACCTTCCCAAAGCAGTTTCTAGAATAGCAGCACAAATTGTCATCATTATAATGAAAACCAGCATTTATTGAGACTAACTAGGTCCCATACATTAAACTGTGTGGTTTATTTATTTATCTTTAATCTCCACAGCGGCCCAATGGATTATGGATTATTATCTTCATTTTAGAAATTAGATTAGTAAATTGCAAAGACAGGATTTGAATTCGGGTGTGCTAGAGAGGCTAATCTCAGCAACTGCAAGGCCTCCTGACCCATTCTGAGCCTCTGCTATAAGGGAGTGCCAATGCACCTTATTAGGCAGAGAAACGGGAAGATGTTCACTTAAAACAATAACAATGTCCTGAAACTAATGTAACATTTGTGTCAACTATACCTCAATAAACAGATAGATAGCAATTCCAAAGCATGGAATCCATAGCATCATGAATGTGAGAATAAAATGTCTTAGGAAACACACGGCATGTGGGTCTGGGCTTTCACCTCACTCTTATCTGTGTATTCTTAGACCCATTTCTTAGATGCATTATGTTCTTGGAATACTACATAATTTACATATTTGCTTTTCAGAACACTTCTGGAACTATTTAAAGTTCAGAATAATTATTCTTCTCACAGCTTCCTTAATACAATACTTATCATAAAAATTATTAATTCAGTATCTGTGTTTACGTTGGCAAACTCCTTTCCCTAAAGCACCACTTCCAGCTTCTGATCTTAAGCAGGTCCAGCAGAGTTCATGACTGCTGTCCATATGGCCCCTCCCCGATGTCATGACACGTTTTCCTTGCTTCCCAACACCCCCATGTGATGCAGCCTCTTCACCTTCCGAGATCCGCAGACATCGGCAGCAGTCCTTGACCAACTCAATTGCAGGAGGACCTCTCTTCTGAAGACTTTTCCTAAATGTCTACAACTCTATCCCTTTAATGCTCACTGGAACACCTTTCCTGCCTTTCGTGAGGGCACTTTAGAGGTACTAATATTTCAAAGGCTCACACTTGAATTTATTTTTTATTCCTATTTGATGTTGCCTCACACATAGGCTGTCTTTTCTCTTTAAATTCTTGAAGTGAAGAGTCGGCTCAGCTTCTCCTGTTCAATCACTTCCCGAAGGCCCCCCAGCTCCTCTCCACAAAAGTTAACATGCTAACATTTCAGACCTCTTGTCTTTGGAGTTAGCTGACCGTGGTGCGACTGTCCCCCTCGGGTCTCCTGGGGGTTCTGACCTGTTTGAGGACCCGTGGCCATGACTGGGAGCTCTCTGAGGGAATTGTGCAGATATTTATCTGGCACCTCAGCAACCAGACTTTCTGCCAACACCGAGGCATGTTCATCCCACCTTTCCTGGATTCATCCCAATATCCGGTCGTTTCACAGAACTGAGATGTCAAAAACAGAGCCAATCTTGCATCTAGAGAGAGTAGGCAATTACCTATATACTGAGCTTTAGTCAAAAAGACAATAAAAACTAAAAACTTCCCCACCTGTTCACAATGGCTGAAACCTCAGGCCAAGTTTTTCACGCCACCACAGAAGTGTGGGAGACTGCGCCCCGGAAAAAGCTTCAGCAAACTTCAGTCCATCCTGAGGGGGAGCTACCAGGTGTCAAGCATTTTCCTGGAAAAGCAAAGGGGGGAGCTGGGGAAGACGTGGGGCCATGAAGTCAGTGGGAGGCCCGCCCAAGAGAGGGCAAGGAACCTGAGATGAGAGGCCCCACAGTCATCGGACTATTTTGATCGAATTGCTTTCCTACCTCGCTCCCTCTTTGCTCCTCCGCCACCCCTGGAGCACCGTCTGGACCTTTGCCCGCCCATAGGAGAGAATCTGGGGAAATATTTTAATCCTTCCTGCAGTCATTAAGGCAAGATTCTAGCCCTCACTCCCCTTCCACTCCCAGAACTCCCACACCACCCCAGCGTCGGGCCATTGACACAGACAACGCAGGAGACCGATGAAATCTGCTGGAGTGTGAGGCTGCTAATTCCTGCTGCTGAAGACTGAGGCGAGCCCTTTCTCATGGAGGAATTTCACTTTTCCTGGTCCAACAGAGATACAGCCCAAAGGGCAAACTCCCATGTTGGGCATAATTCTTCGGGTGAAATGTTTAGAAGAGTCCTGCCAACACAAAGCAGCAATTTCCATGCAAATTTGTGCCTGTGGGGGAAAATGCAATTGGCCCAACAACGGCACTGATGGGACACCCCCTTCCCACTGCAGTGGAGTGTGGAGGCACGGCTTGAAGGAAGAGATCTATCTGTTCAGCTTTTCTCCCTCTGAGCGTGCCAAACATAAACGACTCCTGTGTTCCAAAAGGGGTGTTTGCTCCACACTGCTGCTCAATGACAGGGACTGCATGGAAATGAGAAGTCATGTTCCCCTCCTTCTCAGCGGGCCTGAGAGAACAAAGGCAACGCTTTTTCAGAAAGAAAGAAAGTCAGGACGTTCGTGTTTTGTGAAACCAAAAAGGCTGGTTAGCCATGTGGAGTTTACAAAGAAAAATAATAACAATCCCCTAAACTGCAAGCCCCCCACCGTGATTCTGCTAGCCACGCTGGGGCCACGGCGGATGTAGTGGCGGAGAGAGTTTAGGATCCGTAGATTGTTCTGGTCTCCACCAGTAGTATCAAGGTGAACCGGAGCAAATTGCAATAAATATGATGTTGCTGAACTAGCTCGGGGGTCTTTAAGTTGGGGGAGAGCTACAACGTGCCCTGGTGCATGAAGACTTCCGAAGGGCTTTCCCAAGGAAAGGGATAGCTCTGGGGAATCAACTGCTAAATCTTCAGCTTCTCCTCTTTCATGAAATTAATTTGTCTAAGATCATGCCACAAGGACTCTTTCTATCTCCAGTAGTCCTTTTCCGACTTTGCAAGAAAAGCATACCCTTCACCCACCGCGGTCCGACTCAGGTGCATTGTCCTGGGGTGTCAAAACTTTCATGGATTCTTCCGGAAGGACAGTCCTTTGAGAGAAGAGCAAGCGAGCTTCAGAAAGGAATATGGAAGGCAGGTGAAAAACTCGTGGTTAGCCTCTTTCGTTCCTTTTTCCTCCCCCTCACTTCCTTCTTTTCTTCCTTCACTTTTTTTTTAACTTTATATTCTGTCTAGTTTATTTAGGATGTAATGAATATGAGATCGTCTTCCTTCACTTCTTAAGAGTCAGAATTCAGGAGCAAGAAGATTTCAAAGGGTTGCATGCTAACACACTTCTCTGAATTAAAAAATGAAGTGAGATTTTTTTTTTCTGACATGAAGCAAGTCCAATTTGGCAGAATGGTTTGACAATAAGGACTAGCTTTGCCAATTAATTTATATGATGGACACTCTCCATAAATTTAATGAGCTAAATCTGCAGCTCCAAAGTTTTGATGAAAATATATTTGAATCATGGATGTGATATTCTGTACTTCATCTAATACATACTTTGCAACTACTTAAATTTATAATAAAAAATTTTAGATGTCATCTCAAAAAGAATCTTTCAGAATTCTTTCATGGAGTACATGAGCAAAAAAAAGACTGAAACTGCTAGTCGAACTGATTCTTTCCAGGTCAGAGTGCTCGTAAAATTTCTTGGTATCTTCTCTTTCTCCCTCTCTCTGCACCCGGCTCTATACCTCACTCTCCTGACCTTGCCCAACTGCCTTCTCAGTCATGGCATTTGAGAGGCCTTGGTTACCAGTGTTCAGTATCCCTTTCAGCTCCCACAAATTAAAACACACCTGAAAAAAACCAGAAAAGTAGAGGGAGAAGCTATGAGAGCCAGGCATAAAGTCCCTAAAACACTTCCCAAATATTTTGACCGTCTTACAGATGAGGAGACTAGGATGAACAGACTGAATATCTCAACTGTTTCAGAAAAAATAATAAACTCATTCTGCTCCGAGTTTCCCCACTGGGCTAATTTAATATTCCCTTCCCACTCGTAAGAAATAGATATGATTTTCAAGGCCAAAGTAGCAACTTTTCCTTTTAGGTTTTTGTTGTTGTTGTTGTTAGTTCAGTTGACATTTAATATTGGTTTTAGGTGTACAACATAGTGGTTCAACATTTATACGTATTTCAAAATGATCACCATAAGTCTAACCACCATGCAAAGTTCTTACAATATTTTTGACAATATTCCCCATGCTGTACTTGCCATCCTCATGACTTATTTATTTTGTAACAGGAAGTTTGTACCTCTTAATCCCCTTCACCTATTATGTCCATCCTCCCACCTCCTTCCCCTCTGGCAACCACCAGTTTGTTCTCTGTATTTACAAGTCTGTTTTTGTTGTTATTTGTTTATGCATTTGTTTTGTTTTTTAGAGTCCACATATAAGTGAGATGAGGCAGTGTTTGTCTTTGACTTATTTCACTTAGCATAGTACCCTCTAGGTGCATCCATGTTGTCCTACATGGCAAGATTTCATTCTTTCTTATGGCTGACTAATATTTCATCAGGGAAATACACCACATCTTCTTTGTCCATTTATCTATCAGTGGACACTTAGGTTGCTTTTATATCTTGGCTATTGGGAATAATGCTGCAATAAACATGGGGGTGCATGTATCTTTTCAAATTGGTGTCTTCAGTTTCTTTGAGGAAATACCCAGAAGTGGAATTACTGGATCGTATGGTGCTACTATTTTTTAGTCTTTTGAGGAAACTCCACACTGTTTTCCCGAGTGTAAGCTTTCTTTTTAACTTTCTCTTTGTAATGCCTCCCATTGATCCAGTTCCCTTCTTTTGTCCACAATGACCACTCCTGGATGTGAAAATAAGGAGAAAAAAATACTTAGAGGTAGAGATACAGATAGAGATAGATGTAGAGGTAGAAGTAGAGATATCCCCCATTCCCTTTGCTTGGTTGATAGAAGGCCAGAGTGATAAGAATCTCAGTTGTTACCAACAAACCTCAGAAAAGGACATAAACTTGATGACTCTGATTAGCCATACTAGCCAGCTGGTTCTTGATAGAACCAAAATCATAAACAAAATTCATAAAAGTTTTCATGCCATGCCCCCCTTTGGTCATCTAAAGCCTATACAATCCTTTTTTTTCCCAGAGTAGCTGTACACTTTTTTGTTTATTGTGGTAACACTTAACATGAGATATACCCTTTTAACAAATTTTTGAGTGTACAATTCACTTCAAAAGAACATGTAACATAAGGTCTACCCTCTTAGTGAACTTGGATGCCCGCTGTAACTCTAGACACTGTGCTGTACCATAGATCTCAAGGACTTTGTCATCTTGCATAGCCAAAACGTGGTGCCCTTTGAACACCGCTTCCCCATTTCCATCTCCTCCACTGCCAAGCCCTGTTAACCAACATTCTGCTTTCTGCTTCCAAGAACCTATTTCAGAGTCCTCAGGTAAGTGAGATTATAGAGTATTTGTCTTTCTGTGTCTGGCTTATTTCACTTAGCATAATGCCCTCCTGATCCATCCATCCATCCATTCAATCCAAATGGCAAGATTTGCTTCTTTTGTAAGGCTGAATAACATTCCATTGTGTTTATATACCTCATTTTCTTTATCCATTCATCCATTGATAGCATTTTGGTTATTTCCATATCTCGGCTACTGTGAATAGTGCTGCAATGAACATGGGAGTGCAAATATCTCTTTAGGATCCCGATTTCAATTCTTTGGGAAGTGGGATTATATGGACCCCTTCTCAGAACACATAAAACAAATGAGTAAGATTGCAAAAGGAGATAATTATCTTAAAATACTGTTATCAAAATATCTTTAAAAGCAATTTTGTGGCATAGTAATATATGTGTTTTTTATTAACATATTAAATAGCAAGGTCAGCATATTATTCAGGAATAATACCTATCATAATTTTGAAGTAGTAATTAGTATAAATGATATTTTGAAATATCTGCAACCACTCTAGTATGTTATAAAAATATCTATAATTTGGTGACAAATTCACAGATACTGCCAATATTACTGGGGTTTGTTGGCTATGTACATAATAAAAGGAAATGTTACATTTTAGTTAGAGCTTAGTGAAAGTACACACTTGTGTATTTTCCCATCCAAATTCATGGATACCCTACTCTAAACAAACCATGACTCAGGCAATATTTTGAAGACCTGCCTACCTTCCCTTTTTGCTTCCTCTTTACTATTCCGGTTGACTCTTCCTTCCCCAAGCACCTACCCTATGGTAGTTTCGATAGCTGATGTAATGGCTCATGAATAACAACCACCATTCATGGACTGTCTACTGTTTCGCATACATTATTTGTATGCCTTACAACAACTGTCTAAGACCTTTTATGAATGTAACACCTGAAGCTCAGAGAGCTTACACAACGTAACCAAGGCAACAAAGTGGAAGACTGGTATTTAAACTCAGGTCTGCATGGCTTAAAGTTTGTTCCCATTTCCACTACATTATACTGCCTCCTTTCAGTTTAGAGAAATTTTGCAGATATCTTAATAGGGAATCTAAAAACCATATACCTCCAAGAAATAGATTTCTAATGGAATTTGAGGTAGAGCTACTTGGAGATGAAGAATCTTTAGATACTCTCTAAATCTTGCGAGACCAGTGATGGTTCTCACTCACTGTCATGCGTCTGCAGAGAGGTAAGCAACTGAGTCAAACCACAGGAATCTATCCCTAATCCCTGGGAGGGCTGCACAAGTTGCAGAACATGTGGGCAGACAGAACCCTTCAATACTTGTGAAAGACAAAGAGAGATTATAAGAAGGCTCTTTTTCACCTGGCTGCCATTGCAGGCAGTGTTCTAGCTGCATTCTGGGTGTTTTGAGGGGTTTTTTTTTGTTTGTTTTTCGGGGGATTGGTGTTGTTTTCTTTAAGCACTCCAAACACAGTAAAGAAACATTATAGAGGAAGAACTGAGTGCCAGAAATGATGAAGAAAATGGCATGGAGCGCTCTCCTCATCTGTGCAACTTGACAATGGCTTTCTGTTGTTACAAGTAGATTTCCCACAGCCTAAAAGGAAGAAGTGTTGGGCAGAGGAAGGAGAGCATGTCTTTTGTGGCCCAGTCTCAGAAGGACATAGCATCACTTTCATAATATTCTTTTGGCTGAAGCAGCCACAAGCCTGCCCAGATTCATCAGAGGAGACGTAGACCCCTGCATCTCCATAAGAAGAGCATCGAAGGATTCATGGCCATGTTTTAAAACCGTTACATACGGGTTTCTTATCATTCCTTTTCTTGGCCGAGAGTTGTTTCTCTTCCCATCCCACCCCCATTTCCTCTTCTCGAGTCACCCGAGTTTGTGGGCCCTCTTCTACCTGTCCTGTACACTCTGCACATTCCTGGCCCCTGCAGTGTTGTGTTGGATGCTCACCTCCTGAATCAGGGCCCTCGTTACGCACGGTTCTCAGCCACTGGCTATGGCTACATGAGGTTTACACAAGGGACTGAGTCTTCATTACTTTCATTTAAAGGTGCTGCTGGTCAGTGCCAGGAATGGCTTCTTTCTCCATCGGCGCTGCATTTGCATTGCTCAGTCCTTGAGGCAGTTTGCTCCTTCCTTGTATGTCTGTCAGTTCTGCACTGATCTCTGCCAATTGAAAGTGAACTCCCAGATTCAGGCCTTTACCGGTCCTAATAGGATATTTTGTGCTCCCAACAGTACACTTGAGACTGGAGTGCAAAATGGATAAGAATGCAAGCTTTGGGGGCAGAAAGATCTGGATCTCTAATCCCTGCTCCCTCACTTACTGTGTGATCTTGTCCAAGTTACTTAATATCACAAAGCCTTAGCTTCCTAGTCTGTAAAATGGAGACAAAGAGATATACTTCATAGGGTTGTCAACAGGATTAAAAGGGACCGTGCAGACTGAGCAATTATTACATTGCCTGGTACCCAGTAAACACCCACTAAGTGCTAGTGATAGTAGTAATAGCAGCACTACTAGTAGTAGCAGCAGTGGTTAACAATCTCTAACTCGGGAAAGGGCCATGATGACATAAAGTACTCATGATATACAAATGAGTTTTTAAGGCTCCAATCCTTTCTCTATGGGTATATAAACTGGACTCAAAGAAAATCTGTACGAATATGGGTATGGACATACATACGCATATGTTAAGTCAAAATCTTTTCTTTTCACCAGCTGTATTTTATTTCTATTTCTTAAATGTCCACATGGATATTTTTCTGTCAGTCATTTACACCAGCGTGTTAAGTAATTTTTACTAAGAGAATTTCCCTGTCTTAGATAAGCATTCAAATGCAGTGGTCGGGCTCCGCAGATCACAAAGAATATGGCATGATGAAAATGTCTCCAGAGCATCATAAAGTAACACTTCAATATTTAAGATGGCTGGATTTACTCCAAGGACTGAGACAGTCCGCCTATTACCAGCTCAGCTTCAAAATATAGTTCTTGGCCCCAGTCTGCAGTTCAATGAATGTGATCAGTGCAAATACAAGGTGAATAAATCTTAAAGATACTGAACAAAGTTATTTCCCAACACAAGAACACAAGGGACAAGACAATCTTGTTTAGTCGATGCCTATGCTAGTATTTCATCTTGGACTAGCTGATGTGAAGGTTCGTGTTATTGACTCCCTGTTTGAATCTTCCTTGGAAAAAAGCAATATTCTACTTTGAATTGGTTATTATCACAACACCCTCCCCATAGTTAAGATCTGTCAATATTCCTTTATCTGGGAGATGCTTAAGGTCCAAGGTTTTACTGGTCCTGACATGAAGTAATCTGCATTCACAATTCATGTCACTTACACAGTTCAACCTTTCTGAACAAGTGAGAATCCTCCCAACAAGGACTCTACGGGCCATTCATCTACAGCTGTGCAGAGGAAACTGGGTGGACAAGAGAGTTAAGGACTTTTTCGAGGGTCTGAAATTCTACTTCTCAATAGACAGCAAAGGACTGGAGGAAACATTGAAAGTTCCTAAGTTCGGTGTAAGTACCGTGTCTTAATTACCTAGGGCTGCCATCATGAGGTACCATAAACTGGGTGGTTTATCGTCTTATAGTTCTGGAGGCTAGAAGTCCAAAATCAAAATGTCAGCAGGATTGGTTCCTTCTAAGAGCTATGAGGAAGAATCTGTTCCATGGCTCTCTTAGTTTCTGGTGGCTCCAGGCATTCCTTGGCTTATGGCTTCATAACTCCAATTTCTGCCTGCATCTCTACATGGCCATTTTCTCCCAGTGTGGGTTTACATCATCTTCCCTCCATGCATATCTATCTCATTGGCTAAATTTCTTTTACATAGGGACATTTGTCATATTGGATTCGGGCCCATTCTAATGATCTCATTTTAACTCAATCACCTCTATAAAGACCCTACTTCCAAATAAAGTCCCATTCTGAGATACCAAGGGTTAGGACTTCAACAGATCTTTTTTGGAAGACACTATGTAACCCATAATATACAGTAGGCAAAACTTTGAGCAAAACAAAGCAAGGAAATGGTGCAGTCATATTACAGCAATGTGGACCCAGGAAAAATGCCAAAGCAATACAAAAGATTCCCATTCTAATTTTCTAAACCCACTTCTCCATTGTTTAGTCTCCTTTCCTGCAAGCTACCATTCATGTCGTTCCACTTTCAATCTCTGTAATTCAAAGCAAAGAGAACAACTTGATACCTTTCCCCACAGATCTGTTCTGGGAAATCTACCTCTCAAATAGGTTCATCTGTTAGGTACAAGATTCCCCTGAGTTTTCTGTATTTGTTATCGCCTTAGCAAGAGAGCTTGGAATAACTCACAACCGATTGCTTTGTATCTTATTTTGCTAAGAGTAATACATGTGCATGGTAATTATCATTAGACCTGCATTAGTTGTAAATTGACAAAAATCCTTCCAAACGTTAGAACACTGACCTCATCTTTCTCAGAAGAATATTTTTCCTCTCTCCACCTCTGGCCTCCAGCTTCTTAGAACCAACACATTCAGGAAAGGTTTAAATAAAGAACCTACAGTATTTACGATGCTCTTAGGCCATAAATAATGCCTCTGCCGAAGACTAGTCTCCTGGAAATGGACTTTCAGTTTCTCTCAAGTACACTTCAAGGAAGAACACTATGAATCTGGGAATATCTCCTTC
Source organism: Callorhinus ursinus (assembly GCF_003265705.2). Lineage (NCBI taxonomy): Eukaryota > Metazoa > Chordata > Mammalia > Carnivora > Otariidae > Callorhinus > Callorhinus ursinus. The sequence goes on along the minus strand of NW_027397064.1, from coordinate 53,787,061 downwards.
TTTTACCAAAAGAACATATTTTAAGCTCTGAACCTCCTAAAGGACTAGCTACCTACAAATTCTGTATTAGAAATGAGGGACAAGAGACCAATTCATAGAAATCGTATCTGAATCCAACTCTGGATATATGTGAGACTTTGAGACTATACTTTAGAGCAGAAAGCAATAATGTAGAAAGTCTACCCACTGTAAGAAACGGGTAGACTCATTTTTGCAACTGCATCTTCATCCTAGATTGGGTGCTGAGTTTTGAATATTCCAAAGTAAAAAGAGCAGCCATGTTCAAGAGATATGTGGTTCAGTTAGTAAAGCATGTGACTCTTGATCTCGGGGTCATGAGTTCAAGCCCCATGTTGGGCTTGGAGCTTACTTTTTAAAAAGAGCGATGTAAAGAAACATTAGAGAAAATTGCCTGTTCACTAGAACTTATAAGTTAGAGTTACGGAATTATAAATAATTGTAATAAATTTAAAAACACAATATCAGCATCAAAGGAGCATTTAGTTGCAACACATTTTTACCTGAGAAATGGATATTACAGAAAACCATTTGTGGAAGGTGCATTTACAGCAATAGAGCCCAAGATTCATGTCCAACATGTAGATTTCTGGATCTTTCAAAAGGTGCCAACATGTGCTCTATGAAAGAAAAAAAATATTAGAATTATTTTCCCCAAACTTGACCTATTAATTTCAGAAATAGAAGTCACTTAGCTTAATGGTTGTTTGGCTACTTGTGCTAGAGTACTGGTTTTAGATATTTTTCTTTCAAGTGAAATCGTGGCTTTATCATACATAGATATTTTATGACATCCCTTAACATTGATATGTTGTAATAACTAGAATAGTTGTGTTGCATGATCTCAAAACTAGGACAGCCCTTAGAGATTATCTAGCCTTTCAAAGTGACTTTTACATACATATCACTGCATCTCATATAAGGTTCCAACAACTCTGAAAAGGAAGTAGAAAAACGTTATTAATTCAAATACTGAAGTCCAGAATGGATGTGGGACTTGCCCAGACTGCCCCCTAAAACAGAGCCAGGACTTCACACTTCATGCTCCCTACATCCTCTTTTCATTTCTATTTCATGTCTGTGTCACCTCCAAACACTTTGCTCAGATACTTGAGACACAGTTACTCTCCCCACAAAATTTCGCAACTGCTCTTTCAACTCCATCACACTTTAGCCCCAGCTTGGGTTTTCCCACCACTTAGAACTGTTCACCTCTAAGATTTCTAGTCAGTTCTTACTTGCTGACAAAATCTCCTCACTTTCTGCTTCCATCCCCACCTACCTACTCAACCTGCCGTTTGCCATCGTCAGTCAAAAAACACCTATTGAGAACCTACTTCACCTGGGCCTAGGAAATCAGTGGAAGACTAGCTAATCACCGGCCCAGCCCAGCCTGAATCTTCCCCCTCAGCAGAGCCCACCCTTGGACCTCTTAGTCCTTTGGAGCTCCCTGCATTCCAGTCCACACCTGCTCTGAAGGCCTCAACTGTCTCCCCAGCAACTGACGGTCATTTCAACTTCACCCTCCGCAGCATCTTAAAATTCTTCAATTCATTGATCGTCCAACCCCCAGATCTGAGTCCCTTCATCATTCATTCTCTGCTCCCAAATTACCTTGCTGCTGGTTAAGATCGTAGAACTATGATGATGGGGTCCATCACAAATTCAAATTCTCCAACTTGAGCTAAGACTTTTAAATTACTGTAAACATTCCAGAAAGAACCAACAAAAAAAAAATGGGTGGGTGTCTTGAAGATGCAAATTTTGGTTTGAAATAAGATAACAACTTGTAATCACATCAGCTAAGCAGGAACAAAATAGTAATGAGCTCATTGTTACTGTTAATGCTTAAGTAGAGTTCAGGAATTCCCAAACATGACTGGCTAGAAGAACCCTTAGAGAGATTTTTTTGAAATACAGAATCCCAAGTCCTACTTCAGACTAGTGAAGCAGAACTTCCAGAACGTGTATATCTAAAGCTCTCTAGTAGACTCTGATGCAGCCAATCCACAGACTGACATTAGGGTCCCACGGAGCTACACTGTCGACTATGCTTTTCTTCAGGACACAACGAAAGGGATTTCTTCACTGAAAAGGAGTCTGGGTTGGATGATCAGCCTTTATGTTTTATTACCTCTTTTTTTTTTTTCTCCTCTGCCTGAACCTGAGAACTGTTAGTGTTATCTGTTGTTTGCACTCCTTCTCTACCCCATATGTGGTTTTTAGAGCTCCACACACTGATGCAGCTTGGGAGCACAATCCCCGTCCCTGCCCCAGGTCAGCTGTGCCAGTCCAGGACTCCTGCCAGTCTAAAAATGGCAGCAATGGATGTGCGTGTGAATCCTGCTCTTTCCACATCCACCAACGTGAAGCACCCACAGCTTCTCTTAATTTTCCCACTGATAGGGACAGACGACTTGCTTTACACTCCACTGCTCTCTTGCCTCATTTGTAATGACTTTATGTTAGCCAAAATGAATGTTTCTTCATGTCTGCCCTTACAGCAGAAGTAAAGGCAAGATGAATATCATGTCTTTGCTGGACTAAACACTTAAATACATTGCTGCTGCAGTGGCCTTGGTGGACTCTACTGAGTGCAGCTTATGTCACTGTTTTTGAAACATCTTTATGGTCAGTGAAAAGATCAAGCATTACCTCCAGTGATGGTAAGATCCAAAGAGCCACTTCCAGTAACATCCCTGAAGATGAGTCATAGTCTGATCAGTTGATTTATAATAAACCTTCCCCACATGTATCTTGATAAAAGCAGACTTTTCAGGTTTTTTTTTAAAGTCCCCTACCAACGCTTTCCTTTTCATACTTTTCAGTTGCCAGATTATACAAAATTATAATTTTCCTCATTTACTATGGATTTGATTGATTACATAGTCCTTAAAAAAAAAGTTACCTGCAAATACAATTACTTGACCCCAATTGCATATACACACAAAAAAATAGGCAATACTCTAAATGTTGTCTCTTGTCTTTTTTTCATTAAATTGCAAAAGGCTTCATACAGTTCAGCATAGCTGGTACCTCCTTACTTTCATTTCTGTAACACTCTTCTTTATTATTAATAACATTTATGGCAATAAAAGTAATAATAATGTCTACATTTCTTCCCAAGAGCACAAAGGTCTTGGCCCTGGGTACCAACGTGCACTAAAATATAGAACAGATGCTGTGAATCTTTTTTTTAACATCTTGAATGTCTTAAACAATTTTCCTTTAGTTACTCTTCCCGGTTACTAAAGGCAAGAGAGTGGTAAAAAAAAAAATTTAATTAATTAATTATCCTTCTTTCCTTTTGTCCTTTTAACAGAGCAGCTCACATTTTCAGTCTTTCAAGTCTCATGTACACATCACAAATTCACTGAAATTGACCAGACATTAGAGAAACACTTCTGTTTTCTTCTCAAGGAAGAACAAAGGCAGCACTGACACAGGGGCTTTTCTAACAGGAAAGGCACTGAGAGAAGACAGCTGTGACTTATCTAGAAGTACGCTGTGTCTCTGAGGAAAGATGGGTTTCAGGCCCCCAGTCTGGACTATTCTCTTCTCACCCTGAATCATTCACTCTTCATCTTCCCTTATTGAACCAGCCTTTTGGTTTTTTTGTTTTGTTTTGTTTTAATTTAAATTCAATTAGCCAACATACGGTACATTAGTTTCAGATGTAGTGTTCAATAATTTATCAGTTGCATATAACACCCAGTGCTCATCACATCGCGTGCCCTCCCTAATGCCCATCACCCAGTTGCCCCATCCCCTCACCCACCTCTCCTCCAGCAACCCTCAGTTTCTTTCCTAGAGTTAAGAGTCTCTCATGGTTTCCCTCCCTCTCTGATGACTTCCCGTTCTGTTTTCCCTCCCTTCCCCTATGATCCTCTGCCCTGTTTCTTATATTCCACATTTGAGTGAAACCATATGATAATTGTCTTTCTCTGATGGACTTATTTCGCTCAGTATAATACCCTCCAGTTCCATCCACGTCAATGTAAACTGTAAGTATTCATCCTTTCTGATGGCTAAGTAATATTCCATTATATATATGAACCACATCTTCTCTATCCATTCATCTGTTGAAGGACATCCCAGCTTTTTCCATAGTTTGGCTACTGCGGACATTGCTGCTATGAACATTGGGGTGCACCTGCCCCTTCGGATCTCTACATCTGTATCTTTGGGGTAAATACATAGTAGTACAATTGCTGGGTCATAAGGATAGCTCTATTTTTAACTTCTTGAGGAATTTCCATACTGTTTTCCAGAATGGCTGTACCAGCTCGCATTCCCACTAACAGTGTAAGAGGGTTCCCCTTTCTCTGCATCCTTGCCAACACTTGTTGTTTCCTGTCTTGTTAATTTTAGCCATTCTGACTGGTGTGAGGTGGTATCTCATTGTGGTTTTAATTTGTATTTCCCTGATGCCGAGTGATATGGAGCATTTTTTCATACGTCTGTGGCCATTTGGATGTCTTCTTTGGAGAAGTGTCTGTTCATGTCTTCTGACCATTTACTGACTGGATTAGTTGTTTTCTTGATGTGGAGTTTCATAAATTCTTTGTAGATCTTGGATACTAGCCCTTTATCTGATGTGTCATTTGCAAATATCTTCTCCCATTCTGTAGATTGCCTTTTAGTTTTGTTGACTGTTTCCTTTGCTGTGCAAGAGCTTTTTATCTTGACTAAGTCCCAATAGTTCATTTTTGCTTTTGTTTCCCTTGTCTTTGGAGACGTGTCTAGCAAGAAGTTGCTGCAGCAGAGACCAAAAAGCGAACCAGGCTTTTAGAAATGTATCTTCTCTTTGATTCATCTAGTAGACCCCTTACTATCAGTGAAATGGAGTCTGATTTGTCAGTTGTTTTTTTCCAGGCACCAGCCCTACCAGTCCAGAGGCAGCCACAAGATGACTGGGGCAGGAGGTGCAGATCAAGTTCTTTGGAAGCAGAGAAAGATAAAAACGATTGAACAAAAGCCCCTGTTTAGCCCAGACTCTATTTTTTATTCGTTCCAATGTACTAAACATTTATAGAACTTTTACAGTCCTGGAATAAATTCCCTTGAAAATCAAGCCTGGGTTGAGGTTTACATTCTAAGCTCATTAGGAGTGTAATCCCAGGGCAGTGTGATGACGGAGAAGAGAACTGAGGCAGGTAAGACTAGGGAGCACATGCAAGATACTGTGTTACAAAATTAGTCCCTTCACAAAGAGAAGCCTCCTAGGATAACCTAACAGAAAGCAGTCTCTCAGAACAGCCCATCTAGGGGTGGAAAGGGAGACAAATTATCTATCCAGCCCCCGCATCTATCAGATCCTGGAGCCATACCAAGTCAGTTACCAGCCAGCAACTACAGTGGAAGACATCCAGAGCTCCAGCGAGACAGGCCAAGGCCAGAGAATCCGAGGTGGCACAAAAGAGATGTCTGATACACTTACCATATGCAATGAAATATCTGGTATACTATTTCCTGGTCAAATATAATTATCAAAAATATAATGAAATGTATCCTACCAGTGTTTTCAAGTCATAACCAAGGAAAAAAATACCTCCTGATCACTGGTTTCCTTTGAAGAAGGCATATGTAATAATAGTATATAATTTTTTTCAGGGATTGTTTTCACCTGTGAATTTCATTTATAGTATTTCCAAACAATAAGCATTCATCAAAGGAAAAAACAGTTGATCTGGACAACTTTTGCTTGCCGAAGCCTCTCTAGATTAGCAGAATTACATAAATACCAAGTAAGGGCTTCTGAGGAAACACTAAGAGATCATGTGAGCTATCTAGGCAGCCACCTTGTCGGGAAGGTGGTTACACAGATGACACTGACTTTCTCAACGGAGTAGTGTGAGCATGATGTCCAGTGTTGCGGCAGAGGGAGAGAGAAATTGAGGAAGAATAAATTACTCCCTTTGTTAGTATGCAAATAAATTATTTATATGCAAATAATATGAGCAAACAAAAAGTCTATCTTACAAAGAAATTTTTTAAATTTGTCTGCCTGAAAAATTTAAAAAAAAACTTTTTTTATTATCTTACCAAATTTTCCACTAAATTATTGAGGCCAAAATAACTCTCCATCTGATGCAATCTGAACCAAGTATCATTGGATACATCTTTAATTGTGATTAAAACACTTCAGCTCAGTGTAATTTCTTTCTGCCCCAAGGGTGTCCAACTGTCCTTAAGGACAAATGACTCTACCATTGTCACGACCATCATTAAGTATTTGGATTGAATTGAAAATTCATTTTGGATAATAATGTCTTATGTTAAAGAAGTCATTTATTTGAAAGGCACAAAAGACAACTTAATTCTACTATGTACCAAGTCTTGCTTGCCATGAATTAGCAGTTCAAGGTGCTTACACCATTAACCCTAAATCCTTAGACTACCTTTATTTTCAGTTTGTCCAAAATTCTTGAAAAATAAACTCCGTTACTTACATTTGATTATTCTCTACGTACAAGAAAAATAAGTCTGCTCAGGCCCTCCAAAATAGTACTGTGGACCTTATTATAGGACTAGTCCACACAAAAGATGTGTTAGCCCCTGTACCAGGTTGCCAGGCTTGCCAGAATAAAGCATCACACAAATTCTGATGGCTTAAATAACAAAAATTAGTTTCATCATTTTCTGGAGGCTAGAAGTCCAAAATCAAGGTGTTAATAGTGTTGTTTCCTTCTAAGGGCTGTGTAGGAAGGATCTGTTCTGGGCATCTCTTCCTTGGAGGGCAGATGGCTGATTTCTCCCTATGTCTCTGTCTCTTCACATCATCTTTCTTCTATGCAAGTCTCCGTATTCAAATTTCCTCTTTTGGTAAGGACAACAGTCATATTGGATTAGGGTCCACCCAATGATTTCATTGTAACTTGATTACCTCTAAAAGACGCTATTTCCAGGGGTGCCTGGGTGGCTTAGTTGGTTAAGTGTCTGCCTGAATTCAGCTCAGGTCATGATCTCCAGGTCCTGGGATTAAGCAGGCTGAGCAGGGAGCCTGCTTCTCCCTCTGCCTCTCTCCCCTGCTCATGCTCTCTCTGTCTCTCTCTGTCTCAAATGAATAGATTTTTTAAAAAATCTTTTTAAAAAAAAAGTAATTTCATAAACCCTACCTCCATTATTTTTTTTTCTGTTTATTCCAAATCTTTATTGTTAAATGCCTTGTTCTTGAATTGTGGGATACAGCCTGGCAGTGTGTCCTCACTTGGCACAGGTCAGGTCCCCAGGTCCTTTTTGTTTTAGTGGTTTCAGGGACCAACATCAGCAAACCGCACTTACGCACAGGAGTAGGTCCTGAGCGCCCGAGGTGGGGCAGGAGGAGGGCAAAGGCTCTGACAGGTCAGAGCTGCCATGACCCCATCATGGAATCCATCCCAGTGCAGTGAGAAACAAAATGGTAAACCAGAAAGTAACTAAAACCCAGACCCCAAAATAGCTGGAAGGGCCACAAAGAGCTATGGAAGTGGAGGCGGGGAGGCAGAGATGGGGGCTTTAGGAGAGAACATTGCGGCTTGAGGTCTCAGGGGGACAGCAGAAAGCACTCATCAAGACTACCCGAAACACAAAATCTAAACGAGCCTGCATCGAATCTGTAGTGTGGTGCGGCTCCCACAACTGAGCCATGTTCTCAGGAAGAGTCAGCACCACAGGCCCAGGGGGGATGCAGGGTGTGGGTCCATCTGCAATGCCACCAGATGGAGACACTACACAGGTCTAGTAAGCGTGGTGACCGGTGCCCCCGTCGCAAGATTTAACGTGAGATGGCTAACTCAAAGCCATAGTGCGTGGGGACTGGAGAGGGAGGCAGGACCATGGGGGCCTGAGAAGGAATGTCAAGGAGTCAGGGGAAACAGCAAAGCCCCACAGACAGGGAGGCAGGTAAGCTGACCTCCCTGGATGAGAAACTAGCCTCTGGAGGGGTAGGGGCAAGTCAGAACAGAGCACTCAGAAGTAGGAAGGTAGGGTCCCCCTCCTCCAGGAGGCTGAGCAGCCCAGCAGGTCCAATGCGAGAAGAGTGCTACAGTGACCATGTGAGGAGGGGTGGGCCTGCTGGACAGACAAGGGACACAGAAGGGAGAACAGGGTACAGCAGCAGTGCTAAAGGTGAGGTGACCAGAGTCGGAGACCGGAGCCGATGTGTGGTCAGTGTGTGTGAGTCACACCAGGGGCCTGGACAGTGTGGGGCAGAGCCATCAGTCCTCTGGGAGTAAAGCGGGAGTGACTGGGCTGGCAGAAGACAGGAACAAGGATGGAGAAGGACACAGCTGACAAATCGTTTCTTACATGTATTTATGCACAATGAGGGTGCCGACACCTCACCATGCGGTGAGAAGCCGCTGGCCCAGCTGGGTCTGTGCTTTGGTTTGTGTGAACATGGGGCTGGCCAAGTGGGCAGTGAGGGCCCAGAAAGGCGGGCACAGAGGGCAGTGTACAGAGGCTTCGGATGAGGGGACGACTAAGAGTTCCCTTAGTAAGGGAATACTCACTGTTGAAGGGCCTCACATGGTGGAGGGGAAGCTGCCTGGTGACCCTCAAGAAGTGACCCATGGGTCCTGTGAAGAGAGTCCTTGTAGGGAAGCCTCCTGTCTTGACCCACCGAAGGCGCCTCCCCAACACACACTCTGCCTGACTCTGAAACACCAGATGGAACTGCTTCTAGAGGTCTGGTCTCCCAGAAACACATCTTTGGTGTTGGCTAGATCTTGAATCCTGAAAAAAATGGGAGTTTCTGCTCCTGGATACAAGACTGTGAGATCCAAAAGGATCAGGGCCCAGTGCCTCCAGCCAAGGTTGAGGTCCACTTCTTCATCCACAATACCCTGCCCTTCCCCGAGGGTCTGGAGGGCAGGCGAGGCTGATCCACCCATGCTCAGCCGCCCTAGCCAAGAGTAGCTGCAATCTCTGAGCTGAGGAGCTGGTGCTCAAACTTCACAGCCAAATCCCCTTCCTGTGTCAGCTCCAGGCACCTCAGGCATCAGACGTGGCCTTACCCAGAGACATGGATGGGGCAGAGCCTTGAGACATCAGAGCCCCAAGGGCCAAGGGAAGGGCTGCTGGCCACAGGTAGCCATGTTCAGGATTTCCAGAGGCTCTGCTCACACCTGGCTCTTCCAGAGCCTCTAGTACCCAGAGTAGCACAGGGGCCTGGGCCTTGGTTTCCCCAAGGGAAAGAGACCCTTACACACATGGGACCAGCCAATATGAGCTCACTTGGTCAGAGGCAGCCATGAACGCCAGTCACAGAGGAAGAAAATTCCTAAGCCACAATCATCATTTCAAAGGAGTATTTTGCAGGTAGGTCCTCTGGAGCCTAGGACAACCAGGCAGGGGAAGACCCTGGTTGCCCCAGGCACCCACAGAAGTCAGCTCCTAGTGGCTCATGTCCTTGCCCATGCTGTCCAGGTACCGGTTCTGGTCTTCTGAGTCCCTATCGATGTCCAGGGCCAGCGGTTTGAGCCTGGTGACCTTGGAAGCCAAACTGTTGGCCATCCGCTTATTGTCCCGGTCTAGAATCTCCTCCACAGCGGTGGGGCTCTGAGCCCAAGCCCAGTCCACCATCACGCCTGGCCCCGGCCCCGGCCTCGGCCTCCCTCAGCCATGCGGCCGCAGCCTCAAGCAAACATGACACAGTCACAGGAGGCCCCTCCAACCCCTACCCTACCTCCATTATATCTTACAACCCTGCGAGGTTTTTTTTTTTAACAAATATATACAATTTTATTGTTTTTAAGTTAAAAATGAATGAATACTTGTAAAAATTTTCAAAACAATACGGAAGTACATAGAATAAAGGGTGGAAGTTTCCCTTAATCCTTTCTACAAATTCTATCCAGAGCCCTTTCTCACAGGTAAAGTTTGACACGTATCCTTTCAGACCCTTCACAATGCATTTACACACACACACACACACACATACACACACACACACAAGTCCTGAAATATTCAGAAAAGCTAGAGATGGAGGCAGATTTACCGGGAGAAAAGAAACTTTGGGGAGAGAACTGAGATGTTTGAGGATGAACTAAAATATTTTGTGACAGGCAATGTAACCCATACATCATTGGAGTGTTGGAGTTTATGTTTGGTTTGGGACAGGGAGGGGGAGAGAGAGAGAGAGAGAGTTAAAAATCATTATTGGAAGTCCTCAAGGGTGGGTGTTGGGTGAGAGCAGAGTCATCTCAAAGAGCCTAGTTATTTAGGGTACATAGATTATAGAAATTGGAAGGAAAAAGATTGTCTAGTACTCCAATCTCCAAGCTGAAGAATCTACAGGTTTTTTCTGGAGGCAGTAAGAAGTCATTGAGGGCTGATGAGCATGGGATGGATGATGTGATTGATGTCTCAGGAAAATGCATCTTGTAGCAATAGGCAGGACATAGACTCTGAAGTTATGGAGACCAATTAAGAAGTTATTAGATCCTTAAAGTATATATTCTTAAGGAAATAGTCTTAAATAAGGTCAAAGGTTTCTATACAAGTATTTTCACCACAGTATTATAAAAGCAAAAAAGTTTCTAAACAAGGAAACAACCAAAATAGCCAAAAATAGGAAAGTAGTTAAGTAAATGATGGCATCCCCAATTCAATGAAATTTCATGAAGCCATTAAAAATAACGTTTTTGTAAAACACTTACTGACATGAAAAATGCTGGTAATGCAATGTTGAGTGAAAACACTGACACAAAACTATATATTAGCTTGACCCCAATTATATAGAGAATTTCCTTAAGAATACTGTTGTGATTATCCTGCCTTAGGAAAAGACCATTAGTCATAATGAACATGTTTTAGTTTATAATGCTCTGCTTTCACTAAATAAATTAGAGAAAACTTTTGTGTATCACAATGACTTGGCTAAAGGAATGTTTCGATTCCTATTATCAATTCAGGTTTATCTTCCTAAGCATAAGAAAGGATAATAATTAGACTCCACTTCTCTGAATAGGACTTAGAAGTAAATAAGCCAATGAAAAGTAAGACTCGCTTCTAATATAATAACACTGAATCCGCGAGGAGCCAGCACCTGCTAATGGACCCCTTGCAATGCTAATATTTATTTTTTTAAAGATTTTATTTATTTATTTATTTGAGAGAGAGAGAATGAGAGATAGAGAGCACGAGAGGGAAGAGGGTCAGAGAGAGAAGCAGACTCCCTGCCGAGCAGGGAGCCCGATGTGGGATTCGATCCTGGGACTCCAGGATCATGACCTGAGCCGAAGGCAATCGCTTAACCAACTGAGCCACCCAGGCGCCCCACAATACTAATATTTAAAAACAAACCCAAAAATTATACATCCACATCCATCTAGAAAGAAAGAAATCAAAAGTCCTAGCCATGTTATCGCTGGAAATGCCATTATGGGTGATGTGTTTCACTGTTATGCTAATAAGCATATATCACTTTGAAAATTAGGGGAAATTTTTTTTGTTTAACTGGATTTATTTATTTAAATAAAGGAGCAAGTGCTTAAGACTACGAAATGCAGGAACAGAGAAACCAAAAAAGATCCAGCAGTACCTTCTAATTCAGGATATAAAGGCTTGATAAAATACAGTTTAAAGTTGTATACACATTTTGGGTGCCTGGGTGGCTCAGTCGGTTAAGCAGCTGCCTTCAGCTCAGGTCGTGATCCCAGGGTCCTGGGATCGAGCCCCTCATCGGGCTCCTTGCTCAGCAGGGAGTCTGCTTCTCCCCCTGCCCCTCACCCTGCTCAGGCTCACTTGCTCTCACATCCTCTCTCAAATAAATAAATAAAATCTTAAAAAAAAAATAAAGTTGTATACACATTTCACCGACTTTTCAAAGAAAGAGGATTATAGACACTTTAGACATTAAAAAAACTCAAATAGGTAATTTTCTTGGGATTTTCCCAAAGAATCTATGTGGAATAAAGTGGAAAAGTGAAAAGTACATTCTCTCTACCAAATCTTTCTCCAAACTTCCAAGATAGCTTTCAATCAGCACTGTCAGTGTGGTAAAAAGAATATTTCAAAATTTCAATTACTAGTCCAAAACAAGCAAAACAATAAAGAGGAAAATTACACAGTATTGCTGTGACATTTTTGAAGGGCACTGAGTTCAGACCCATCTTTTTCTTATACAAGTTCTCAAATCATCATTCTAATCATTCATAAATGCTAATAGGACTATAAAGTTACTATAATGATTTATAATAATGAACACAGAGACTCCTAAATTAGCAGTCTATTCTCCATTTTCCACCAAAATAGTCAACAGGTAAATTCCATTTTGCCATTAAATTTCTATTTCTATTATTTCAGTTGTTAAGCCAAATGGTAATGAAATAAAAATTTACAGTGCCTAAAAACAGACACATAGATCAATGGAACAGAATCGAGAGCCCAGAAATGGACCCTCAACTCTATGGTCAACTTATTTTTGACAAAGCAGGAAAGAATGTCCAATGGCAAAAAGACAGTCTCTTCAACAAATGGTGTTGGGAAAATTGGACAGCCACATGCAGAAGAATGAAACTGGACCATTTCCTTACACCACACACAAAAATAGACTCCAAATGGTTGAAAGACCTAAACGTGAGACAGGAGTCCATCAAAATCCTAAAGGAGAACACAGGTAGCAACCTTTTCGACCTTAGCCGCAGCAACTTCTTCCTGGAAACATCGCCAAAGGCACGGGAAGCCCGGGCAAAAATGAACTATTGGGATTTCATCAAGATAAAAAGCTTTTGCACAGCAAAAGAAACAGTCCACAAAACCAAAAGACAACCGACAGAATGGGAGAAAATATTTGCAAATGACATATCAGATAAAGGGCTAGTATCCAAAATCTATAAAGAACTTATCAAACTCAACACCCAAAGAACAAATAATCCAATCAAGAAATGGGCAGAAGACATGAACAGACATTTCTCCAAAGAAGACATCCAAATGGCCAACAGGCACATGAAAAAGTGCTCAACATCGCTCGGCATCAGGGAAATCCAAATCAAAACCTCAATGAGATACCACCTCACACCCGTCAGAATGGCTAAAATTAACAAGTCAGGGAACAACAGGTGTTGGCGGGGATGTGGAGAAAGGGGAACCCTTCTACACTGTTGGTGGGAATGCAAGCTGGTGCAACCACTCTGGAAAACAGTATGGAGGTTCCTTAAACAGTTGAAATTAGAGCTACCGTTCGATCCAGCAATTGCACTACTGGGTATTTACCCCAAAGATACAAATGTAGGGACCCGAAGGGGTACGTGTACCCCAATGTTTATAGCAGCAATGTCCACAATAGCCAAACTGTGGAAAGAGCCAAGATGCCCATCGACAGATGAATGGATAAAGAAGAGGTGGTATATATACACAATGGAATATTATGCAGCCATCAAAAGGAATGAGATCTTGCCATTTGCAACGACGTGGATGGAACTGGAGGGTGTTATGCTGAGTGAAATAAGTCAATCAGAGAAAGACATGTATCACATGACCTCACTGATATGAGGAAACAAACTGAGTGTTACTGGAGTGGTTGGGGGTGGGAGGGATGGGGTGGCTGGGTGATAGACATTGGGGAGGGTATGTGCTACGGTGAGTGCTGTGAATTGTGCAAGACTGTTGAATCACAGATCTGTACTTCTGAAACAAATAACGCAACATATTTTAAGAAAAAAGAAAAAGAAGAAGATAACAGGAGAGGAAGAAAAGGGGAGTATGTCAGAGGGAGAGACGAACCATGAGAGATGATGGACTCTGAAAAACAAACTGAGGGTTCTAGAGGGGAGGGGGGGAGGGGGATGGGTTATCCTGGTGATGGGTATTGAGGAGGGCACGTTCTGCATGGAGCACTGGGTGTTATGAACAAACAATGAATCATGGAACACTGCACCAAAAACTAATGATGTAATATATGGTGATTAACATAACAATAAAAAATTTAAAAAAAGAGAGAGAGAAAAAAAATTTACAGTGCCTGATGGGGCCAGGATTAACCCAATCCTGCCCACAGTCTTCATTAAAATTGACTGTGGCCTTCCTCCCTGCCCCTGACTTCCCCCAGGAGAAAGAGACACCTCTGGACCACCCAGAGCTTCCTGTCCACTCTAACTAGAATGTCTACATAATTATGTAGAGCTCAAATAAAATCAAATAAAATTAAATAGAAAACAGACATACTCTAATTTCACTAATAAAAATAATAACTAAGAAAAGTTTATACCACATCTATATAGCATTTGTTTCTTAGTAGCAATGGATGCACAATAAGAATATGGAGAGAGATTAACAAAAAAAATTTTCATGGTACATTTTTGCAGGCTCTGACACGTTCATGGTTTTTCTCTGATCTCACACTTTGTCTTCTTAATTTTTTTTTAAGCCTCGGCATTGTTAGTCGAACCATAACTGGTAAATTAAGCTTCCTGAGGCCGATTGGCCTTATCAGAAAATAAATTTGTTAAAATTTATTTAAGAAATACTTATTAACCAATTGCTCTGTGAAATGCACTATTAAATAAATAGGTATTGGAAAATAACCATTTATTTCACCAGTGGAAATTTTAAAACTACTAATTCTTTTTCTAACTATAGACCATTAGCCATTCTTCCTCAAAGCCTTCTCTACCGAATATGAGATGAAAAGTAATAAAATCTGAATACTAAAGGATCATTAACATAAAGTCTTTAATCTACTCATATAGTCTGATTCTATTTTCAAGTTCAAACCCTAAGAATATATATAACAATGCTAAACTTCAAAACAGTGATGTCAATTAATGCATGCTTAGAAAGCTCTTTTTTTCCAGTTTAACTGAGATATAATTGACATATAACATTGTATTAGTTTTAGGTATGCAACATATGATTTTATATATATGTATATATATAAAATCATATGTATATACATATATATGTATATATATAAAATCTATAAATAACAAAATAATTGTCACAATAAGTTTAGTTAACATCTATCACCGCACATAGTTACAAATATTTTTTCTTTTTTTTAATATTTTATTTATTTGACAGAGAGACAGATAGCAAGAGAGGGAACAGAAGCAGGGAGAGTGGGAGAGGGAGAAGCAGGCTTCCTGCAGAGCAGGGAGCACGACACGGGGCTCAATTCCAGGACCCTGGGATCATGACCTGAGCTGAAGGGAGATGCTTAATGACTGAGCCACCCAGGCGCCCCACAAATATTTTTTCTTTCTTTCTTTCTTTTTTTAAGAATTTTATTTTATTTTTTTAAGATTTATTTATTTATTTGACAGAGAGAGAGAACAGCGAGAGAGGGAACACAAGCAGGGGGAGTGGGAGAGGGAGAAGCAGGCTTCCCGCTGAGCAGGGAGCCCAATGCGGGGCTCGATCCCAGGACCCTGGGATCATGACCTGAGCCGAAGGCAAACGCTTAACCAACTGAGCCACCCAGGTGCCCCTATTTTTTCTTATTATGAGAACTTTTAAGATCTACTCTCTTAGCAACTTTCCTTTTTTTTTTTTTAAGTAATCTCTATGCCCAACATTGGGCTCAAACTCATGACCCCAAGAGTTGGATGCTCTACCACCTGAGCCAGCAAGGTGCCTTCTTCTTCTAAGTAAACAATAGTTTTCAAATATATAATACCATATTGTTAGTTATAGTCACCATGCCATACATTACATCCCAGAACTTCTTTATCTTCTAACTGGAGGTCTGTACCTTTTGATCACCTTTGCCCATTTTAGAAAGTTCTTTAAGGATACCAAATCCTTGGGCGTCTATATGCTCGGCAGCATGATTGTATCTGTTGGTAGCCTCTAGCTGTACTGAAAATTTTCTTGTGAAATAGGACTGCAACCTGAGTTTCCCCACGCCTCCTCAACCTGTGAACACAAGCAGAATCACACGAGTAATCAGAACTCAAATTCTGTTGGTCCTTGCATCCACCTGGCAGGACCTCAACAACCTATAAAATTTCTCAAGTGCTTCTGAAGTATAAGTTCTCTCTGAAGTCAGGTGCTTCTGGAATTCAGGTGTGCCCATGAAGAATCTGAGCATCTGCTGTGGTTGTCTCTGACATCTGCTGGACACTTCCATGTCACCAGGCTTGCACGCTCTGCCAGACCACACTGCTGCCCTTCTGTCACTGGAAGAACCAGCGACGTGCAGTGGGATGGGGATGATGCCCCACATCTGCCTGATGTTGACGAGTATTGACATTACAACATGTTCAAAGGTTCCAACATAGTGGTGTTTATGTGACTGAACCATACAGAATTTTGGGTTTTTCACTCTATTGTACACCTGAAACTATTATAACACTGTATGTTAACTATACTGAAATTAAAATAAAAACTTAATAAAAGAAATAAAGAGAAATTTGGGGAAAAAAAAGAATTTTAGGTTTTGTTTGTGGTTTGACTTTTATAGGCAACATGCTCCCCCACAGTATCCAGAGCTCTATCACTGCGTCAGGCGTGCCTGGCACCTTCTTTCTTTAAAATGAGTTCTCCCCTAGGCGCCTGGGTGGCTCAGTTGGTTAAGCGACTGCCTTCGGCTCAGGTCATGATCCTGGAGTCCCGGGATCAAGTCCCACATCGGGCTCCCTGCTCAGCAGGGAGTCTGCTTCTCCCTCTGACCCTCTTCCTTCTCGTGCTCTCTATCTCTCATTCTCTCTCTCTCAAATAAGTAAACAAAATCTTTAAAAAAAATAAAAAATAAAATAAAATAAAATGAGTTCTCCCCTTGAAAGCTCCCCAGCACCCCTTTCATATATCCTTTAGGTGCCATACCATGCATACCCCCACATAGCCAAACCCCAGCTCAAGCTCAAGCTAAGATCCCCCTATATATTAATCACACCTACTGGAAGGCTAAATAGAAGTGCCAACTTTGGAAGAAAAAAATACTCTTTTAGTTTCCTCTAGAGAAAGGCTCTGTGGTCCAAGTTTGGGGTTTATTATTTTGGGAGAAATAAATGTTTTATTTAGAGCAAGTCACTATATTTCTTCCTTTGGTATAAAATTTCACCAAAATAATTTAAAACTTGAACGCTAAAATTCCCATTTGCTCACTCTCACAGGGTAAATGAGTATTTAAGCCAGGCAAACAGAGCCACTTATATTTAATGGTGTCATAAATGGATTGCAAAATATTTTAACCCATTGGTAATCCTTTGGGCCATTACTCTCAAGGAATGAAAGAATAGCTTATGAGTGCTATTTCTAAAATTAGTAACATACCCAAGAATTCCAGTAACTCTCCACTGTTTCACTGGATAATTTTCACCTGGCTAAATGTAAGTACAAGAAGAAATTGACAGTGGGTGTCAGGAGAACTGTTTTTCTCCGCTGATCTCTTCACTTCTATGCACTGGTTCTCCCCAACACAATAGTTTTCTCACTGCTTATCAATCTTGGCAATGGCAGATGGCCTTTCCATTCCACAGTTCACCTTAAGATCAAGAGTTCTAAAACACAATACCATCCTTCTCTTTATCCCCTCACTTATTTAATCACCCCCTGATTCTGGTGAGTGTGTTTGGGCTACTTGTGAGAAGGAAATCCTGATTCTGTTCCAAGGCAGACTCTCCTTTCCATTCTCAAAGTCTTGATTCATGTTTTGAGACACAGTATAGCAGAATATTCAAGAGCACAGACAATGGACACAAATCACCCATGCTCAAATCCCACTTCCTCACTTATGAGCTGTATGACCCTGGGCAAGTTACTTAAACTCTACACTCCAATTTCCTTATTTTTAGAATGAAGACGATGATAATAAGACCCACCTTATAGGTTTCTTGTTAGGATTAAATGAGTAACACACATACAAGTGTCAGAAAAGTGTCTGGTACATAATAGGCATTAGTTGTTGCTGATACTTTAGAACTATTCTGTTGAAAACAGGAGGAGGCAAAGCCAGCGAGATTCTGAAGAGGTCAAATACCATCATCTAAAAGCACTCTCCAGGGATTTGGTTCATGGCTGAATGACCTTAAGAAAGTCACTCTCTAAACCTCTGTCTCCTCATCTATAAGATGGTGCTAATTGAAAAAAAATGCATGTAAATTACTTGGCAATGACCTAACAAGCAGTAAACATTAAATTAGCTCCTATATCATCTGTAAAATAATCCATAATTATGTCTGCTTTACAAGAGTATTGTAGTGAGATAACAGATGAAGGACTAGCAAAATGATTTAATATCTATTAAGTAGAGGGTTGATACATAGTTTCCTTTCCACACTTTGCTCTCAAACTCTATGGAATTATATATCACCTCTTGTAATTACCCTTGTCTTTACTTCCTTTGCCAGCTATACCTGAAAGTTCAAGGAATGAAGGGAGTCAATGATTATGAAAATTCTACCTACCATCAAGACCCTCCACAAATCTATAATTGAAAAGCAAACCTTTATCAGAAGTGAGGATTTATCTGGATAATTGAATTTCTAGCAACATACCAGACTAAGTATCAGCAACAACCTTTCCTGGAAATGACTAAAAATGCTGGATATAATATAGGAACATCTTGAAAGCACCCAAATGAAAGCAAAAGAGTAATACCTAGAAATGCAGTACTGAATCAGCTCTACCCTCAGAGCATTTGCTGAACCAAGTGAACTTAAGCACAAATTCTGTGCTCTGGAAACACAAAACAAAACCCCAGGACCACCCACATTGGAGTGTCTTATATTAGAACCCTCATAAAACTGGATCCCAAACACAGAAACTCAGTGAAAGAGGGGACTAAAATAAACCACCCATTTCCACCATCCCCCTGCAAAAAGATTGCATGGAAAACTAGCAGTCTCAAAATTTGGCAGTGAGTAGAGTGGGGGAAAATTATACCCTGAGAATTTATAACCACAAACTACCCTTCCACAAGTTAGCACAACCAATTTTCACTTTTGAAGCAGCCTAAATAAAACCTGAAGTCAATTGTATTTAATGTGGTCCTGGACTGGTAAGCCCCAAGTGTCTAACAAAAGCAAATGCAAATCCTTTGTAGGAAATAGTCTCACTCTAAGATACAAAGAATCTCAATGGATGCTTTTCCAAGGAAAACTAAACAATGTAAAGTTCAAAATTACTAAAGAAGGAATCAAAGCCATGAGTTAGAGCCAGCAGAAACAAAAGTTAGCACAATCAGGCCCAAAATACTTCAAATACTTAAATTATCAGCTACAGAACACTAGTATAGAAAAGGTGGGACAAATGGATAACATAGAAGACAATAAAAATAAACCTAAATATGTTTGCAATTACAACAAATATAAGCAGATTAACTGCTTCAGTTAAAAGACAAAAATGCTAAACTGAGGGGTTTTTTAATCTTTTTTTATGTTATTTATAAGAGATATGTCTAAAGCTTAAAAACAGACTGAGAATGTAAAAGTAAAAAGATACAGAAGGATATACAAGGTAAATACCAAAGAGGGGCACGGGGTGGTTCAGTGAGTTAAGCATCTGCTTTTGACTCAGGTTATGATCCCAGGGTCCTGGGATGGAGCCCTGGGCTTCCTGCTCAGTGGGGAGTCTGTTTGTCTGCTTGCGCTTTCTCTCTCTCTCAAATAAATAAATGAAATCAGAAAGAAAGAAAGAACGAAAGAACGAAATCTGGTGTAGCCAGTTCCAATACACAAATACTTTTATAGATGAACTTTATTAGACACAAAAATAATCATTACAAAATGATTAGAAATTCAGTTCATTTGGAAGATATCAATTTGAAGTTGCCTATGAAAATACACAAAGCAAGGAAAATTGACAAATTCTCTACCCTACTGAAAGATTTCAACACACTTTCTCAGCAATTGACTGTTGAGATAACATAAAAATCAGTAGTTTTATAGAAAACTTAAACAGTGAATAAATTTAAACTAATGAACATATATTGAATACTGCACTATTTGGCTCAAAGTGTACATTCTTGAAACATTTTAATCAAATGGTGTTTTCAAAGAAGTTTCTACAAATGTAGCCCTACCCCAAAAAAATAGTATCACACAGATGAAGTTCTCCAACCACAATGGATTTGCAACCAAAACACATAATTAGAAAAATTCCTATGTTTGGAAATTAAGAAACACCCTTTTAAATTATTCAAGAATCAAAGAAGAAACTATATGGACATCAGAAAACATTCAGAACTGAATAACAAACAAAATAGTACATATCAAAACATATGGAACATATAAAATATTACATTATGGAGCTAAAGAACTTACAGGAAAAGATGCGGCTTTAATTTCAAAATAGAAAATAAGAAAAGTAAACAATGATGAAAACTGGGGCACCTGGCTGGCTCAGTCTATAGAGCATGTGACCCTTGATCTCAGGGTTGTAAGTTTGAGTCCCATGTTGGGCATAAAGATTACTTAAGGGGCGCCTGGGTGGCTCAGTCAGTTAAGTGTCTGCCTTCGGCTCAGGTCATGATCCTGGAGTTCCAGGATCGAGCCCCACATCTGGTTCTCCCTCTCAGTGGGGAGTCTGCTTCTCCCTTGACCTCTGTCCCTCCCCCTGTTCTGTCTCTCTCTCTCTCTCTCTCTCACTCTCTCAAATAAATAAATAATTTTTTTAAAAAAAGATTACTTGAGCGCCTGGGTGGCTGAGTCGTTAAGCGTCTGCCTTCAGCTCAGGTCATGATCCCAGGGTCCTGGGATCACGCCCCATGTCGGGCTCCCTGCTCAGCCAGGAGTCTGCTTCTCCCTCTCCCACTCCCCCTGCTTGTGTTCCCTCTCTCACTGTGTCTCTCTCTGCCAAATAAATAAAATCTATTTTAATAAATAAATATTACTTAATTTTTTTTAAATCTTAAAAGAAAAAGAAACCTATGTCTATCTTAAAAAGTTAACAAAAGGACAGAAAAAAGCCCCAAAATAAGAAAGGAAATAATAAAGTTAGGAGAAAATAATTAAGTAGAAAATGAAAGATTTAATAATTAAAAGTTGGTTCTCTGAAAAAGCTAGTAAAATTTACAAACCTGTGATAATATTAAGAAACAAGAGAGAAGACCCCTCAAATTAAAATAATGCGTATATAACATGAAAATATTATATATATGTATGAAATAAAAAGGGGACATATATTAGGATGCAACAGACATTAGGTAATTAGGAGATATATGAGCATTATTCCAATAAACTTGAAAACATAGCTGAATGACTCCTATAAAATATAACTTATCAAAACTGACTCAAGAAGAAAGCAAAAAACCTGAATGGTCCTATAACTATTTTTTTAATATTTTTTAAAGATTGTATTTATTTATTTGTCAGAGAGACAGAGAGAGAGCACAAGCAGGGGGAGCGGCAAGCAGAGGGAGAAGCAGGTTCCCTGCTGAGCAAGGAGCCAAATGCAGGACTCTATCCCAGGACCCTGGGATCATGACCTGAGCCAAAGGCAGCCACTCACCTGATTGAGCCACCCAGGTGTCCCTAGTCCTATAACATTTAAAGAGATTTAGGTCATCACCTAAAGAAAATGACCCAGGAGACTCTACTGGTAATCATTCAAAAAACAATTTCATTTTACACAAACTATTTCAGATTATGGAGGGGAAAAAAGACATTAATCCATTCATTTTTTGACACTAGTATAACCTTGATACAAAAATTCAACAATGATATTCAAAAAGAGGAATTTACAGACAGATCTTACTTGTGAATATAAATGCAAAAGTCCCAGACAAAACGCTAGCAAACCAAATCTCTCCAAGTATTAAAAATACACACACACACACACACACACACACAAACACACACACACACACAAATGAGCAAGTGGGCTTATTCAGAAATAAAAATGAGTTAAAGAGGAAAAATAAATAATGTTATTGGCTCCATTAATGTACTGAAGGAGAAAATTGTGACTACCGCAACAAATGCACTTGATAAATTCAACATTCCTTAATAGTAAACATTTTTTTTATTTTTATTTTTTATTAAAGATTTTATTTATTTATTTTGACAGAGAGAGAGAGAGACAGCCAGAGAGGGAACACAAGCAGGCAGAGTGGGAGAGGGAGAAGCAGGCTTCCCGCTGAGCAGAGAGCCCAACGTGGGGCTCAATCCCAGGACCCTGGGATCATGACCTAAGCCAAAGGCAGACGCTTAATGACTGAGCCACCCAGGCACCCCAATAGTAAAAATTCTTAGTAAATCATGAATTAAAATGAACTTCCTTAATCTGATACAGGACATCTACCCAAAAAGTTATAGCAAACAACATATTCAATTTTGAAATTTTCAAAGCACTCCATTTAAAGATCAGGAATAAGGTAAGTTTACCTACTATCCCCACTTCTACACAAAATTAAACTGGAGGTCCAGACCAGACCAATAAAATAAGAAAAAGAAATATGGTAAAAGAATTCAGAAAGAAAAAACAAACCTTTCATTATTTTAAAATGATGTGATTGTCTACAAATATAAACTATAAAAATAAAAAGTTCAGTAAACATGATAAATATAAAATCATTATGCAAAATCTATTGTATTTCTATATACCAGTAATAAGCAGAAAAAAATTTTAAAGATGTCATTTCTTACAGGATCAAAAATATGATGTGCTTAGGAATAAATCTAACAAAGGATATGCAAGATCTTTAAGGGAAAAAGTATACATCATTATTGACAGATATTAAAGAAGACTTTAATGAATGAATAGCTATACAATATGACATATAATTTTTAAGAAGGGAGGGGGTGTAGAAACTTGAACCAATGGAACAGCATAAAGAGTCCAGAAACAAACCGCACATAAATTGCCATTTAACATATCACAAAGATGCTAATGCAGATCAATGGGGAAATGATGGATTGTTTTCAATAAATAGTGGTGGAGCGATTTGTTTTCAATGTGAAAAAATTAAACTCTTACTTCACACAATAAACAAACATCGGTTCCAGGTCAATTAAAAACTTATATGTGGGGGCGCCTGGGTGGCTCAGTTGGTTAAGCGACTGCCTTTGGCACAGGTCATGATCCTGGAGTCACGGGATCGAGTCCCGCATTGGGCTCCCTGCTCAGCAGGGAGTCTGCTTCTCCCTTGACCCTCCCCCGCTCATGCTCCCTCTATCTCATTCTCTCTCTCAAAGAAACAAATAAAATCTTTTAAAAAAAAAATCTTATATGTGAAGGTAACTCTACAAAACTTTTAGAAGACAATAAGTCGAGCATCTTTATGGTCTCAAAGTAGGGAGAAGTCTTAAACCAGACATAAAAAGTTCAAATTATAAAAGAAAATATTTACTACATTGCAATTAATGTCTTCTGTTGATCGAAAAGTATTATAAAAGGTGAAAAGACAAGCCCAAACTGAGAGAAGATAATTGCAGCACATCAAGCATCATCATTTGCAGATGATGATGCAAATCAGCAGGAATGACAAATATCCGAATAGAAAAATGGAGCACAAATGGCCCATAAACACAAGAAAAGATGTTCAACTTCCTCGCAAATCATGGAATTTCAAAACATGAAAAACCATTCCAAAGCTGCCAGACTTAAGAAGTGTGATACAGCCTTTTACAAGACTGAGGAGGCACGAGAATGTTAAGACTCTGCTGGTGAGAAAGGAAATTGGTACACTTTCGGAAAACAACTTGGCATTACCTAGTAAAGTTAAGCATGCCATATGTTCCTACTCTTAAGTATGTATCCTAGAGAAATCTGTAGATGTGCACCAGGAGACATGCACAAGGATATGCATAACAACATTGTTTATTGCGGTGAAAACCAGAAAGCAACCTCAATGCTTTCAACAGACTAGATCAATAAGTTGTGGTACAATTTCATAATCAAATACCATACAAAAATAAAAATTAGCTTACTACAGCTACAAGCCCACATGAATGGAGCTCAAAAATAAATAAAATATTAAAAGAAGTCACAGAAGAATATGTACAGCATGTTTTCACTCACATAAAGTTTTTTTTTAAGATTTTTTATTTATTTATTTGAGAGAGAGAGAATGAGAGACAGCGCGAGAGGGAAGAGGGTCAGAGGGAGAAGCGGACTCCCCGCTGAGCAGGGAGCCCGACACGGGACTCGATCCCGGGACTCCAGGATCATGACCCGAGCCGAAGGCAGTCGCTCAAACAACTGAGCCCCCAGGCGCCTCGCACTCATATAAAGTTTTAAAAGCTAAACAATACAATGTTTAGGGAACATATAAATAGGCAGTGATGACCACAAAGAAAAGCAAGGAATGGATTAACAAAGTTCAGAATTGCAGACAATCCCAGAGGAGGAGAAGGACACAAAGGGGATTTCTGGGGTACGGTGATGTTCTGTTTCTCAGCCTGGGCGCTAGATACAGAGGAATCTGTTTTATTTTTCTTTAAACTGCACACATAGATTTTCATACGTTTTTTGTATGCCACTGTATTTTGTAGTAAAAAATAAGTAAAAAACATATTTAAAGGATTTTGATATTTGCCTTATCTGAATTTTTCACACCAAACTGTTTTTTCCTGAATTACAAGAATAATTATTTCAGTTTCCTCTTTCACACTTGTAAAAGGGAGTCCCAGCACCTAAGGTTTCTCTATGATCAAATTGGAAAGAAGTACTTTTATGCATAATCCCTGTGTATCTAGCAACAGGTTTCAGTTAAACAGTGTAGGTTTTCACAGTCACTCAAAACGTGGTAGAAAATTATGTCATATTCCCTAAATTCTTAACAGCATTCCTAATACTCAAGAAATAGCACTCGATAGCAATGCTGTCCAGTAGAAATACAGCATAAGCCAAAGATGTAATTTTATTTTATTTTATTTTTTTAAGGATTTTATTTATTTGATAGAAAGAGCACAAGCAGAGTGAGAGAGTGGGAGAAGCAGGCTCCCTGCTGAGCAAAGAGCCCGATGTGGGACTCGATCCCAGGACCCTGGGATCATGACCCAGGCCAAAGACAGCCACTTAACCAATTGAGTCACCCAGGTGTCCCAAAAGATGTAATTTTAAACTTGTAGTAGCCTCAACACCTGATCAATACATTTAAAGTTATTAGTGAGATGCTTTACATTCTTTTTCATACTAAATTTTCAAAATTCAGGGTGTATTTTACACTTAACAGCACATCCGCATCTGGACTAGCCTCATTTCAAGTGCTCAAGAGCCCCATGTGGCGTGTGACTACATACTCAACAGCACAGCATTATGGTCTCCAAAGGAATAATGATCCACTTGGCTTCAGTTTTAGAGAATAAAAATAGAGACCCAACCACCAAACTCAGAAGCCTATTAGACCTCCAAACTACAAAGGAGATTTCTAATTTTAGCATTAAGTAGAAGCAGGTACCTTATTCACAAAGAACAATAGAACTGGTCATTTTTATCACATCTTTTCTCTTTATATCCCTGAATTTCCTCTGGATTGGGCTTAACAGGAACTTCTTGTAAAAGGGAAATAATAATGCTTTGGACTTCTTAAGCCTATCTTCCTCTGGGATCTAAAAAATTTTAAGAACATTGGTTCACTAAAAAAAACAACACACACACACACATTGGTTCACTAATCAACAGTCTTGACATATTCTGCCATTGCAATTCATTTTATATTTAGGGAAATTGAGCCTTAGAATAGAATGGCTAACATCAAATATGGACACAGAAACTGAACCCAGGACTGAGATTCTGAGTCTCACAGGTCTCCTGAGCATATATACCTGTTTCGTAAGGTTATTAAATTTTCTTTTGGTTCTACTTGTCAATCCTTCATGCTTAATTCCTTTTATTATCTTTCATATTTCACCTACTCTATCCCATTTCAATATTACTCCAGCCCTCAGTTGGCTGCAGGAACCAAACATAACATGCTAACACTATGCCTTATTTAGTAACGTTTCTAAAAGGAAATACACAATTCATAAAACAAAATACATTTGTTTCCTGATTTTTTAAGGATCAGATATTATAACCTTTGTAGAACAACTTTTGTAGCAATAAAAGCCAAATACTGACTAATTACCAGAGAACTAGAGAATGAGATCATCAATATTTATGGGATTTTTCTTCTAATTTCACTATTTTGCATAGGAAATGTGTGTTTTCTTAGTAAGTGTTGTTTAGTGAGTGTATTCATTTTCCAGCAGTAATTGCATGAAGGTGTTACTAATGAGAATCAAACATTGACTTTCTGGAATTCATTTGTATGCTTATATACACACTCATTTTCCTGGCCCTTTCCTATTTTTTGAACTATTTATTATCCACAGCAGCACAAAATATTATTTAACCAACCTCCAGTACATTGGTTTTCTGACTTTCAGATTTCATAAACTAAGAAAAAGTACATGTTTTAATTGAGGGACTAGCGTAATGTTGCCAATTTCTTATTTTGCCAATTACAGTTATAAAAAAATCATGAAAAGCTACCCCTTATTTTATAACCATCATATCATTAACGCAGTGGTTCTCAAACTTCAGCATACATCAAAACACCTGGAGGACTGTGAAGACATAGATTGCTGGGTGCCACCTGCAGAGTTGAGTTCAATAGAACTGAAATAGGGCCCAAGAATTTGCATTTCTAACAAGTTCCCACGTGATGCTGATACTGCTGGTCTGGGGAACCACACTTTGAAAAGTACTGCATTAAAGAGAGGCCATTTCAACAGCAAAAATGAGGGAAGATAACCTCAGGATAAAGGAGCGTCATTTAAATTGAGTAAACTCAGGGGCACCTGGGTGGTTCAGTCAGTTGAGTTGAGCGGCTGACTCTTGATTTCACCTGAAGTCATGATCTCCCAGTGGGGGGGGATCGGCTGGTGCTGGGCTCTGAGCTCGGTGGGGAGTCTGCTTCTCACCCTTTCCCTCTCCCTCTGCCCCTCCCCCTGCTCATGCGTGTGCTCACACATGCTCTCTCTCTAAAGTAAATCAATACATCAATCAATGGCATAAACTCAGCTTATGTCTCTCACTTCTCCCAAGGTCCATGCAAGTTTCACAGTGACAGTCCCTGAAGTAACATTGGAAAACCAATGCCCTAGTACATTGTGTGGTAAGGTAGCCTAAGCAGCTACATGTGGCTATTGAACATTTGAAATATGGCTACCCTGAATTTAGATGTGCTGTAAATATAAGATACACACTGGATTTTAAAGACTTGCTACCAAAAAAGAATGTAAAATAGTTCACTAATAATTTTTTGTATTGATCAGATGTTGAAATGACAACATTTTGGATACATTACCTTAAATAAAAAGTATTAAAAATAATTTCACTTTTTATTCTTAAAATGTGGCTACTAGAAAATTTTAAATTATATATGTGGCCCATATCATAACTCTATCAGACAGCACTGCCTTGAGTGGACGTTCTCAGTGTGGCCTCTGGATCAGTAGCATCGGCAGCACCCTGGGAACAAACACGAGAAATCTAAGTTCTTAGCCCCTCAGACTTACTGAATCAGAATCTCTAGGGATAGAACCCAACAATTTGTTTTAATAAACCCTCCAAAAAGATTCTGATCCAGGTTAAAGTTTGAGAACCATTGCTATAACAGGGCTTATCAAATTTTAATAAAAATACAAATCACCCAGGGGGCTTTTAAAATTCAGATTCTAGTTTAGAAGGTGAACAGTGGAACTCAAGATTCTGCAATTGTAACAAGCTCCCACATGATGTTAGATGCTGCAGGTCCTGGACCATTCTGTGGGTTGCAAAGACCTAGAACATTTACTCCTCATAGAGCACTCACCAATATCCATTACAAACAAATCAGCACACATCTCCAAACTCCAAAGGATTCACATCTCACGATTCCAGTTGGGCTGCTGTAAAGAGAAGGGAATTGTGTTTCTCTGACAGAAGGGATTCTGTCAAGACCCTTGGAGAGCTATAAATAAATTCTTCTGTTTGTTTGCATAATCAGACAACCTGCCATGTTCATCGAGTAAGAAAGTGTGTATTTGTGTTCCCATTTTTCCAGTAGTCGAATGGTGATTCAATATATTTAGAGCTGGAAGCTACTTTTACCAGGCTGGAACATTTGAATGAAAAATGGGCACTCCAGCTGAATCTCCCTTGGCAAAGTGATCCTTTTAATCAGCACTGTTGTTTGTATCCAGATAGCGGGTTTTAATCTGAGTTACTATCTGCTGGTTTTAACTAAGAGAAGGCAAAGAAAATAAGGAAAGGAGAGAGAACTCTTCTCTTAAGCTATACTGAGTCAATTTCTAGTTTATTCATCATGACAAGAGCCACTAGAGATGGGGCAGACCTTCTCAAATTCTGCTTGGTTCCCAGGAGACTCCACCATACATCCAAGAAACAGCTGCTCCCATATTTGAAAGAGGTGTTATTTTTCTTGATTTCCTCCTCCTCTGAGTCTCTTATTATATAATATAATATTATTATATAATATTTCCCCCACAACTTGCTGTAGTAGAAGAATACAGAAAAACAAACATTTACAATTGTCTGGGGGGAAAAAAAAGCTTACAGTCCAACTGAAATGATAGAAAGTGACTATTAACTGTTCAGGTTGTATCGTGTCATATTTTTTAATAAACCAGAACACAGAAATGAGAAGTTAGGAAATGTGTCTTCTATAAACTTTTGCCAATAGTCTTTGAAATAAAACTATAGAAAGCTTTTTTTTAACCAAAATCTATCTCTTTCATTATCTATTGTAAGTATAGGAAGGAAAAAACACAGAATGGGTGAGGCTTTTTTTTTAATACGTGATTTATTACCCTTCTTCAGTTTTGACAAAAACCTATAATATACAGTACATTATTCATGCTAGGTACAAGAATATGCTATAAAATAGATTTTTGATATGTACATATATACATGTGTGTACATACATATGTATGTATATACTTGTTTTTTCAGCATTTATGCAGTGACTTAAACCCAACCATTGAACTTAATTTATAAAAATCTTAGTCAAGAGGGACACCTGGGTGGCTCAGTCAGTTAAGCGTCTGCCTTCAGCTCAGGTCATGATGTCAGGGTCCTGGGATCGAGCCCTGCATCATCGGGAGCCTGCTTCTCCTCTGCCTGCCGCTCCCCCCTACTTGTGCTTTCTCTCTGTGTCAAATAAATAAATAAAATCTTTAAAAAAATAAATAAAATCTTTAAAAAAATATCTTAGTCATGAGAAGTCAGTCCACTTTGTGCCTAGGCCACATGCCATTTGAAGAGACAAAGAGTCATATAATGCTGGGGCAATAAAATAAAAAATTTGGCAATTGAGATCTGTAAAGATTTTTCCTTATGTGGCTATAAATATAAAACAATCATTTATTGTTTGGACAGAGACCATAAAAACAAATCCCATAAATCATGAGCTACAATACAGTAAAAGGTTAAATCCAAATAGTCACTGTACTTGAACACAAACAATTTGTATCTTTTGCATGAGTTTAGATCTATGTGTGGTCATGGGGAGGCACATGCTGTGGAAACTGAATTTGCTGGGAAAGGAAAGCGGCTCGTAGAGCCAGTGAAGAATGAATGAGTCATCCTGGCAGGTCTGGACGTCAACAGGCCATCTCCTGGAGTAGGACACTCAGTCTCCCTCTGGTCCCACGGAGCAGTGTGGCAGATCCCCTTTACACAGTCCTGGTTTCAGATCCCCGGCTGTTCCCATTCCAAGCACGCTGACTTTGAACAAGTCACTTACCCTCCTTCCACCCCAGCTTCCTCGGCTCAGGTTGATCCTGAGTGCAGAGCAATGTTCTTCCCAGTGATCTCTGGGTAAATCATTTTCTTCCTTGGATTCCAGGACCCTGTGATTTTTAGTTCCTTTCTAAATGCGGGCCAATGGCATTGTTGAGTATGTTAAAAATACATGTACACTTCCCGGAACAAGGTGGTGCTCGGTCACTGAACTATGAGAATTTGGAGGCAAACCCAGGGCACTGGAGATGAGCAGGCAGAGAAGCAGTGAGGCTTGCTGCTCTCTCCATCTCCCTCCTACATGGTGATTCTGCTTCCTCTGAGGAATGGGAGAGACACTCTCTTCTTCGAGAGTAAACCAGTAAAGGTTTGTGTAATCTTTGAAAACCATGGGATTTTCTTTTTCTTTTTTTAAAGATTTTATTTATCCGACAGAAAGAGATACACAGCGAGAGGGAACACAAGCAGGGGGAGTGGGAGAGGGAGAAGCAGGCTTCCCGCCGAGCAGGGGGCCCGATGTGGGGCTCGATCCCAGGACCCTGGGATCATGACCCGAGCCGAAGGCAGACGCTTAACCACTGAGCCACCCAGGCGCCCAACCAGGGGATTTTCAATTAGCTCAGAAACGATGCTTACTCTGCTATGTTCACATTACACATTTTCCTTGAGTTCACAAGTCCTAGCTTTGTCCATTTTTCCATGTTCATTCACCACATGTTTATTTAACACCTACTGTGTTCAATGTTTTAATGCAAGAGGAATTGTTTATGTCTAGATGTCTCTAACTTTTCATTTCTGTGGAAGCACGTGAAGCACAGGGCTCAAGCCCAGCACCACTCAGCTGAAAGACCGGCCAAAAGATGATACCGAATACAAATGACATGGATATAGGAAGAGTCCACACTGCATTCAGAGTAAAATGCCAACTTCTTTGTGTGGTCCCTGCTGACCTCTCCAGGAGCACCTCTCCTCACTCTGCACCAACTATTCTAAGAGTTGCCTTCCCCTAGAAGCAGCCCTAAAGCCTCCAGACCCCTCTCCATCCCTGCTGTACCTACCAAAGTCTGCTAGACTGATGTTCCTCCTAGAGACGGGTGGTTATCAAACTTTATCTAAGTCACCGTAGGCCTTGTTAAAACACAGTGCTGAGCCCCACCGCCAGACTTTCTGATTTAGTATGTCTGGGGTGGGGCATGAGAATTGGCTTTTCTAAGAAGTTCCCAGGAATGCTACTGCTGCTGGTCCAAGATCACACTTGGAGAACCACCACTCTAGTCTACCAGTTCCCCGAGAAGAACCTCAATTTCTTTTATTCGGTTATCCCTAGCACCTAACACAGAGTCTGACATATGGTAGACATTCAAACAGTATCTACTGAATGGAAGCAATGGGTGAACTAATGAATACCTTGCTATTTCATTTGGAGATTGACAAATTCGTCTCACAGTATAAGAAGAACCCAAGACACTCCCCCATTAATATTAAGCTCCCTCGATAAATCATAAGAGACTCTTAATCATAGGAAACAAACTGAGGGTTGCTGGAGGGGAGGGGGTTGGGGGAAAGGAGGAACTGGGGGATGGACATTAAGGAGGGCACGTGATGTAATGAGCACTGGGTTTTATATAAGACCGCTGAATCACTGACCTCTACCTTTGAAACTAGTAATACAGTATATGTTAATTAATTGAATTTAAATTTAAAAAAATTAAGCTCCCTCTTAAAATGGGCAGAGGCTGAGAGCCACTACGTTGGGCTCTGAGCTACAGCACAGCACACTGACTGGTGTTGCCGAAAACTGCCATAGGAAAGTCTTCCCCTCACTACCTGAAATTTCCCCTCTAGGATCAGAGACTTGGTTTGACTGGAGATTAAAATGGTAAATCTTCTCTTCTGTTAAATATCTCTTCTTTGATAGTATTCATATGTGAATAAGTAAAAGAAGACAAATAAGCCACTGGCATGAGAACTGTCTTCAGGACCACTAAATTCATTTCAAAAATGTGATATTAAGTGCTCTTTCCCAAGACTGACACCCTAAATCAGGTCGGCCAAATTTCTCTGATCATCTGGGAGTCTTGTTTAAAATACGAATACCCAAGGCCCTCCTGCGGAGAGTCTCAATTCAGGTAGGTATGTGATGGGGCCCCTGAATCAGTCTCCTTAACAAGTTTCCGATGGGGCCCAAATGGTCGTTTTTTTAATCTCCCCAGCCGATTTTTTTTCTTTTTTCTTTTTCTTTTTTTTTTTAGTCCCCAGCCAAGTTTAATGTGCAGCTGGGAATGAGGACCACTGCAAGAACCCAGGTAACAGCTTTCCTATGAAACTATTTTTGACCTAGTATTTTTCACCTGGAACAGGTTAGGTCATAGTGCAAAAGGCCAGGTTCTCAACATGGAATGTGGCTTTGTTGCCCTTTGGTTTCCTGGAAGGAATAAATGTGTAAGGTATTTCTACCAAAGATCAAGTTTTGCGTCATGACTCTATGGAGCTCAACCCACTCCAACAATAACAATAGAGCCATTAGTCAAAAGACCTCAGGAAAAGGGGAAACTTGTCACAGGATGATGCCAATTACCCAATTATTCTGAACTCAAAAACTAAACCTTGAACACTTGTCTTATAGCATCAGAACCATGGGTATGATCTGGAGAAGTAATTAGCATATCAGAATTTTATGCTGGGACAATGTCAGGGTAAAATACAGGTAGGCTCTGGAATGTTACAGGGGATGGAACTAGGAATGGTCTTACACTTGAGTGTAAATATGGTGATGTCAACAATTAACCTTCCACTAAAAAAAATTTTTCCTGTTTATACATACGCTCTGGTGGGAAAAAAAAATTTGATGTAGTTGGATATTATGTTTTGAAAAGAATTTCCTTTGCGCTAAGTTTATTTAAGGTGAATTATAGTTTTAATTCAGAAAGTAAGAATTTCTATTTTTTTTTAAGTAGGCTCCATGCCCAACATGGGGCTCGAACTCAGGATCCTGAGTTCAAGAGCTGCACGTTTTACCGACTGAGCCAGCCAGGCGCCTCTATCTTTAAATCACAATGTCTCAGAATCATACTTGCTTTCCTACCTCTCTTCACTCTCTTGCCTTCACATCAAATCCCAAGAATAAAATCTTGCCAACACACTCTGTATTGGCCTCTGCTCAAGGATCTAAGGGAGGCCAGTCAGGCTACGTGAGGTCCGAAGCAGCTCAGTTCATTAAATTGTTTAGAATGAGCACTAACTTTTACAATTGTGTAATAAAAGCAAATGTTTTCCAGAATGGACAGTAGACAAAAGTAGAAAAGTATATAGGATTCCAGAAAACAACTCATGGGGAGTTGACAGCTAAGAAGTCATTTTTCTGAAACATAAATAGTGTTGCAAAGTGCCATTCGTTCTCAGCAAAGCATCAGCGTACAGGAGCTGCCTGGTGAGTGCTTGATGGCATTAGCTTTCTTTCAATAACTGCCCATGTTGTTCATTAAACAACTACCATCAAAAAAAATCATTTCTTGGGGCGCCTGGGTGGCTCAGTCGTTAAGCATCTGCCTTCAGCTCAGGTCATGATCCCAGGGTCCTGGGATGGAGTCCTGCATCAGGCTCCCTGCTCAGTGGGAAGCCTGCTTCTCCCTCTCACATTCCCCCTGCTTGTGTTCCCTCTCTCGCTGTGTCTCTCTCTGTCAAATAAAAAAATTTAAAAAAAAAATAATTTCTTACAAAAGAATGCTTTGAGGAATGAAAGGCTGCCAATGTGTAAACTAAAGTTCATTGCATTTTTAATAAGAATTTTGAGCACAATAAAGATTTTATACCCAAATATATTACAAAGAAATAGATGTAATGCCACATTAAACGATCACTTCATTTGCCTCTTTCTCTTTTTCCCATGCCCAAAGCCATCGCCTTCCTTTTAAAAAGGACACGGTCTGGGGCACCTGGGTGGCTCAAGCTGGTTAAGGGGCTATTGGTTTCAGCTCAGGGTCCTGATCTCAGGGTGTTGAGATTGAGCCCAGCATGGGCTCAGCATGGAGTCTGCTTGTCCCTGCCCCTCCCACTCTGCCCTTCTCCCCCCACTAAAATAAAGAAATAAAATCTTTTTTAAATAAATAAAAAGGACAAAGCCTGAGATGCATGTGATAGTCCCCGTTTTTACATCTGCACGTCTTTGGGCATCATGTAGTCCCCTGGACCCCGTTGTTCATGACAGAAGCCTGGGCCGCCTGGGCCAAAGGAGGGAGGCATTGCTGCAGGCTCATGTCTCTGCAACCCTTTCTCAAACTGGCCAAACTCATCTTTAACAATCCCTTGTGTGGGAGATTCAATAGTTGTCACGTGCAGAAAAGCCTATGCCAAGAAAGCAAGAATAAAAGCAACCTTCCTCTCTCCTACACCCAGGTTCTTGTGGCTATTTAAATGTGTTAAATTCAGACGCCTGGGTGGCTCAGTCGGGTGAGCGTCTGCCTTGGGCTCAGGTCATGATCCCAGAGTCCTGGGATCAAGTTCCACATGGGCTCCCTGCTCAGGGGGGAGCCTGCTGCTCCATGCGTGCTCTCTCTCACTCTCTGACAAATAAATAAAATCTTTAAAATAAATAAATAAATGTGTTAAATTCAATAAAATTTAAAATTCCATTCCTCGTTTGCACTAGGCACACTTCAAAGCGCTCTGCAGCCCCCGGTGCCTAGAGACCACCGCATTCGACGGCACAGACATAGAAAGGTCTGTCGGGACAGCACTAGTCTCCAGAGGGCAGAGCTAAGGAGGGGAATAACAGCTCCCTTCAACCAAGAAGGAGAGAAGGAAGACATAGGGCGATCCACTATTTCTCAGAGCATTTGTTTAGGCCCACCAAATTGGCCGCCCCTTTTTCCCCCATAAGTGCCACCCTTCCTCTTCCTCAAATCTTTCCCGTATTTCCTCAGCCCCGGGGAGGATAGGGGTGGCAATGTGTGAGAGATTTTTGAAGGCAACTTTTAAAAAAAACAAAAACAGCAAATACCTCTTGTATGCAGTTCACTGGGGTAGCTTCCATATGGATTTTGCTCTTATAATCCCTAGATGTTCAGCAGAGGCACATTTATTCAGTTATTATTATTATTATTTTATATATTATTAATGTTATTCTATATATAAGTTAACATATTTTATATGTTGTCGTTATTTTTGTCATAGAACCCTCATACTGGTTGGAATTTGGAATTCATATTCATACTGCCTCAAGTAATAGCTGTGGTAGTTGAATTTCAAAGATTTAAAAGAATAGTTTTAATATTGATGAAAACTGATCTTCTACTACTTTTAAATAAAAATCTGATTGCCGGGCGCCTGGGTGGCTCAGTTGGTTAAGCGGCTGCCTTCGGCTCGGGTCATGATCCCAGGGTCCTGGGATCGAGTCCCGCATTGGGCTCCCTGCTCGGTGGGGAGCCTGCTTCTCCCTCTCCCTCTGCCTGCCTCTCTGCCTACTTGTGCTCTCTCTCTCTCTCCCTCTCTGTCAAATAAATAGATAAAATCTTTTAAAAAATAATAAAAAAAAATAAAAAAATAAAAATAAAAATCTGATTGCCAACAATCCCACATATATTAAAAGATAAAAAGAATGATAACTGATAGTAACAAAGTCATTTTGTGCTTCATGTGGGAAAAATACAACCCTTCTATTTCCAATACACATGGGTGGAGCTGAGGAGGCTGGCTTTAGCAGACATCGTTACAGTCCCCAATATTCAGGAAACACAAAGATTCTAACTCTCTCATCCCTTTGAACTTAGACATGGCCACGTAATTATTTGTGACCAATGAAATGAGGGCAGAAGTGAATATATCACTTCCCGGCAAAAAGCATTAATTGGCAGTTCTTGACTCCATACCTGCCCTCCTTGCTTTGAGGAGCCCTGAAATATTGTACTGGCAGGTCACATCTTAAGATGAAATTGCCATCTCTCTAGGAGATGTAGAATGTAGCAGAATTTGCCACCCATCTATGTACCAATCCACACTGGACATCAAGGGTGATCAAGAAATAAACCTTTCTTGTCTTAGCCACTGATATTTGGGGTTATTTTTATTGCAAGCACAACTAGCCTATTCTGACTAGTACACCAAACCAGAACCAACATGGTCTCTCTGCTGGCATAGCAAACTGTTTCTGTTACTTAGAGCTATGAAACCAGATTTTTCCATGTGTTTGTCAGACACCCTCTGAGATGCCACTTATTATTTCTTTTAGGAATTTCCTGAGAGTGGGTCTCTAGTGAAACTCCACGATGATGCATCATTGATTTAACCTACACACAAACACATCATACCTCATGTGCCCAGAGCTGTCCCTTCAGTACTGTTTGAAATGTTACCCTTGCCCTCCGACACCATTGTTCTGTATGACGTGGGTGTAGCTTAGTGAAGCCCTCCCTGACACTTCTTCCCTCCTGTGCTCCCTGGGGCAGAACACATTGCACTATTGTTACCCAGATACAAGAAAGTGAATTCCTGGGAGGGAGGAATCCTGTTGACTCATCTCCATTTCCCCAGCACATTATCTGAGAGTAGAGAACTACTAACCATTTGAGTGGAGAATTGAATAGATGTATTTACAGGTTTGGTCATACTCTCTTTAGCCTCTCTCTATTTTTATCCCCCTCTTCCAGCACTATCTCAAATAAATACACAACCTTGTACAAATAACGTTCTATAAACACAGCTTTGGGGCCAAGTCCCTGAACGACCCATCCTGCCACTGAAATTGTATTAAACTGTGGTTAAGCTCACCACCTCTGAAACTGTCGGCTTAGATTCAGATTCCAGTTCTGCTACTTACCAGCATGACGATCCTGGGCAAGTTGCTGAACTTAGCCAGGGCTCAGTCTTCCCATCTGTAAAACAGGACCTCTGGCACAGGCTTGTGAGAATCCAGTGACTACAGGGCACTAAGTGACTGTGAGAATCCAGTGACTAAGCGTGGGGCCTGGCACAGACTCAGCGCTCCACCTGATCTCAGGGTAGTAGGTTCAAGCCCCATGTTGGGTGTAGAGATTGCTTAAAAAAAATTATTTCAAATGTGAATGATCCTGTTTGCTCAAAACAAGAGTGCTTAAAGCTGTGGTCCTCTACCCTCACTGTGCCTCAGAATCCCAGGGTGAATTTTAAGAAAAAATCACACATGCCTGGCCCAACCCCACCTAAACCCAGCCCGCCCCCGACTAAGCCACCCTGCCCCACCCCCCAAGACTCATTCTATTGGTCTCAGGTGGATACAACTTGGCATCCTAGTTTTTTACAAAATCTCCCCAGGTAATTCTCATGAGATTGAGACCCACCTGCTTAAAGAGAGCATTACATTCGGACAAGGTCTGTGTGGTGACCCAGCTCACCAGGAAAAGAAACAGGGTCAGTAAAAAAGAAGTTACTCTGCAACTTGAGGAAAGGATTCCAGGAAGCCCTATCAGGTTTTTAGGACTTGCACTGTTCGCCCCTCGGCCGGGAGGGCCTACACCAGCCCTTCACACCCGCTCCTCTGATCTTGACCCAGCTGCCTGGATTCTAGCCTGGGACCTTCACCTTCACTCCCTCTGGGTCAGCTTCATTCCAGCGCCATCTATCCCTGCTTCAGGCTCTGTCTCCTGCCCTGCCCTGACTTCTCAGTGCCCTTGTGCTGGTTCACCCACATCCTGTTTCTGACCCTGGGCTGGTCCTGGATCCCGATTCTGACCAGAACTAGATGAGACTTTTCCAGGGCCATGGTTCTGAGGAAAAACCAATACAAACCCTTCCCCCCAAAACTGAAGACTAGGGGAGCCAGGGAGGGATGCTCACCTGTTTGAAGACTGCAGAAACCAGGGGTGGCTGGCTGGCTCAGTCTATGGAGCATGCGGCTCTTAATCTTGGGGCTGTGAGTTCAAGCCCCATGTTGGGTATAGAGAGTGCTTAAAAATAAAATCTTAAAAAAAAAAAAAGATTGTAGAAACCAGCCTCTTGGAACTGAGGCTGCCAGCAACTATGCCTCAGGCTTCCCCCTTCCCAGGCCAACTAATTTTGTCAGCAAAATACCTAATAACAGAGAATATTAAACAAATATTACAGTTGTGGGGGCACCTGGGTGGCTCAGTTGGTTAAGCTTCTGCCTTCGGCTCAGGTCATGATCTCAGGGTCCTGGGATTGAGCCCCACATCAGGCTTCCTGCTCAGTGGGGAGTCTGCTTCTCCCTCTCCCTCTGCCTCTCCTCCTGCTTGTGTGTTCTCTCTTTCTCTCAAATAAATACATAAAATCTTTAAAAAAATATTACAATTGTGCT
The DNA here is from genome assembly GCF_003265705.2 of Callorhinus ursinus. NCBI lineage: Eukaryota > Metazoa > Chordata > Mammalia > Carnivora > Otariidae > Callorhinus > Callorhinus ursinus. Next base: position 53,749,164 of record NW_027397064.1, on the reverse strand, counting down.
TTTTTTTTAATTTTGAAAATTTATAGCTAAAAGCTCTGGGGTTGACCCAAGAGTTTAGAAAACACTGATTTAAAACTTGCTCTTGGGGCACCTGGGTGGCTCAGTCTTTTTTTTTTTTTTTAAGATTTTATTTATTTATTTAATTGACAGAGAGAAAGAGAGAGACAGCAAGAGAGGGAACAGAAGCAGGGGGAGTGGGAGAGGGAGAAGGAGGCTTCCCACCGAGCAGGGAGCTGGATGCGGGGCTCGATCCCAGGACCCTGGGATCATGACCTGCGCTGAAGGCAGTCGCTTAACCAACTGAGCCATCCAGGTGCCCCAGGTGGCTCAGTCTTAAGCGTCTGCCTTTGGCGCAGGTCATGATTCCAGGGTCCTGGGATCGTGCCCCTCATCAGGCTCCTTGCTCAGTGGGAGGCCTGCTTCTCCCTCCCCCACTCCTCCTGCTTGTGTTCGCTCTCTCTGTGTGTCTCTCTCTGTCAAATAAATAAATAAAATCTTTAAAAAAATTTTTTTAATTAATAAAAAAGCTTGCTCTTACCAAAAAAAATGTGATATATATACCCAATGGAATATTACTCAGCCAAGAGAAAGGAAGATACCCTCCCATTTGTGACAACATGGATAGACCTTGGGTACATTATGCTAACTGAGATAGACAGAGAAAGACAAGTACTGTTTGATAATCACTTATATCAGCAAGGAGCCTGCTTCTCCCTCTGCCTGCCACTCCCCCTGCTTCTGTGCTCGCTCGCTCTCTGACAGAAAAATAAAATCTTAAAAAAAAAAAAGAGTGAAAGCAAAGAAATCAGTTAAGAAGCTACTGCAGAAATCCAAGCATAAGAAGGTCACAGGTTTGGGTGCCTGGATGGCTCGGTTGGTTGGGCGTCTGCCTTCAGCTCGGGTCATGATCCTGAAGTCCCAGGATCGAGTCCCGCATCAGGCTCCCTGCTCGGCGGGGAGTCTGCTTCTCCCTCTGACGCTCCCCCCATCATGTGCTCTCTCTCATTCTCTCTCTCTCAAATAAATAAAATCTTTAAAAAGAAAAAAAAGAAGGTCACAAGTTGAACTTGGGTGATGACAGCAGATTCAAGAGATATTTTAGAGGTAGAATTAACAAGACTTGCTGATGGATTTGATTAGGTAGGGAAAGAAGGAGGAATCAATCCTAGGTTTCTGGCTGGAACCTCTGGGAAGGACTTTTACTATAATGGAAAGATCAACAAAGACAGAATCTTTGGACAGACCTACTAATGTTCTGGCAAGTACTCAGCAAAAGGAGGAGAGGCAAGTGGAACCACCAGGTAGAAACTACAAGAGCAGTTATCACGTGTGCATTTAAACACTGGAAGAGTCTAGTGCCTAGAGTGGGTCCTCAAACACCAGTGCACCTCCCCAGGTACCCAAACCTTCAGTAATTAGGATATTTGTCAGAGAACAAAGACAGATTCAAGCATGGGAGAAGAAAACAAAGATGCAGGCACAGCAATAGATGGAGCCTGGGGACAAGCCATGAAGCAAGTACTAAGATCCAGGAATCCAGGTCCAGGGTAGAAGGAGAGCAGCACTAAAGGTCCTCTTTTCTCAGATGTATTCTCAGAATCCAGCATAGCGCTTGCCTATGTTCTGTACTCCAGTATTTGTTAAAGGGCTTTATTTATTTAATAAGTACTTATATAATGCTTACTCTGTACCAAGTACCATTCCAAGGGCTTTAAAATATTAACTTGTTTAATCCTCACAACAACCTTACGCAGTAAGAACCATGATTATCCCCATCTTTCAGATGACTTTTACAAAGTTCTCATGTTTTAGCTGCTGCAAAACACTAGTAAATTCAAAGCTGCCACAGAGAGGGTAGATGGTCATTTGTCCTTTCTACTCCTCTCCACTGTATAAATACATACTTTAATGGGCTTGATACCTTAATTTGTCTGAACCCTTTCAAATTGTGTTGTGTTATTTTCTTTGTGGCTGTTTTAAATTTCTCTCTCATACACTCTTCACTAAACACTATTTTTTAAAATCATAAGATGTTACTGTAAATCTCTATTGTTCCCAACTAACTACTGCAAAATATGCATCCACCACATTTTATTCATTCACTCTTTATGGTGGACACATAGGATGCTTCAAACACCCTGCTACCACAACCAAGACTGTGATGAACTTTTTATGCATCCCCTACTGGACTTATGGAAGATTTTATCTGGAATATATATGTAGAAGGGGTCATAGGATACATATAAACTTAATCTAAATACTGACACATTGCTTTCCAGAATGGCTATATAGTCCAGACTCCCATCAACAGTACTCGAGGGCTCCCACCGCCCACATCCTTGCCAATACTTGCTATTATCCACCTTTTACTTTCTGCCAGTTGGATGAGTATGAAGCAATAACTTGTATAAATATGCTGTTCTCTGATTACTGATAAATTTCAGCATCTGTTCATATATATTTTTGTTAGATTTGCCAGTATACCCCTCTGAAAATAATCTATTCTTATCTTTTGACCATTTCTCTGTTGGGTTTCTTATTTTCCTCATGTTGATTTGCAGTAGGTCATCGCATATTCTTTATATTAATTATTTGTTGCTTTTAAACATTGAAAATATCTTTTCCCAGCCTATTACCTGTCAGTCAAATGTACCTCCGACCTTTCTACAATTTCTAGGGCAAACAATAGGAACTTTTGATAAAATAACATTCTTTTTTTTTCTTAAGTAGAATGGAGAAATGTGAAGGCTTCAGCTTTCATAATTGTAAAATCATTCCTTCATCAAACTATGAGACACAATAACTAAGGAGAGAACCTGAAAATAAATAAATTTGAAGTTCTAATTCCCAAACAACTAAATTGGTCATTAAGGAATGCTTTTGGTATATTCTATTAATAAGCTGAAGCCATTTTTTATTTACCCCACCTTGTTCCACAAAGGATCTGAGGAAGCTTACAAGAAAACAAGCAATAAAATCGAAAAATATAAATAACCAAAAAATCAGGAACAAGGAAAACACACAGCAGAATAGAAGGTCAAGACCAGGAGGAAACTAAGAATGCAGATATGTAGGCCACAGGGTTCGATAAAATTATTAATGTTGAGCCAAAAATTTGGCTCTGAGCTTCTTGGCAACCAGAGGGAAAAGGGAAAAGGGAATACAATCAGGCACAGTCAACGATATTCTTTGTTGATAAGAGAACATACAAGTTCCTCAGGGGAAGATAAGCTTTTCCTGGCCCCGAGTTCTAAAATAATTTCTCAGGTGGGCTTCATACACGGGACAGTTCCTTCACTGACATTTCTGCGGTCAAAGCAATGTGTCTCATTTCTTGAAACATTTCTGTAAACGCTAATGGCCACCAAACTATATTCTTAAACATGGAAAGTCAGAGACCCTGTCTCTGATCTGCCACTTAAATGTGAGAGGGAGGAAATGAAGAAGAGAGGAAGACACCAAAGAAAAGTCCATCCAAGGGGTGCCTGGGTGGCTCAGTCATTAAGCGTCTGGCTTCAGCTCAGCTCATGATCCCAGGGTCCTGGGACCAAGTCCCGCATTGGGCTCCTTGCTCGGCGGGAAGGCTGCTCCTTCCTCTCCCACTCCCCCTGCTTGTGTTCCCTCTCTCGCTGTGTCTCTCTCTGTCAAATAAATAAATAAAATCTTTAACAACAACAACAAAAAAAGAAGTCAATCCAAGGGCAAAGCATTCGAGACTTCAATTTAGTTTAAGAGTCAAACCAAAAACATCTGGAAGAATTAACGACATATTAGTTAAGATAACACTATTTGCTGACATAGAAACCCCTGAAAATCTCAGCTGCTTAACACGGAATTGGGGTATGGATGCCTGGGTGGCTCAGTTGGTTAAGCGACTGCCTTCGGCTCAGGTCTGATCCTGGAGTCCTGGGATCGAGTCCTGCATCGGGCTCCCTGCTGAGCAGGGAGTCTCTTCTCCCTCTGACCCTCCGCCCTCTCATACTCTCTCTCTATCTCATTCTCTCTCTCAAAATCTTTAAAAAAAAAAACAACACTAAATTGGGGTAATTTGGGAACAGAAGTTTCTTTCTTCCTTTCTTTTTTCCTTCCTTCCTTCCTTTCATTTTCTTTTTAAGTAGGCTCTAAGCCCAAAGTGGGGCTTAAACTTACAACCCTGAGATCAAGAGTCACATGCTCTACTGACTGAGCCAGCCAGGAGCCCCTAGAAATTTGTTTCTTATTCATGTAAAGCCAAAACGAGAACCAGGCTCCTTCCATCTTGAGTCCCCACCATATTCAACATATGGGGAAAGAACAAAGAGGAGCATGCATGGGAGGTTTTTATGGGCCAGGCCCGGAAGCAACAACACATCACTTCTGCTCACATTCCACTGGCTAGAACTTAGAATACTCTCAGCCACAAATTATCAGTTGTTGGGCGCCTGGGTGGCTCAGTCGTCAAGTGTCTGCCTTCGGCTCAGGTCATGATCCCAGGGTCCTGGGATCGAGCCCCACATCGGGCTCCCTGCTCAGGGGGAAGCCTGCTTCTCCCTCTCCCTCTGCCCCTGCTTGTGTTCCCTCTCTCGCTGTGTCTCTCTCTGTCAAGTAAATAAATAAAATCTTTAACAAAAAAAAAAACAAATTATCAGTTGTGTCTTTCCAATATTTCCTCACAAATAATTTTCTATACCAAGGTTTAGCAAATTACCACATGAAGGCCAAGTCCACCTCACTGCCTGTTTTTGCATGGTTCACAAGATAAGAATGAGTTTTCCATTTCTTTAATGTTTGAAAAAGAAATCAAAAGTGGAAGAATAGGGGGCGCCTGGGTGGCTCAGTCGTTAAGTGTCTGCCTTCAGCTCAGGTCATGATCTCGGGGTCCTGGGATCGAGCCCTGCATCGGGCTCCCTGCTCCGCGGAGATCCTGCTTCTCCCTCTGCTTGCTGCTCCCCCTGCTTGTGCTCTCTCTCTGATAAATAAATAAATAAATAAATTTAAATAAATTTTAAATAACTAATCATTTTATTATAGAAAGGATACTATTTTTTGAGGATTCTAATGGTGAAAAGGTAGAGGATAAAGGTAAGTGGCTAGGAATCATATTTCATGAAATTATCTCCGAAGAAGTTTATTTATAAGTAGTTTTCTGACGATTCTGTTGGCATAGCCTTCTTTGTTTCTTGATAATTCTAGAGTCAGATCAAGAACAAAGGTAACTCCTTTTTATCAAAATGCCTTACTGACCTAACATTAACTGACAGCATTTCTTTCTACTGAAGTTTCAAAATAGGGAATATGCGCAGCTTGTACCTACACGAGACCAGTTTAAAACTTTAAGAAACAATATACCAACTTATCAAAATAAGCTTAAAAAAAACCTCAACCTTCACGTCAATAGGCGTCCCCCTTGAGCAACACGGTGACATAAAAGATAGTTTGTCTTTTAGCCACTGTGACTGTAATCGTCCAGAGCACAAAACTCCCAGTCCTGAGGACCCAGTCTCCCTGAGACCAGGATGCCCAAAACTTGGGAATGATCTGAGTGATGATTGTACCAGGATCCAATATCAAACTCTTGCTCTATATAAGAGTAAACCAAGCACAGACTGGGTAAGAGATTTGTCCAGGCGAAACAGCCAGCATTAGAATCCAGCCAACACATTTCCCACCCTATGCTTCTTCTGTACACCACAATTCATCACGCTAGGCACTGGCTCTCCGGAGCTATCAGTTTGCAAGCAAGGCTCAAGTAGCTTCCTTCTAAGATAGATAAATTCATGAGGCACCTGGGTCGTTCAGTCAGTTAAGTGCCTGACTCTTGATCTCAGCTCAGGTCTTGATCTCAGGGTCCTGAGTTCAAGCCCCATGTTGGGCTCCATGCTGGACATGGAGCCTACTTAAGAAAAAAAAAAAATAGGGGCACCTGGGTGGCTCAGTCAATTAAGTGTCTGCCTTCAGCTCAGGTCATGATCCCAGGGTCCTGGGATGGAGCCCCGCATGGGGCTTGGGATCAAGCCCCTGAATCAGGCTCCCTGCTCAGCTTCTCCCTCTCCCTGTGCTGCTCCTCCTGCTTGTGCACTCTCTGTCAAATGAATAAATAAAATCTTTAAAAAAAAAAAGTAAGTAAATTCAAATTCAAGTCCCATACCACTTACTGCATGAACATCTCCCAGTGAGAACTATAAAGGTCCTGTCAGCTCTGTGGGCCCCAAAGATCCCACAATGCCTTTTTGTAAGAGCTGAGTTTACCTTGACTCTTTGGCCTAAGGCTCAGATGTCTTTCACCTTTCCCTTCAGGCTGCACTGGTTAACCATGGTTAACCATGGTTCTTTTCTTCCCTTCTCTGGCATCAGCTTTGCAAATCATTCTTCTGTAGTACGCAGGGATGGTTAACGCCAACAAGCACACAACTGCTCAACTGCTGGAGAACAGTGCTGGGCAGCCAGACCCACCACTTTTACCTGAATATTCCAGATTTCTGTGTGAAAGTCCATGATGTGATTGTAGATTTATTTTTGTTAACACAACTATTTTACTAACTAAAACCATGATGAAATTTTGCCGATTTGTAAAGTTTTTTAATTTTTTTTTTTTAATTCTAAGACATTACAACTTGGGCCACTTCCTCCTGGTAGGTTATTTAGGGGAGAAAAAAATCTCTAATCAACCAAATTTAATATTATTTGGTGTTACTTGACAAAACTAAATAGTAATCTCTTATTTCCCTCTGTTTTTGAATAAGACCAGATCTCAATTTATAGCATTGATTTATTTAAAAATAAAAATAGTAATCTCTCTTTATTCTCTAGTTCCCAATTGTAAAATCTCACTATCTCCAATTAACACTGATTCATTTTAAGCAAAATTGTAGCAACTTTTTATTTTCTCACCCATTCCCATAATGTAAATGTTACTTTAGTGCTTCTTCTACCCCAAATCAGATAGCTGAAGCTCTTTAAAAATCTAGCATGATAGATACCATCAAAATGGGTAAACACTGCAATCCTGATTTTCAAAGTTCTTTTCTAGTAATGACTAATTTTCTTTCTAGAGCTTGAACTGTGATACTTCGAAGTGGTCAGCTCCTGCAGTTTCTGATTTTTTCACCTAGACCTAACCTGTGTTAAAACACAAAATCATGGTAGTACGACCTCAAAGGTTGGGGACACAGAATGTAAAGCATCAGGATTAAAAAGTAAAAAGGCAGACATCTTGGGGCACCTGGGTGGCTCAATCAGTTAAGCGTCCACCTCTTGATCTCAGCTCAGATCTTGATCTCAGGGTCATGAGTTCAAGCCCCACATTGGGCTCCACACTGGTTACAGAGCTTACTTTAAAAGATTCAGAAAAAGGGGCACCTGGGTGGCTCAGTCGCTGGGCGTCTGCCTTCAGCTCAGGTCATGATCCCAGGGTCCTGGGATTGAGACCCACATCAGGCTCCCCACTCCGCAGGAAGCCTGGTTCTCCCTCTCCCACTCCCTCTGCCCCTGCTTGTGTTCCCTCTCTCACTGTATCTCTCTCTGTCAAATAAATAAATAAATACTTTAAAAAACAAAATTAAAAAAAAAACGGCAGAGATCAGATATCTGGATGTTTGGGAGGGTATATAAGTCATCAAGAGATGGGTTTGTTTTTTATTTTTCACAGAGATATTTGAAGTTAGAGTTTTATATGAGTTACAGATAGAAGGGACCATGAAGATCATATAGTCCGACCCTTCTTTAAAAAAAAAAAAGATCAGCACGTTAGTTTTGGAATTTGATGGCCAGGGCTCAAATCCTGACTCCATCATCTTCCATTCTATGAAGTCGATCAAGTAGACTACCTTCTATATAACTCTATCTTCTATAAAACAGGGTAATAATGAAATTTACGCCATTCGTTTCGTGAAGATTAAACAAAATTATATAGATATGTATTTGGGAGGAACACTCAGGAAGAACCTATCTTTTAGTAAACGCTTGACAAATACTAGATTTTTAAAAAATATGGGTTAAGAAGTTAAGGCCAGGGAGGTTATGTGATTTACTCAGTATGACAACACAGGGAGCGCTGGAATTCCTGGTCTTCCTACTCTACACCAGTGAGTTGACTTTGCCATTTTCTTTTTTACAAATGTTTTGATCCAGTAAATGTTTCGATCTGCTATAAACATTAGCTTAGCTATAAACATTGCCTAGCATTAAAGCAACAGCTGAGTCAAATGCAAGTGTTTTTCTCAAGAATAAAAAGAGACTTCCACAGGTATGGATGCAACTTGCAGAGAGTTTTCTAACTGAAGGCACTTCTATAATACTGCCCACATTTTCACAGCAATTTATGGTGACTTTGCTGTTTTTCCCATTAGTTGCTACTCTTCCTGTCCTGTGAGAAGCGGGATTAGTACTATCCCTACTTACAAAATGGAAGCTGGAGAACAGACTTGATCACAGAAACCAATCTCCCTATAAGCCTGTACTTTTATGAAATGACACAAAGATTTAGCTAGATTTATCAACTTCTTCCAGGAAATGTAAACATTTAAATTTTTATTTCTTCTGTATATAGGACTAACTCCAGGGGGAAAAAAATCCAATTTGTATGTCACAAAAGATCAAATGAAGCCAAACAAGTCTTCTAGAATAAATTTGAGACAGAAAGTAATTCCATTATCACCACCAGAGTAACATGCCCTGGTTTAATAGTAATTTTTTAAATCTTAGGCCATCTCATACACAAAAGAAATGCAAATAAGCTAATATTTTGTTTTAATCTGGGGATGAAAGGAAAAGGGACTATAAACTCACCCAACTTTTAATAGTTTAAAAGAGGATTTTAAAACCTTTCATAGGCAAGTGTCCAGATACCAGGGTATCTATTACAATGTTGTTTGTATAATGTGTAAAATAGACCACAGGGGTGCCTGGGTGGCTCAGTCCATTAAGCGTCTACCTTCAGCTCAGGTCATGATCCCGGAGTCCTGGGACTGAGCCCCACATCAGGCTCCCTGCTCAGTGGAGAGTCTGCTTCTCCTTCTCCTCCTGCCCCTCCCTGCCACTCATGCTCTCTCTCTCTCTCTCACTCACTCGCTCACTCTCAAATAAATAATTAGAAAATAATAAAAATAAAGTAGACAATAATTTAAATACCCAATAAGGGGAGGACAGTAAATAAATTATGGCATATCACTATCGTGGAATATTATACAACCATCAACACTGATGATAAGGCATATATCCATCATGTAAAAATGTTATATTAATGAGAAAAAAGCAATTATGAATAGTAATTTGTTATGGTCACATTTTGATAAAAATCTAAGTGAAAAACATACATCATATGCATAGGAATACATAAAAAGGAAAGGTTGGAAAAACACACATCAAAATAAAAATAAGGTTTATTTCTGGGTAGTAGAATTATTTTCTTTTTTATATTTTCTAACTGTTTAATATGTTTCACTTGCTAAAAAGAGGAATAAAGTTTAGGACGCCTGGGTGGCTCAGTCAGTTAAGCATCTGCCTTTGACTCAGGTCATGATCCCAGGGTCCTGGGATGGAGTCCTGCACTGGGCTCTGGGCTCAGTGGGGAATCTGCTTCTCCCTCTCCCATCCCCCCTGCTTGTGCTCTCTCTCTTTCTCTCTGACAAATAAATAAATAAAATCTTTTTAAAAAATAAATAAAAGCAGAAGCAGAACTAAGACCAAAACACAAAGGTTCAGAATTTCAATTCCCATTACTAAAGTTCATTAATTCAATAAATAGTTACTATGCAGCTAGAATTTAAGGAGCGTAAGGATAAGTCATAAACAGATCCTACTCTCAGAGCCACAGCTACTAAAAGAATAAAGAATCTACTTGAATTAAAAAAGAGATAGTGCCACAGAAAGGTTTGTGTGAAGGAAAGCTTTCTTTTTACTCAGGGAATTAAGGAAGTATCATTAAACAAACAAACAAAAAAAAACACAACAGAGGTTTGATATTGGAAAGCTGAATTTGTATGGTTATATGATGTGTGTTACCTGAGGAAAATGAACTCTGTATAGTTTTAGGTGAAAAAAAAACAAGTTTTGGTGTGCCTGGGTGGCTCAGTCATGATTCCAGGGTCCTGGGATCGAGCCCCGCATCGGGCTCCCTGCTCGGTGGGAAGTCTGCTTCTCCCTCTCCCTCTCCCTCTGCTCATGTGCTCTCTCTCTCCTTCTCTGTCAAATAAATAAAATCTTAAAAAAAAAAACAAGTTTCAAAATAATATGTGTGTTTAATAAACACATATATCTCAGAAACCTATAGGCCAAAATGTTAAAATGGTATCTCTAGATAGGGAAATCACAGGTTTGTTTTTTTCAATCATTTTGTTATCTATCATGTCCTATCCTACCACAATAAACCTAAAGAGTGTATTACAATCAGTAAATGTGGAAAACCTGCCCATCGTGACCAAATAAAAGCTTGCATCATGCCATGATTAGTGCAGACTACGAAGGAACTAATGTTGGCATGTGACAGATTGTGACCAGGATACAGGACCTGCTGCGTTTTCTGACATACCTGGTTCTGACTTTCTCCATCTGACAACATTGAATGAGTGGTACAAAATTATCATCTCTACTTCAGTGTAACATTCGGAGAACTAAGTAGAGGTCTACAAACTGAGAAAAGGATCAAAATAACCAGAACTTGTGTGTTCACGATTATATGACCATGAATCATCAGCAGGACTTCACAAAGAACTGGTTGCGTCTGGGGACGATAGCGTCAGCTTCTAACACAGGAAAGTAGCAGGCCTGGCAGATCACAGAACTTAAGCTGATAAAAACCTAGCTTGACTTTAGGAAGGCTTTAGATCCTGTCCTATAAGACATGCTGGGAAAATATGAACAGGAGCAGACAACCCTTCACCAGCTAACTACAGCCTGATAGGGAAGCAATAAGCTAAAACACTCGAATTTAGGAGATCACAAATAGTGTTTTGTAACATCAGACCAAACAACAAAGAGATATGCCAAAAAGGGTGTTGAGAAGGGAAAACGACAAGTTAAGATGAAACAGTATAAATCACCAGAAACAAAATTCAGAATTAAACTTAGTAAGAAAAATGTGCTCCAAACATACCTTGATTGTGGGAGATAGAGAATTAGAAATGATTTGGATAGAAGTCTGACTTACCAATAGGCATTCCAATAGCATTAGACCAGTGTTCTGACATGGCTATGGAATCAGGGCTGTAACATACAAATGCACGTGGTACACACCCACATTAGCATTTACCACAAGGTGCTGTCATTATTTGTTGGCAAGTCTTGCTCCCCCTCAGTTTTTTTTCTTTTTTTCTTTGCTGTATTTCCAGCACCTAGCAGAGCCTGGCAAGAGGAGTCTTTCAATAAATCTTTAAGAATGAATGAGATCATCCTCCCATCTTCCTCAGGATACCCCAATAAAGCACTAAGTTCACTCTTGGCTCTATATTTAAAGATGGATATGAATAATTTTCTGACCATTCAGGGGAGAACTTAGAAATGCTGAGAGGTCAGTAAACGAGAACAGGATTATCAATTTATCGAACTGGATTCTTCAATTTATGGAAGAGAAAGCTGGGGTGTATTAGTTACAATGCTCAAATTCTGAAGAAATCTGACAAAAGAGACATCTTTTTCTACTAAAAATGTCCCCAAATGGATGAGTAAGAAGCCCAGATTAGAGAAATGGACCATTAAATGTTGTAATGGAGACTAACATCATCAACAACGACAAAGTTAAAATACATTTTACTAAATGTTTTCACAAAAGAGCCGGCTCCTCAGCTCCACTGATGAGGGTGGTATGTGAACCCTTGTCAGTTAAGGAGCTGACCTCTCAAAAGCAAGCCCCTTCCAGAGCCAGAGCCCCACAATTTCATGATAAATAAGAATAATCAGACATCATCAGAAGGTTTGCATGAAAATGCAAAACCCAATTTTATTTTTATGATATTTATGTTGAATGCATCATAGAGGTCTATATCAACAGAATATAAAATATACTGTGGGTAGATAGGAAGTAGATTTCTGGAAAGTCCCCATACTTATCTCTTCATGTATATTTGCATATATTTCTATGTTTTAAAAATTAGCTGGTTATTTAGTAATTCAGAATGCTCTAAATGAAACCTGATATCGAATATAATTATTTCAGTTTCAAAATGCATGACCTTTGTACCTAATGTGTTCAGTATACCCAGTAATATATGGTTGTAGGGAGAAATTGTGAGAAAACAACCCAACTCTTGTTGATTCATCTGATGTATTTATTGAATATTATATTGTTCTATTCTTTGGCCATTGTTTTTATTTGCAATACATAACTGTTCTAATAATCCACCATAAAGAACTGCCACCATAAAGAACCTTTGGATTTCTTCTCCTTTCCAAATAACAGTGAAAGGGTTCCCCAAACCTACTGATTTAGCACCAAATTTAAATAAGCCCAGAGATACTCTCACTTTTCACATTGAGTAGAACAGGTCAGATTGGGCATCTTCCAAATGTAAAGGCTTAATTAGACTAATTCTTTCATGATAATAATGTATATTTAAGATAGCCACTAAAAATTGTCAATGCTAATTTAGTAGATCAATTCCATTAAATGCCTTGAACTTTTCACCACTTGCTAATCTCATTTATTAAAGCTGCTGTTTTTGTTGAAAATCTGAAGCTGTAACTTAATATCAAATTACAACAATTCCAGCCAGACCTAAGAAATACTTCTTTATATGTGAAATATAACCTTAAAGGATCTTAAGTTGTGTTCAATTATAAGATTCTAGCCATAAAATTTCCTGCAACCAAAATGCAGAGAGATCCTATGAGTCTACTGGCAATTAGCGCTATTGTAAGAAGCATGCACCAGTGTTTCTATTTCAGAAATACATGTTTCTGCTGTCTGAAGCAAAGCTTTAACATCTGTGATTATTGATTATAGACCAACCTCCATATAACTATGTGGTTCGGATTTTTATACCAAACACCATGTCATTTAGGTAATAGTTCAATTCAGATCAATAAAAATGTCAAGATTTTGCTCAACATTCTGATGAACAACTTAAGCAATATCACTCCTCAAGGTAAAAATAATAATATATCTGTTAATTAGCTAAGGAAGAATTTGGAGAGAAGAGACTCCATGCCACGATCACATAGCCAACGATGTGTAACATTTGTTTGGAACTAGACTTCCAAAGCTATTTTTATTCCCCATGATTTACCACCAGTATCCTCTGGGTGATAGTGGAGGAAACAGATGCTGGGAATCTCTCTCTGCTCAGTTCCTGAGAGGAGAATTCTGACTCACAGCCCTGCCAGCTCCCTGCTTTGTACTCACATGCCGAGGGTGGCGGAGTGAAACGTAAATGACTGCCCGATTTCCAGTCTCCCACTGCCAGTTTCCTCAAAGTTTCCACTTACGCATTTGACTCCTTTACCAACTTCGTTTGAAGTTCCCATTCCAAAATCCTGAACGGCATGTTCCCAGGATACATTCAATTTTTTTTTTAATTCATTCAGTGGGGATTTTCCAACTGAAATAAAAAAATAAATTGAAACTGGGGAGTGGGCGTTCTTTTGGGGGAGGAGTTTTTCTTTCACCGTTGACTGGGAGTACTGATTTCCGCAGAGGGAAGGTGCAGGGGAAAAAGAAATTGAAAAATATTCCCTGACAAGCTCCAAGCACACTTTCTTATGGAGAACCATAAACCTTACCAAAGTTTCCTGGACCCTGTTATTTATTGTGAACAGATTTGAACTAAAATAGATCTGCATCTATTTGGAGATTATATTTAAATTGTTAATAAAAAATTAATGTTTATTAAATTTCCACAAAGCTTAGAGCCTTATTCTTTCTTAATGCATCTAAGCTAACAAGAATATAAGGGGGGAGGGGGGAATCTATGCAGTTTAAATACCTTTCATAATGGATTTATAACAGAAGTGTGTTACAGATTGAGAACTCAGTTTCACAAGGCAACAGTTTCTATTAAAACTACTATTTTATGGAGAAATTAAATTCACTGGCCAGTCTATGTTTTTACAAAGCTTTTTTTAAAAACCTACTTTATTTGAAACAATAGGACCTATATAGGGGACTTTTACAATTTAATTTTATGTAAACCAATGGGTTTCCTTATCAAGCACCACTGAATTACCTAAAAGTTTTCTTATTAATCCTGTTATTTAGTGTTTAATGATAGCCTAGAATAATTGACTTAGGCTACTTTTACTTTAGAAAACTTAGCAATTGTTATTGTATTTCAGATAAAATGAGTTTAAGCGGATGAATTAGGCCTCACAACATAACTGCAACAACTTCTGTTGGTGTGTCTATGTGACACTGAGGCGCAAAGTCAATTTACTAATCTAATGGAAATCTATCCTTTGGGGTGGGGGGGTTATTAGCATAAAGATCAAGCAAACCACCTAAAGACTAAATTATTGCTTTTCCTTCATAAAGACATCTAACCACACTCAAGGTCACCACCATATGATTCTTCTCTGTGGGAGACCCCACTGGTAGATTGGGCACAAAATCACTACCACCAAATAAATATTTCTTCCTAGCCACACACATACACATATATGTGTGTGTGTGTGTGTGTGTGTGTGTGTGTATATACCGTGCCAAATTAGTAACATTCTATTGGAAAATGAAGCAATTTGAATGAGGAAAACTACTTTATGAAAAAACGTGGTGAGATGCCCACACTGAGCAGAGAAACTTAAAATGCAAGAGATCCTCCAGTGGAAAATCATCCCAAACCGCTACACAACAAGCAAAAAGTCAACATAAAAATTTTGATTTAAAAAAATCCACTTGCCAATAATATTTGCACAGACATTAAATGAACACCGCACACACACACACGAAAAATGTATATGATGCTGAAAACTCCTTTCGTACCTCCAACAAATAACGGATGCTTAACAGTTTACACTCTTGGGCTCAGTGTATGTACAAAAACACCAAAATAACCAATCAACTTAATCAGACATTTGAGCAAAGAAAGTCAAACATCTGGGTGACCCAAACAACTCTTTGGCCACCCAGACAAAGAGAGAAACTCACCACTTTACATACAAATGACAAAAGACAGGGTCAGCAATATGTTCATGGGGACACAGAAAGGAGCAGGGGTAAATTTTTTTTAATGAATACATCAAATCTGGTATATGAATCACAAAACTAAAATCCCTCCAATATACTCAAATACAGCTGCCTAATCTAAAAGTCCCAGTCTCAGCACCAACAGAGATAAAACATACTCATTTTAATGATCCCTGATGCCGTCAAATGGCCTAATAAGTGTAATATTGAAGATCAATTCTATAGCATCTCAAGGGTTAAGTTCTGTGTTGTGAATAATTTTGAGACAGTATTCTAGTAAGAACCAGGCTTAGGCTGGTTCAGCAAGAGGAACGGTTCCATAATGAGGCTTGGCCTGGCCCAGTCCCAGTAGAATTAATTTTGTGCCGTAGAACACCTAGATAAATTAGTTTTGCTTTAAATATTGAGTCCTAAAAGAGTTAAAAGAGGGAGAATATCAATCAATAATTTTTAGATTAACTACTTTGTATATGACAAAACAAAATTAACTTTGGCATTATAACCCCTTCTTCTGGCATTTCAGATGAACCCCAAGTTTAAAATAATTGGAGATTTAAAAACCAACCAAACATGTGCATTTGCCTCTTGGCACAGAATGCTAACTCACTGCTTGGTTTGTTAAAAGAAAAGATTACTCATACATTTTGCAAAATGACAAGTATGGTTCTTATTTTTAGTTATTAAAATCGTGCCTGAGAGGGTATGTGCTACGGTGAGCGCTGTGAATTGTGCAAGACTGTTGAATCACAGATCTGTACTTCTGAAACAAATAACGCAACATATTTTAAGAAAAAAGGAAAAGAAGAAGATAACAGGAGAGGAAGAAAAGGGGAGTATGTCAGAGGGGGAGACGAACCATGAGAGATGATGGACTCTGAAAAACTGAGGGTTCTAGAGGGTAGGGGGGTGGGGGGATGGGTTAGCCTGGTGATGGGTATTGAGGAGGGCACGTTTTGCATGGTGCACTGGGTGTTATGAACAAACAATGAATCATGGAACACTGCATCAAAAACTAATGATGTAATATATGGTGATTAACATAACAATAAAAAAAATTAAAAAAAAAAATCGTGCCTGAGAATTAAGACTTCTGAAAATATACAGAAATATATTTTGTAGGGTTTTTTTAATGGAAACACTGAAGCAGTTAAGCTTTAAAAGTAAGTGGAAAAATAATATCTCAGTTAACAATGTTAGATTCTCAAAATTATATTTTAATTGATTATTCCCCTCATGTCTACCCAATTATTTCCCTTTATAAAATTGATTTCTATGGAAATATTTGTGCGGAATTAAAATCATGTCTACAGATGGCAACAAATTTAAGCTAAAACTCCCTTGTGTCCTAATGGCTTTTTCTGGTTAAATGCCTACCAAAAGGTAAGTATAAGATTTATTTCCACGGGAGATGAAATCAGGCTTTTAACCTGGCCAATTGCCCATATAAACAATCTTCAGTGTTATTTGGTCATCATTTGGTAATTAAAATGGCAAATCACAACCATGCTGAATTTACATCCATGTGCCGAAAAGTTATTTAGCAGATAACTAGAGACAGAGGAAGTGTCTCTTTAACAGATTCTTTTAAGAATACAGCTACAGGAAGCACCCGCCTTTCAGTCATAAAAAACAAGAAGCAGTTGAACAGTGGCACCCAGAGGTGAAAAGTATATTACTTCTAGAGATTTATATGGTTAACCATCGTCTGGTTTTCAGATATCCTTTTTGTCACCTCCAGATTTTTTTTACTAGTAATGTACCAGAAATAATTTTTTCTCAGTTACATATTGAAATACCATCATTTAATGAAGAAAAATAAATGTCTTCGTTTTGAAAAAGTACTTTCCTTCTGGATTACATTGCATATCAATTCCGCCCCCCCAAAAACACAATAAGCAAACCAACTGAACACCAGGCAAAATACTTCCCAGAATGGAATATAAAGCCCACTCGTCTACTTCTAGCCCAACCAACATTATTAGCAAAAAATTTTTTTCAGAAATAGTTCTGTTGACTGCTACACAATTTCCATATACCCCATAGTACCTTTTTTCTAAAAACGTTTATTTGAACTATTGTATAGCCCTGAACCCAAATTATGAGCCTGAGGAGATGTTAAGAATTTTCTGCCGAACCCTCCCATTATCATGACAGCAGAAGGTGAGGACAGAATAAGAGCTGGGCAAGTACAGTAAAGGAAACAACAGTACTGTTTTATTCCACAGGAACTTTAAAAATAACAAAATCTACGTTGACCAAAATTAATATGAACCTACAATTTTTTAATTAAAGAGGCTCCAAAACTTTTAACCTGCCAACTAGCAGCTGCATGAAGCATTTGACTGGTGCTGAGTTTCTAAAATAACTGCAGGAAAAACACCTCCTTCTGAATATAATCACCTTCGGGAGCTCAAATAAACCTTAGTTTGTGGGGCCAGAGCAGGTCAGGTTTTTTAAGAGCCTCAGAAGAAGAGTCTTCTGCTCTTGAGCTGAAATGCACACGTGTACTGTAGCAGAGAGGGTTTTCCCAGCTGGTTATGCCTAACCCATCACGGATTTTCATCTATGAACTGTGTTTCCATTACCTTTTGTCAGATGTTTTCTCCAAGATTCCACTGCTTCTTTTTAATCACCTAAGAAGCAACACTGATGTGACAAGCTCCAGAATGAGGTTCATTCTTTCTGATCTGCATCTTAAGCCTAATGAAGAGAAATGGGCTCCCATAAACTTAAAAGAGGCAGGGAAATGCTGCCAAAGTCATTATCCACTACTCTGAATTAGAAAGAAGAGATGTGGAGGGGCGCCTGGGTGGCTCAGTCGTTAAGCGTCTGCCTTCGGCTCAGGTCATGATCCCAGGGTCCTGGGATCGAGCCCTGCATCGGGCTCCCTGCTCTGCGGGAAGCCTGCTTCTCCCTCTCCCACTCCCCCTGCTTGTGTTCCCTCTCTCGCTATGTCTCTCTCTATATCAAATAAATAAATGAAATCTTTAAAAAAAAAGAAAGAAGAGGTGTCCCTTTCTAGAAGAATATTAATAAAGTATAAAATGATTTTACAAAGCCTTCAGCGTTTCATTTGTGAAATAAAGGCAATTCCCCAGTGCCATTCAAAAGAAAAACAAAACACTTCATCTCCTACTATCTGAAATCTACATCAGAATATATCCTCGATTTTGCATCTCAAGCAGAGTGTTCAATTATCTGACAGAATGAGAGAGGATTATGCTTGCATGAAAAGCTAATATTAAGATCTCTTCCTCTTTCTTGTCCATCTTCTTGTCCCTTTATCCCTTCTCCACAAATAGCAGGGTCGTTGCCTAAATCAGTATTTTGGCATTAAGGAGTAGCTTCTATGTAGCTTCTAAGTCGCCAGCATGCAATTTACCCGCGAACAGGCTGTGAACTGCAGCTAAATAAATGCCTGTCTGCCCGCTGCCTGTGGCTAAGTCTCTTGAGGCAAAATTGCAGGCATTCTCGGACTCAAACCACATCGTTGCCCATATTTGGTGATTCCATTACAGTAACAGTGTGAAGGAGCTTACAGCATTTTGGCTTACAACATTTGGAGCAGATCTTTAGGAAGCTGCTGCACACGGATCTTATTGATCTCTCCAGCCATTCTTAGAAAATCCACCGCTGTTCCCAGGACCTGCGCCCCACGGAGGCAAGACGCCGCGGTAGATTTGGGCGCCATCTAGTGGACACCATGGATCTGGGGGAGTCGGCAAGAGATTGGGGGGTTGTGTTAAGATTCTGGGAATAATTCCTACAACGTACTTGTAAAAAAATGTTTTGCCTCAAACAACAATCAAAGCACTGGGAAAGGAGGCTTATCTAAAAACAAAGGAGGGGCACCTGGGTGGCTCAGTCAGTTGAGCGTCTGCCTTGGGCTCAGGTCATGATCCCAGGGTCCTGGGATGGAGCCCCACATCGGCTCCCTGCTCAGTGGGGAGCCTGCTTCTCCCTCTCCCTCTGTTCTTGTGCTTTCTCTCACTCTCTCTGTCAAATAAATAAATAAAATCTTTGAAAAAATAAAAACAAAGGAAAAGAAGAATATATATTAACTCAAATGACTCTTAAAGGAATTTCACCACTGGTTTTTCAATATGTATTTTTAAGTCTCCGAAATGTCAAATGTGTTTCATTATTTATATATTTATTATGAGAAGGAAAATATAAAAAGTTTATTTTGCCAAAATATTACCATTTTCTCTTTCCTATAATGTGCCAAAATGGATACTGTACGATTACATGTTAACTTTAAGGGTTTATGATTCAGTAAGGCAATTCAAATGGAACTGAATCCTTATTTTTCCTAACATCTAATAAATATATGCTTAAAGATGCTGCTTATAAAATATTCCACCAACTATTTCTCCCTTCTTCACCCGAATACCATCTATTCCTAACATCTCCCAAAAGAGATGTTCTTTGCACACACATACCTTCTGGATGAAAGACCTTCAACTTTCTTCTTGGCCACGTTGTGTCAATTACTCAGTCTAAGATCAAATTCAAAATATCCCTGATGCCGTCAAATGGCCTAATAAGTGTAATATTGAAGATCAATTCTATAGCATCTCAAGGGTTAAGTTCTGTGTTGTGAATAATTTTGAGACAGTATTCTAGTAAGAACCAGGCTTAGGCTGGTTCTTACTAGAACTCCTGGAAAGCTGTACCCCTGGCTGATCCACGATTACTTTTTACTTTATGCTACCAATCATGTCTTTATTTTTTTATCGAAGTATAATTGCCATATGTTATATTAGCTTTAGGTGTACAACATAGTGATTCGACAATTCTGTACATCACGTGGTGCTCACCATGGTAAGTGTACTCACCATCTGTCCTCATATGTGATTACAGTATTATTGACTGCATTCCCTATGCTGTTCTTTTTAAAATTTTTTTATTGAAACATAATTAACATACAATGTTACATTAGTTTCAGGTGTACGACATCCCAACATGCCTTATTTAACTGTTGCCACTTGTCTGTGATTTCCTAATTGCTTATCTCCACAAACAGTACTTTTGTATGACCCACAGCCTCTACCACAGTCCAGGAGCCTATTAAATGTTGAATACAAAGCCGTGACATTAAGTAGATGACTGTCTCTGTTAAGATCTGTTAATAAATACTCTCGTTATTCTACCCTTTCTGTTGGGCTAAATATATCAACAATAACTAACTTTACTGAGCCTTACTAAAGCAGGCCTTGTAAGTACTCATAATTTTCTTATTGGATGCTCACAACAGCCTTATGAAAAAAGTACTACTACCATCCTTATCATATAGTTCAGGAGAGCCGAGTCTGAAAGGTTAAGAAATTCATCCAGCTAACATGGGTAGTAAGAGGTAGAGCAGGAACCTGATTTCAGCCTGTCTCCAGAGCCTGGACTCAGACCCACCCTGCTACACATTGTCTGCCTTCTATGTTGTTACTAAATATATGATACATTCTGATCTTATTACTGGTTGTATTATATTTCAATGATTCATGTTATACAAACTAAATAGTTATTATTTTATCCCATGTAAAACCAGTTATTTTAGATAGCTGCTAAAATTATTCAAGTTGTTCATATTTTTTACCATGTTTGTTCTTCAAAGAATGAGCTTACTATAATTAAAAGACTTGTACAGAGGAAGGAAAAGAAATTACTTTGCTGATCAAAGGACTGATGTAGGAAAATATGCAAGCTGACTGCATTTAGCTAAGATTGCAACAATGAAGTGGAAAAGCTAGGGGAAATGGGGGATCTGGTAATAACTCTTTCTTTGTTTTTTCAGTTCACCTGACCTCTT
This sequence comes from Callorhinus ursinus, assembly GCF_003265705.2. NCBI lineage: Eukaryota > Metazoa > Chordata > Mammalia > Carnivora > Otariidae > Callorhinus > Callorhinus ursinus. Next base: position 53,728,267 of record NW_027397064.1, on the reverse strand, counting down.
TAAACATTTTAATTTAGAAATGCTCCTCACAGTCCTCAGGCTTGGCCTCATGAGTAAGCAAATCAGGAACCCGACAGGAGCCACCTGCGGGGTTTCATTTCAAGAAAATTAGAAAGAGCTCCCACCCCCCTAAAATGTTTAAAGATATTTAAAATTGCATTCTGAGAGCATCCTGCCTTTGACTTAACCGAAAAAGGGACAACATTGGTCATTATTGCTCAAAACTGGAAATAACCCACATGTCCCTAGACAATAAAACAGATAATATGGTAAATTCATACAATGAAACATTATTCAGCATTGAAAATGAATGCACTCATACCACACACAACACAAAATATAATTTTTTATAAACACTCTATTTTTGGGGGTGCCTGGGTGGCTCAGTCATTAAGCATCTGCCTTCGGCTCAGGTCATGATCTCAGGGTCCTGGGATCGAGCCCCGCGTCGGGCTCCCTGCTCCGCGGGGAGCCTGCTTCTCCCTCTCCCACTCCCCCTGCTTGTGTTACCTCTCTCGCTGTGTCTCTGCCAAATAAATAAATACAATCTTTTCAAAAAATTAAAAAAATTTTAAAAAATTGTATTTTTTAAAGTCTGGGGTTTTTTTTAAGTAAACTCTACCCCCAACATGGGGCCTGAACTCACAACCCCAAGATCAAGAATCACATGCTCTATGAACTGAGGCAGTCAGGCACCCCAACACAAAAGATAATTTTAAGCAAAAGAAGCAAGACACAGAAAAATACACACAATTCCACCTACGTAAAGTGCCTGAACAGGCAAAACTAAACTATTGTTTAGGGATCATCACTCAGATTGGGAAATCACAGAGAAACATAAGGTAATAATGCCACCAAAGCTGGGCTAGTGGCTGCCTCAGGGAAGAAGGAAAAACAGGAAGGGAGACACAGGCAATTTCTGGAGGTCTGGTGATGCTTCCTCAAACTGTCTGCTCATGTTATGTTCACTTTTCTATTTGAAAGTTATATTTTACAATAAAAAATGTAGAATAAGCACATCTAATGATCAGTCCAAAAACGCATCAGGAAAAAGAACACATTAAGCTTTATCCATCATTTATGCAGATTTGCAAGGAGAGGGAAAAAGAGTAGGCATGAAGACTCTAAATTCTAGAAGAAGGCAGTGGTTGGATTGTGAGCTCAAGAAGCAGACACACTTGGATTTGAACTAGAGGCCTGCTACTTGCCAACTCTGGGCCTTGGGCTGGTGTATAAGCCTCTCAAACTCTTCACTCTCTCCACCTATGAAACAAAAATCACAGTAGGGCCTCTATCACAAGGTCATTATGAGGCTCCCACAGTGCACTGGTTTTCGTTAATTGCCCGGTAAGTGGTTTTTTTGTTTCTTTCTTTCTTTCTCTGAGACTGGGGATAGAGGAAATCTCCACAAGGAGTAGAAAAGGAGAAAACGCAGAGACTGCCCTCACTATATTTCCTTTACACTCATCCCTGGGTGACGACTCAACCCCACCAGCTTCAAGAACCACTCACCTGAGACGGCTCTAGTAAGAGTCGCCAGGGACCTTCTTGGAACCCAACAAACATCTTTTCTTGACATCGTTGGACACTGTTCCTGAGCTGTCCTCTTCTCACCGAAGTCCTGCCACTTGTCAGGCCCTTGTCATTTCCCTCCTGTCCTCCCCCAGCCGCCTACATGGTCCTCGCTATTGGACCCCTCCCCAATCCTTTCCCCACACTTTAGCCAGAGTGCTTATCCTAACAAGTAGATCTCATCATGCCTCTCCCCTAGAGCCTTCATATGAACCTCTATGATCCTCAGCCCTGGAGAACCTGGTCTGTCTGTCTGTCCATCTTCAGGCTCATCTATTGCTATGCTAACCCACCCAAACTCCTTTGGACCTTCTGGCCTTTATTCCACCTGCTCTCTCGGCCTCACCCTTCACCATATTGTCTGCCTCACTTGTAAATCTTCAAAACTCAGGACAAGTCTACCTACCATCCACCTTTTCTAGATTACATACCTTCTTTGGTCATCAGTACAATTCCTGATCATTCTTAAGCTACTGCACTATTTGTGTGATGGTCTATATCCTCATAAGGCTGTACACTCCTCAACGGTGGACACTGTTTCTTACCTTTGTACACCACCACCCACCACAGTGACCAACAAAATCCTGCTTAAGTGAATTAATGATGAACTGGGCAAATAATCAATGCTTACCTCACAGTGTTACGGGACTGCTCTACCATCACTTCTACTGTAATCGCTCTCTCACTCTTTCTACAAGGGAAGAGAGTAATGTTCCATATCCTTGGCCCTTAAACCCTGCCTTCTAGCATTTCTTGGTCTTGTCATAATTATTATATTTTTCCACCTGATATTTAACTAATCAAAAACTTTACAAGTAAATTTACAAGTAAATTAAACTATCTGATCTTGTTCAATGTACAGTGAGTATAAATGGAGAGCCATGGGTTAAAATCCTAGCTCTACCAATAACTAGCTGTGGGATCTTGAATAAGTCATCCACTCCCAAGTTTGTTTTTCCCTCTAAAATGAGGGTAAAAATATCTCCCCCTACCTCACCCCACCCCCGCCGGCTTGTGAGGCTAATGAACTACATTGTACATAAAGCACTTAGCACATTGTTTAGAACAAGTATGTAATAGGCATTATCTTTATTATTAATGCACAATTAAGACACTTGTGCCCTTTGCAAACTATAATTTGTTAACCATTCATTATAGTGCTCTCTGTACTTTTCAAAATTGAGGGTCACCTTGGTTTTAGGAGATGAAGGCCCTGGGTACCTGTGTAGCTCAGTTGTTAAGCGACTGCCTTCGGCTCAGGTCATGATCCCGGGGTCCTGGGATCGAGCCCAGCATCGGGCTCCCTGCTCGGCAGGAAGCCTGCTTCTCCCTCTCCTACCCCCCCTGCTTGTGTTCCCTCTCTTGCTGTGTCTCTCTCTGTCAAATAAATAAATAAATAAATAAATAAATAAATAAATAAAAGATGAAGGCCTTAATAACAAGAAAAATGTTATATACATATATGCATATCGAATGAAAAAACCCTAAAACATATGCTTGTATTATATATATAATATAATTAGTAATTAATATATATGATATATATATATTACTACCTTGCTTATTTTATAACTGAAAAAAAATATCTGAACTATCGTAAGTTCACTGAAAATATAAATAGATTCCATTCAGTAAATGCTGGAATTTTCACAGTGGAATAAACATCGTTTATTAAATACACATTAACCACATGTTATTCAATGGTGAAATATGCTTTAAGCACATAAAATGAAAAATGCAATACCACAAACTTAACCTCTGCTATTGCTATTTTTCTGCGCTTAATATTGCAGTTCAAATCTGGTTAAGTTTTAAATGATGGTTTTGAAGAATGCAGTAAGCACAGAAAAGTAAAAATGAAGGGAAACAAAATTCATTAGCTAGAACCGTATGAGGAGACTTGCATGGCCTTTGGAAATATGAAGACAAGACCTTTGGAATTTATTCCTGATCTTTATTTATATTAGAGGGATATTACATATTTGTATTTTTAAAAATCACTCATCCAAAAGGGAAGGGTCTGTTTGTTTTATCTACGAAACTTACTTTCTCTCTCCCAATTGCCCCCAAAAAAGGAAAACCAAACGTGAGCCACTTTATTCAAAAAGAAGAATCTCATGACAATAGGATTATTATGACAAGCATTTCCCATACTTTATTCTTCATGCCCAGAATGACATTGGTAAGATAAGACATTTTAAAACTCAATAGCACTTATTTTGAAGTTTAAACTATCATGTTAAAAAAAAGTCATTTCCTTAAACAGGAAATGTATTAATAATGGCACAAAAGACAGTACTAGTCACACTATAGAGTACAATGTTGCCCTTCAAAAAGAAAATAATATCCTTATCCTCAAAGGGTAGTAATTCTTGAACGGATTTGTTTAAAAAATAAATACAGAGGGGGAAATCTTGACACCCCTCACCTCACATTCGCATATATTTTGTTGAATTCTGATCATGTGACTTAACTAAAGATTTCAGTTGAGGCCATCTAAAATTTAAAGTTGCAACAATATTCTCTAGTTCTCACCAATCAAATAAGTCCTCTTTGCTTTATACATCAATTTTTACACCAATATTTCCAAAATGATCATATTTTTGCAGCTGGTCATTCTGTTCAGCATTATACCCCAGAAGGCTCTGCAAAGAATGACTTACTAAAATACATTTTTAGAGACTCCTAAAGCTTTTAGATTTATATAATAGGAATTTAAGATGAAAGCATTTGGGGCGGGGCACCTGGGTGGCTCAGTCGTTAAGCGTCTGCCTTCGGCTCAGGTCATGATCCCAGGGTCCTGGGACTGAGCCCTGCATCTGGCTCCTTGCTTCTCCCTCTCCCACTCCCCCTGCTTGTGTTCCCTCTCTCGCTGTGTCTGTCTCTGTCAAATAAATAAATAAAATCTTAAAAAAAAAAGCATTTGGGGCATTGTTTGTTTTTATTTACTATTACTTTGGATTAGATAGTATTGGGCGGGATTCCAAGAAATGTTATTATACATGGATTCAAAGTCCTGAGGTGTTGGAAACAGTAGATTTTAATTTCCTATTAGCTAAAAACATAACCTTACATTCTGCTTCAATTCACTGCCTAACTCATTTTTTTGAAAGATTTTTTAAATTTATTTATTTTAGAGGGGGTGGTGGGGAGGAGCAGAGGGAGATGGACAAGCAGACTTGTACTGAGTAGGGATACCAATGCGAGTCTCAATCCCACAACCCGGAGATCATGACCTGAGCCAAAACCAAGAGTCGGCTGCTTTAACTGACTTGAGCCCCTCTGCCTAACTCATTTTACCAACAGGTCAGATTTACCTATTCTTACCTAAGTAAGATTTCTCCATTTCATTATAATGCAAAACTTTAGTCTTAGTTTAGCCTAATAGCTAGGCGCGCGCACGCATGCGTGCGTGTGTGTGTGTGTGTGTGTGTGTGTGTGTGTAAGTTCCTTTGTGTGTTGACCAGCTATTGGTCAATCAATGGCATTATTAAATCCAACCTGAAATACAATAAACTAGACTGTGTCTGTCCACTTCATAAGATCCATCAAAACACATCAAAATTAATGACTTTGGGTCAATTTTCTAAACTGTTTTTCCAAAGTAGCTAACAACCAGATTTCCTGAAGCCAGTGGACGGGACTCTCAGTGGATTGAGGCAGATATTGAGTCAGCATGTTTGTGAGTAAAGGTTACAGAAAGATTGTTAACCCAGTGCAAGCCCCTTATTCTCCAGGGTCTGGATATACATTGGTTTCTGGAAACAAACCGTTCTTTACTTGCTAAAACTAACTTTCTAAGATGGGACACTCCTGAGCCTCCAAAATTGTTGCTTTGCTTTTGAATCAGCTTCCTCACAATCCAAGATGTAGATTATTCTCTTGAAAATAACTTTTTTACTAAAAACTGGTTTGAGGAGTGATCTAGAAATACTTATTCTTGGGCGCCTGGGTGTCGTGGAGCGTCTGCCTTTGGCTCAGGTCATGTTCCCAGGGCCCTGGAATCGAGCCCTCCCGGGATCGAACCCCGCATCGGGCTCCCTGCTCAGCAGGAGTCTGCTTCTCCCTCTCCCTTTGCCCCTTTCCCACCACCCCACCCCACCGCCCCACTTCCGGTGCACGCACAATCTCTCTCTCTTTCTCAAATAGATAAATAAAATCTTTTAAAAATAATAAAAGAAAATAAATAAAAAGAAAAAAGAAATACTTATTCTTAAAGTCTCATTTTTATGAGCAAAGAGGATCAGTTTGGGCTTGGTAATAGAAACAGCAAAGAGGAGATTTTTATTTTTGCATAAAGCTGGAGCTTGCATAAATACACGAACATGAAAAGACACATCTTTTAAATGTGAATTACCTGAAAGTTGATTTTAACCAAAAGACGAGCAAGAGAAAACACAGTAAGATCAAATCTGCCTCGCTAATAGACTTGGATTCACTGGAGTTGAGCTGGGGGGTGGGGGGGTGCGGGTGGGGTGGCGGAATCACTCCATTTGGTTGATTTAGTAAAAGCCAAGAAATATGCTCCTGAGCACAGCATGGATGTAGGATGACTCACTCTTCCACTGTTTCTTGAACTGTTTTATGAGCAAAGATGCCTGTTACTTTGGTGTGATTTGAGGGGACTTTAAGGAATCTAGAAGTTCCTCATCCATTCAAAAGACAAACAGACCCCAAATAAGAATTTTTTTCTGTCCCAAAATATCTTCCTTACTAATGTGTGAAATTTCACCACCATTTTATTAAAGTAAATAAAAGAGCAAGTCTGGGGCGCCTGGGTGGCTCAGTTGGTTAAGCGACTGCCTTCGGCTCAGGTCATGATCCTGGAGTCCTGGGATCGAGTCCCGCATCGGGCTCCCCGCTCAGCGGAGAGTCTGCTTCTCCCTCTGACCCTCTTCCTTCTCGTGCTCTGTATCTCTCATTCTCTCTCTCTCTCAAATAAATAAATAAAATCTTAAAAAAAAAATTAAAAAAATGATACCTTAAAAAAAAAAATAAAAAAATAAAAGAGCAAGTCTGTATATTCTAAGGAGACAGAAACTACAGCTCACAGTTCTGTCCCCAGGACGAGATTAGTGCCTGGCAGAGAGGCTAATCAATAAATATCTATCTGTTGAATGAACACATTTCCTGACACTTTTATGCAAAGGAGAATTTTTTAATGTTGTTTGCTGTTTTTTTTTAAATCAATTTTCTTTCCAATCCATAAATGCTAGAACTTAAAGAAACTGTTGAAAGGCAAGAAAAGAGGGAACTTCAGAGTGAATAAAGTATATTCTTTTTTTTTTAAAGATTTTATTTATTTATTCATGAAAGACAGAGAGAGAGGGCACCTGGGTGGCTCAGTTGGTTAAGTGACTGCCTTCGGCTCAGGTCATGATCCTGGAGTCCCGGGATCGAGTCCCACATCGGGCTCCCTGCTCAGCAGGGAGTCTGCTTCTCCCTCTGACCCTCTTCCCTCTCGTGCTCTCTATCTCTCATTCTCTCTCTCTCAAATAAATAAATAAAATCTTTAAAAAAATAAAAATCTTAAAAAAAAAAAAAGGAAAGAAAGACAGAGAGAGAGAGGCAGAGGGAGAAGCAGGCTCCCAAGGAGCAGGAAGCCCGACGCGGAACTCGATCCCAGGACCCTGGGATCATGACCCGAGCCGAAGGCAGGCACTTAACCATCTGAGCCACCCAGGTGCCCTAAAGTATACTTATTCTTTCAGGATAATGGAAATGAGGGCAAATTTCTGATTTTAACAATTTTTTTTTTTTGGCCAGCCTAGCTACAGTCTAATAAATGAAAAGGAAAGAATGTGTTGTCTTTTAATATATGAATTTGGCTGCTTATCAATGGAGTACATTCCTTATCATCAAAATTTTGTGACCCCAAAATCAATGGGTGGTAGTGTGTCCTTATCTTCATAAATTCCTATGAATCCTAATTCTATTTTTTTAAAAGATTTTATTTATTTATTTGACAGAGAGAGACACAGCAAGAGAGGGAACACAAGCAGGGGGAGTGGGAGAGGGAGAAGCAGGCCTCCTGTCAAGCAGGGAGCCCGATCCCAGGGCTCGATCCCAGGACCCTGGAACCATTACCTGAGCTGAAAGCAGACGCCTAATGACTGAACCACCCAGGCAACCCCTTATGAATCCTAATTCTAACCTTATTTTGTTAAGCAGTTGGGGTGGGAGTGGTGGGTTAACTGACAAAAAAAATAATTCCAGCACACAGATTTTTCACCAGCCCCTTCATGTTATCAAATTTCACAGTAATAATATTTATTACTGGGACTGAGTGTTAACACACTAAAGAAGGACAAATAACTGATGCTGGAGACATCTTTTTTTTTTTTAGATAATTTTAATCTTTATGAAAATTCTTATATGAACAAAGTCGTCGTCCGCCCACCCCCAAGGGCCTGTGTTAATTTGCATAGTTTGTAACCTTAAGTCTGAGTAAAGTGTTGGCATAAGTCAAACGCAGGGCTGTTTACTATCATATTATGCCAACTATTGGATTACCTTTTAAAGAGGGAAAAAACAGGGGGTGGGGGGATGGGTTAGCCTGGTGATGGGTATTGAGGAGGGCACGTTCTGCATGGAGCACTGGGTGTTATGAACAAACAATGAATCATGGAACACTGCATCAAAAACTAATGATGTAATATATGGTGATTAACATAACAATAAAAAAATTAAAAAAAAAAATAAAAAAAAAAGAGGGAAAAAACATATGGCAGGTTTCATTTCAACACTCGAAAGAAAAGGCAATTGGGGGAGGTTAAATTCAGGAAGGAAAATTGTTTAGTTGCATCTTTGTTAACAATTTGGAAGCATCCATTGTATTAATTCTGCAATGGTATTGAGCTAGTTTTATTAAGGCAAATTTATAGCAATGTTAGAAATTAATACCACTCTTATTTCCTCCACTGCCTGACTTTATTGAATGCCATGGGGCATATTAATCAGTAAAGCCAAGTAGTGCATGAAATAAAAGTATAAATTAACCTGTAACATGAATGTAAAAGGGGCTTAATAAAATAGAAATAAATAACACTTTAATGATAATCAATCTGTCCTGTCTGAGCCAAGTAAAAATTGTGATAATGCCAAACACAGGGTCTAAAGAGCCCTATATATTTTTATAAAGTTAGATGGAACCAAACATTGACATAGAAGTCAAAGTTGATAATTACGGCCACATAAGCCACAAATGATGTGTTGCAGGAATCCTGGAACTTTTAGTTCAAAAGACAAACATATGTACTGCATTAAAAAAGTTTGAACACTCAGCAGCTAACTATTCTAAGTTTCCACTTTTTTACCACCCTGAACACGCCCAATCTCATCTAAGTTCCCACTTTGGGTCAGGTAGTTTAGAAAAACATGATTGTCTTACTGGGCTCCCCCGGCCAATATATTCTGGTATTTTTTAAAAGTATAGTAAATGGCTTTTAAATTTATTGATGTAAACTGTACTTTCTTCACATTTTTATATAAACTGTATTTGCTTCAAATTTTTAAAAAATATAGGATTTTATTAAAATTTTAAAAATCTTAAAAAAAATCTCTTCTCTGTCTATAATTAGGACTCCCTTTTGCTTTTTTCATGTTACTGTACCTTTCTCTTTCATTCTGGATCAAGTAAAAGATAGTATTAATATCAATACCAATATAGTATATATATATAAATTATAAATTTTTTCAGAGAAAAAAAAAGATATACCAAACAACATATATAACTGGATGACACTATTTCCCTCCAAAACGTGCTTGCTTTGAGTATATAATTGAAACAATGATAGTACCACAGTGTAAGATACCTACAAAATGAAATTCAAAGCTTCTTTGAAACAAATAGCCATAGAGGGGCACCTGGGTGGCTCAGTGTCAGTTAAGCATCCAACTTTTGATTTCAGCTCAGGTCATGATCTCGGGGTCCTGGGATTGAGCCTGTGTAGGGCTCCCTTCACTCCCTTCACAGGAGGGAGTCTGCTTCTCCCTCTCCCTCTGCCCTCCCCCTGTTCATTCTCTCTCTCTCTCTCAAAATATAAATATTAAAAAAATAATAATAACCATACAATAATATTGTCAACTCTTCACAGAGAAACTGACACAACCATAAGCTTCAGTCTAATCTCTCGATCTACATTTACATATGCAACCAAAAGATAATGTGGGGGCAAAGGGTCGGGCATGTAACACCTGTTATTTTTGTAAGTATCCATTAACCTTACCAGGTTGATGAAAGAATAAAACAGTATGTTGATATTTGGAATAATAAAACATGCTCCCCAAATGCAAGATATTATTATTAATATTCATGGAAATAAAATATCCACACACAGCTCTACTCACACTTGTTCTCCTGGATTTTAGCATTGACTATAATAATCAAGGAAGATAATATAAAACACTTTATTTTTTATAAAAACACCTTAAATCATATTTTAAAATTATGTGAACAGCGACTTTATTTTTTTTTAAGATTTTATTTACTTGAGAGTGAGCAAACACAAGCAGGGAGAGGGGCAGAGGGAGAGGGAGAAGCAGGCTCCCCGCTGGGCAGGAAGCCCAACTCGGGGCTCCATTCCAGGACCCTGGGATCATGACCTGAGCCAAAGGCAGACGCTTAATGACTGAGCCACCCAGGCGCCCAAAACAGCAACTTTGTAACTTCTTTTTGCTTTCTAATGCTGATGCTATATCAATTTGATTAAATCTTCAAGGATCCTGTTCCCTGTCACCAGATCAATCTCCCTGGTAATATTATTCCTATGAGTATGTTTCCCTCTAAAATCCTCCCTGGCTCCTTCTGCCTCCAGAATAAAGTTCTAACTGCTTAGCTGCACATCAAAACTTCATGATAACGCCCCACTCCTTGTAGGTAGCCAAAGTTCCTATGCTCTGGTCTGTGACCCTTTCCAACTATGACCCTTTGTTTATGACCTTTTTGCCTGGAGTGTCTCTCCCTCTCACCACAACTATACTACAGCCCCACCATCATCCCCATAAAGTTCTTCCCAACCTTCAAAGCTCTGCTCAAATGCTACTCCTCCTAAACTTTTCTGATCACTCTGAGATTGCATTTTTTTTAAATTTCAGCATGGACGGAACCAGTGGATCCACAGAATTGTGGATCCATCATAGAATTTTAAGTCTTACAGTCTTTTGGCAAAAAAGAAAAAAATTAATTCTTTATTTTGTTAAAATTGCATGTGTTGTACCAACATTCAGTGTCCCCATCAATGTACAGCTGATGCTTTGTTTTAAGCTATTTCTTAAGAAATCCAAAAATTATTCAATAGAAATTGTTTCAATTTACAAACCCCTTTTTAACATCACAATGAAACGTCATGCTGTGAGGTGGCTTTTCTGATATTATGGGCAAAATCACCAATGCAGGTATGTGGGTATCACTCTAGAATTCCTTCCCCTCCAACAGAGCAGAATAATCTAGGATGGACTCCAATATATAGAATGTATGCCTAGAGACATTACAATGGCTTATTTACAGAGCAAAAAGTCATTCAGATATTCTGAATTATTTTATGGTAGTGAAAACCTACTGACCCAAGGATCTCATCAAGAATAAGAAAACAATATTAAAGGCCACTGGGCTTTTGCATTTTATTAACTTCAAAATGGAAAATTAAGTCTGGGTCATATTAGAACACTAAGCAATTGCAGTGAGACCTCCCCTCGCTATCACAGTCTCAAAAATATGTCAGTTGGTATATTTTACCTTTACACTTTATTTCGGGGGGGAAAGATATAAAGTGTAAATGCCAAAGAACAGGCACAAGAAATCATATAGGGATTTTAGCTGATTTCATTTTCTGAGAAATAAGATTTAGAACAAGTTTTTCCCTGGGTTAAAAGCCAGGGAAGAAAATTCTTACTGCCAAATTGTCACCTATCAATTATTCTTAGTGCATCCTAATAATTTCATATAATTAAAGAATAAAAATTGACCCTCTGTGACTTAAAATTATAATAGTCTAGCACATGGTAATTATCTGAATTCTAAACATCTATGTTATAAATGTTCATAGATTGTAAACATCTCTGTTATAACTGTAAAACAACAACTATAATAATTATTATAATAATCAGCCAGAGAAACTGCAGAGCATAAAACAGTATGGGCTCCCCCTGCTGTTTCTACTGCTAAACTTAACTAACATTTCCGGTTGCCAGGGCTTGGTGCCCTGATTTTAAGGTTGATTCATAAACAAAGGGTAAACAAAACAAAATTAAAATGCCATTATATCAATAAATCAGTAGGTTGAGGGGGAAAGGAGAAATGAGACTGTCGTAATAAGGAAGCACGTACACGAAGGTGGGCATTGCCTGGAATTCCAAAAGCTGTGCTAATGAGCTTCTGGGGAGCATCAAGACTGTCCTGCCGCATTTAGATAAAGAAGTTTATAAGTCTGACTTGCTAGGGAACTTTGTCAAATCTGAAAGTCATATAATGCCCCTTGGCAAGTTGGACACAGTGCCGCCATCTCGGCTCTCTGCAAGTGGGGACATGTAGACAAGCCCAAGCCCAACAGGGTACAGTAAGGAGATTATTTTGGAGAAGTCCTAATGACATTGAACAGGAGGCTAGCTTAACATCTTGTCCAAGTGAGATCCCAGGCCTCCTCCATGATGGTTGCTTGGAGTTTTGTAGGCTAATGAGGGGAACCATCTGTAGCACTTTGCTGGCAGATGCGTCCCCTCCTCATACTGTGCCAGAGTCTCCTAATGAGGAGGTCTGTAGAGGGCTTCGGGATCACCCTGCGAGGGAAGATTATGCTACTTAGAAACCGTGTGATCTAGAGGCCAGACCAGTACTTGATTATTTGTACATATGCATTTTAGTATGCCTTGTCTTTTCCAGTGTGAACATCAGAATGTGTGACTGTATTTATAAGTTTGTTTTTATGCTGCCACATTCAGGGACACCCACAAGTAAAAATTATAGCCTATGCTTATTTCTTTTGTAAAAATGTTATAGACTATTTCAAATAAAAGGAGAATCCAGGGTGCCTGGGTGGCTCAGTTGGTTAAGCGACTGCCTTCGGCTCAGGTCATGGTCCTGGAGTCCCAGGATCGAGTCCCACATCGGGCTCCCTGCTCAGCGGGGAGTCTGCTTCTCCCTCTGACCTTACCCCCTCTCATGTACTCTCTCTCAAATAAATAAAAACAAAAATCTTTAAAATAATAAAAAATATTTTAAAAAAAAGGAGAATCCAAATTGAGTAAAGAGGAAAAATATATATATAGACACTCAGGTGTATTTTCCTTCCTTCCTTCAAATGTGTTTATTTTGCAATGTAGAGTTAATTTCTAACTTTATAATATCAAAAAGTATTAAGAAATCAAACCCAAATGATATATCTTAAAATCTTTATGAGTAAATTTCAAATTATGACAGAATGACATTTCAAAGCATTTACCTAGCAGCATATGGGAAATTACATAAGGATTATAGTAGGCATCAAAATATTTTAAGGCAACCACTAAACAGTTTTAAAGATAGACTTAATTGGGGCCCCTGGGTGGCTCAGTCGTTAAGCGTCTACCTTCAGCTCAGGTCATGATCCCAGGGTTCTGGGATTGAGCCCCACATCGAGCCCCACATCGAGCCCCACATCGGGCTTCTTGCTCTGCGGGAAGGCTGCTTCCCCCTCTCCCACTCCCCCTGCTTGTATTCCCTCTCTCGCTGTGTCTCTCTGTCAAGTAAATAAAATCTTAAAAAAAAAATAGACCTAATCACAACCTCAGCATTTAAAATAAGTAGTTACATACTACAAAACTGTTTTAAAAGAGCATAAATTATTTTATCTTGCAGTAATTCCCAAAATTTTATGACAATTCCACTCTATCATTCATTTCAGTTTCAATTAATCTGTCATTGAAAGAGCCTTGTTAAAATTAATTTTCTTTTTCCAAAAAAGAAAAAAATACTCCTTAAAATTCACATTCATTTAGATAAGCTCAACTTCTATCATGAAGAGAGATAAAAGAGACTCAGAGGAGACCAGATAAACTGAAGATTTTAAGATGTTTAAGTAGGGCTTTATTATAGATCAAAAGTTACAAGATGCTTAAAACCAAAGAGACGATGTCTATACTTTAACTTGGTTGACAAGGAGGTTAGGTGAATTTTTAATATGAAATATGCAGCTTTTAGCAAAAGTGCAAAGTAAGTTCAAAGTTCCAGTTTACATAAATCTCACACAGCGGCACTGGGAGCTGCTGGCTATTTTACCATCTGACGTCTCCCACAGAGAAGATTTTAAATGTGTTTCCCCAATAGCAGAGTAACACTTTAGGCTGCCCGGGAAGACTATGACAATAATTCCTGCCTGAAAACTCCTCTTAAATTAGATCTGCCTTCTAAAAATATTATTACAAGAATTTTAGTTCAGATTATCCTTATTCTCTAGAACTGACATAGAGATATACAAATGACATTTCTTTTAATAATAAATTCTTTATTTAAATGCAATTTAGTTAGCATATACTGTATTATTAGTTTCAGGTGTAGAATTCAGTGATTCGTCAGTTGCATATAACACCCAGTGATCAATAACAAATGACATTTTTTTTTAAAGATTTTATTTATTTATTTGACACACAGAGAGAGCGAGAGCGAGAGAGAGAGAGAAAGAGAGAGAGAGAGAGGGAGAGAGCACAAGCAGGGGGAGCGGCAGGCAGAGGGAGAAGCAGGCTTCCTGCATGAGCAGGGAGCCCGATGTGGGGCTCGATCCCAGGACCCTGGGGATCATGACCTGAGCTGAAGGCAGCGGCTTAACCAACTGAGCCACCCAGGCACCCCAACAAATGACATTTTTTTAAAAGTTCTTTGCAAGCTTCAGCTTGTTTTCATTAGAAATTCCACATTGCATACTAGTACTAATAACTGATTTTAGCAATAAGTAATAGAGTTATAAACACTCCTGCTATTTAATGAAAGAAATGCCTCAGCTTCACGTTTTATTTATTAGCATTTGAAGTCCCTCCATAACCCTAGTAAGATCAGCTATAGCTTAAATGAGAAAAATGGCCTGCCAAAAATTCTTTGTTGTTAAAATACATACTGTATGTTTGAAGTTTTCCTGCAAATCCTTATAACCTATTTCAACTTGAGGACAGATTGGGCTCCAAGCCTAGATTTACTTCATAAATCCCCAACAAAGTATCTTTTGCCCGAAATTTTTATATATTTTTTTCATAACGTACCAGCTACAAATATTATCTTAAGATTGTTTTGTTTTATTAACCATCTGAGAGTTATTCATCTAGAGTTGTACCAGTGAGAAGGTAGCAGAGCCTGTTCACAGTAGAAATATTTGCTACTTAAAAATGAACACAAATTTAGACTTACAACATGTCTGTCTTCAGTGCTGTGTTTGTGGTGAAGTTCCATAGTTATTACATGTCCTAAGTATACATTCAAATATCTCTACAAATGAAAAACAAAAAGCTAAGCATTCACTCGCAAAAGATTGCGCTGCTCCATCAACATGGCAGGAATATTTCAAATAAATGATCTCTTCTCAAATCCATTGAAAGAACGGAATGCATTTGTCTGGCCTTTTCTCTCTCCGCCCCTGCCCACCATTTTTCTCTTTGATCTGCAATTCCGCCTGCCCCTCTCTAGCCACGCGGCAATGATCCCCCATGATACTGATGGGGGGGTAAAAAATGGGGAAGGACGAGGGCTAAGGGGAGGCAACATGATGAGAGCCGCCTCTCCTGATTTGAGAGCAACCACGCGGCTCCCCTCTCCTACCACTAGCTGGCGCCAGAGCTCTAAAGATGCAGTGATATAGTGCGTCACAGCCTGCTAATTAACAAGACTGTTTTCAAACTGACCGCAGTTATCCGAGGAAAACATGAAATTATTTTCACTGTGAACATGTAGTAAAGCAGCACCACAGAGGCTGCCATTTCGATTAAAATAACCCCATTTTATGCCTCCAAGCTTTTGTCGAAGAAGGAAGGGAAGGAAGGGAAGGAAGGGAGGGAGGGAGAGAAAAGAAGCATCATTAAAGAATCTGAAGGGTTTTTTTTTTTCTTATCTAAATAATAAACCTAGGAGAAGCCCTTTTTTCCTCCACCAACTATTCACTATACATATAAAACTAAAAATTTCTGGTTATATAATGCTCTGTTAACCTAAATAATAAAGTGCCTTTTTTTATTATGCCTTTAGTCTAAGACAGAAATGTCCAACATAGGAGGGTCAAAGCAACTTTACTGCCTTAACTCCTAATTCACTGTTATACCCTCCTTCCTTGTAACTAGCTTCAGCTTTGCACTCCTAGCATGCCTGCTCTGCAAGACCAGCTTTCTCTCATCCTGCCCTTGCCTCCTCTAGTGTAAGCAGAACACCGCCCTTCCAGACACCGCCATGGCTGCAACTCTGTGGCCAGGAATGGCAGCCAAATGCACATAATCGCTCATTTTAGGGAAAGATGGCTCCTGGACAAAAGAAGGAAATAGCACTTTTGGTTCATGATGTAAATTATTGTTTTGCAAGTAGATATACTGAGCTAGAGGTCTGACTAGAACAAAATCATATGCAAAAAGGTCAAAGCCTTTGCTGCCATGGAAAATACTGGTTTTCCAATATGGAGGTTCATCAAAAAGTTGAAAATAGAGCTACCGTGCGACCCAGCATTGCACTACTGGGTATTTACCCCAAAGATACAAATGTAGTGATCCGAAGGGGTACGTGCATCCCAGTGTTTATAACAGCAATGTCCACAATAGCCAAACTATGGAAAGAGCCAAGAGATGTCCATCAACAGATGATGAATGTATAAAGAAGATGTGGTGTATATATGTATGTGTGTATGTGTGTATATATGTATGTATATATGCGTGTGTGTGTACACATACAATGGAATATTACGCAGCCATCAAAAAAAAACCGAAATCTTGCTATTTGCAATGACATGAATGGAACTAGAGGGTATTATGCTAAGCAAAATAAGTCAATCAGAGAAAGACAAGTATCATATGATCTCACTAATATGAGGAATTCTTAATCTCAGGAAACAAACTGAGGGTTGCTGGAGTGGTGAGGGGTGGGAGGGATGGGGTGGCTGGGTGATGGACATTGGGGAGGGTATGTGCTATGGCGAGTGCTGTGAATTGTGTAAGACTGATGAATCACAGACCTGTACCCCTGAAACAAATAATACATTATATGTTAAAAAAAAAAAGAGAGAGAAAAAAGAAAAGAAGATAGTAGGAAGGGAAAAATGAAGGGGGGAATCAGAGGGGGAGACAAACCATGAGAGACTATGGACTCTGAGAAACAAACTGAGGGTTCTAGAGGGGAGGGGGGTGGGGGAAGGGTTAGCCCAGCGATGGGTATTAAGGAGGGCACGTACTGCATGGAGCACTGGGTGTTATATGCAAACAATGAATCATGGAACACTACATCAAAAACTAATGATGTATGGTGACTAACATTACATAATAAAATTAAATTAAATTAAAAAAACAAAGAAAATACTGGTTTTCATTTGAGCAAACTTCATATATATGTAATACATTTTTACAATTAGAAAAATGGCAGACACCAATTATTTTGGCAAGAGGAGAATTTAGACAAAACTACAGTGAAATATAATTTTCTGAAGCAATACTTTTTAGTTTAACTTATGAATGGTCTAAATGGCTGGTGATACCCATTCGAATCTCGTACCTATTACCTACTCTGCCCCCTCGTGTCCTCCAGGACCAGTGGAGGTGGACCACGTGGGACTGGGGAGGAAAGAACTGGTTTCTTCGAAACCAGCCTTCCCCTGGCTTTCGGAGACAGAAAAACATCAAGCTTTCCTTCCCTCACCCTTACGCTAATTCCTCAAAGAATGAATGCTAAGCTTTATCTTGGGCTGATTTGCTTCACCTCCAGGACAAATGAGGTAAATGTGTTTTCTGTACTTAGAAGCCAGTCCCTCTCTGAGCCAAAGTATACATGTGGTGCCTCAGACTTGCAGTTCTAAACCTTTCCTGAGCTGAGTTTTCCCTTGGGATATCAGTGAGTCATGTCCTTTCCTCTCCAAATAAGGTCCCAGAAATGAACCGGGACAGGGTGTGGGGTGCTATACCAACTGATGTTTGTTTTGGTGGCTTTTCAGTATGCCCGTTGAAATCTTTACAAACACTTACCTAATGACACCTAGGTGACTTTGATGAAGGAGGGAATATTCAGAAGGTGATAATAAAGTTTTGAGACTGTAAAAAATTCTGCAGAGCAAACACAATGGAAGAGCTCAGTGCATCTGCAGTGTCATGGAGGGTCAGATTTACTTTTTTGTTATCAGTGCTGATTTTGCTGGGCCTTTCCAGGAGACATAATGACGGGGGAAATAAATTAACCACAATTTGGAATGCCTTGATCTTTATGCTAACTGCAGTTGTCTTTTGTTACTTACTGGCCTTGATCTATAGATGGACTGCATCAGTTGCTACTGAACCCAGCAGGTTCCTAGTGCAAGCCCAAGTCTTATGCATAGTTTAATTCATATTCCACTCAACATGCCCATTTTATTTCTAGTGGAAATTGCTCATTTAATTGCACTGTAAGTTTTATGGGGTATGCCCCAGGCTGCGTTCTTTATGCTAGGCATTTCAGTATTTATGGGCAGAGCTATACCCAAAACTTCAAACATAAAGTAAAACCAGCAAAATATGCTCTCCTCCAATTCCATAAATACTTTTCTCCAGTTTCATTATTTTTTTCCAATGAAATTAAAGGAGTGTGCTAAACCTGTAACATAGACTATTGCTTGGTGTCTCCACAGCTGCTTTTGTCCTTCAGATTCATATCTGATACAGTTCTGCTTTCCTGCTCAAGAAAGACTACAAGAGAGCAAGAGTGGTCCATTCTGTGCATGAGCTCGCTCTCCACTAACAGAAAAGACTTCCTCTGTCCATAGTCTACAGCATTTTTTCCATAAGACTAACCTGATTTTTTCCTTTGTTTTTTTAATGAACTGTGCCTGCTTCTAGGTGACACCTACACACAGTAAATAAAAGCTCTGGATTACAGATTTAATGGATGTGTTGCACAATAGGTCTGGTTGAAAGAAAGAAATATCTGTCAGCCTTCTGCACAGATGGTTTCTACTTTGGGGGGCAGGGGCAGACAGACCTGATTTTACCTATAGCAGATCAGAATACATTCCTAAACTACTCAAATACTAAGGTTCTACTGTGTTTTACTAAACCTGTGATTTGCTGTTATCTACTATTGTTATCCTGGGAATTCCAGAGATGCCGACAAACACTTCCTACTGATTACAGCATTGATGCCATCATTCCTGTATTGGTTGGGATTCAGTGAAGCTCAAGTAGAGGAAAACCCGAAATAACAGTGGCTTAAACAAGACAGAAATTCTCGTACTCGGGGTGCCTGGGTGGCTCAGTTGGTTAAGCGACTGCCTTCGGCTCAGGTCATGATCCTGGAGTCCCGGGATCGAGTCCCACATCGGGCTTCCTGCTCAGCAGGGAGTCTGCTTCTCCCTCTGACCCTGTTCCCTCTCGTGCTTTCTATCTCTCATTCTCTCTCTCTCTGAAATAAATAAATAAAATCTTTAAAAAAAAAAAAAAAAAGAAATTCTCGTACTCATTAGAATAGTTCACGTATTCTGGTTCTTCTCCCATCAGGGCACATGGAAGGATTGTACTTCCCTACCCTCTTTGAAGTTAGGCATTTTGATGTGACTTACATTAGCTAATGAAGGAACACGTGTGTTTTCACATGTGTGAAAACTCAGGGTTTTTTTCAGGCGGAAGCTTTAAGAGTATACGATTGACTACATTCCCTTTGCCTGTCTGGACAGTAGTGGGAGCACTGATTGAGATAGAATGCTTCAGCCCAGGTCTCTCAGTGCCCTCAATGAGCAGATTCCCCTACTGACCAGCACTGGACAAATGGTGGGATCAAGAAATAAACTTTTGTTGTGTTAAATTTCATTCTCACATAACAGTCGGGGTTGAAGGGCTAGAAGTGACACAGTGATCCATGGTTTTAGGAACCCAAGCTCCTCTGTCGGGCTGTTTAGGGGAGCATAGCCACGTGCTCTTGTTCTAAAATTCCAAGCAGCAGGAAGCTCCACTCAGATCCCCCTGGCCAGGACTTGGCTGCATGGCTACCTCTAGAGCTGCAAGGGAAGGGGGACAGACGAAAGCTAGTTGAGGCTCAGCCAAAACTTGTGGACTGTTTTACTACGTGAGAGGAGGCAGGGTGCTGCCGCTCTGCTCTCACTCTCAAAAAGTCCTTTTGTGGGGCGCTGGGTGGCTCTGTCAATTGAGCGTCTGCCTTGGGCTCAGGTCATGATCCCAGGGCCCTGGGATCCAGTCCCGCATCGGGCTCCCTGCGCAACGGGGAGCCTGCTTCTCCCTCTCCTTCTGCCGCTCCCCCTGCATGCGCGCTCTCTCTCTCTCTCTCTCTCTCTTAGATAAATAAATAAAACCTTTTTTTAAGTCCTTTTTTTTTAAGATTTATTTATTTATTTGAGAGAGAGAGACACGGGGAGAGAGGGTACACAAGCAGGGGGAGTGGGAGAGGGAGAAGCAGGCTTCCCACAAAGCAGGGAGCCCGACTCATGGCTCCATCCCAGGACCCTGGGATCATGACCTGAGCCGAAGGCAGACGCTTAATGACTGAGCCACTCAGGCGCCCCTAAAAAAGTCCTTTTGTAAATAGACGCTGGTGGTAGGATTGTACAGCCCCCATCACAACCATCTTTTATAAAAATGCAGAAGTAATTAGAATATTGGTCAATATGGATGATGAGAGATTGAAGCCACCTGAATTTATTTTGTTGCTGGGGAGAGGTTCTTTTCTCCAACATCTGTGTTGGTAAGAAATTCTGAAACAAGAATCCTCATTTATAACCTTCAACAGGATTTGAAATGAGACTGTTTGTATTAATTCCATGTACTTGTTCATCTGGCTACTTTTATATATTTTTAAAAGATTTCATTTATGAACTTAGAGAACACCAGGGGTGCCTAGCTGGCTCAATCAGTGGAGAATGTGACTCTTAATCTCAGTACCAGTTCAGGCCCCACATTGAGTGTAGAGTTTACTTAAAAATAAAATCTTAAAAATAAAAATCACAAAAATCAAGTTTATATTGTCTGCTATAATATCTCACTACCAGTCCCAGAAATACAAGAAACAGGGATAGTGAGTTTGGCTGTACCTTCATTGTTTTTTGCAAAGACCAGAACTGAAGAAAAATCAATGTGATCAATTCCAACATCAGGGGGTTGTTTCCCCATTGTGTCTGAGCTGAAGCTGGCAGCAGGAATTAGTGATGCTATCTTATATGCACACTACAACTGACCCAGTCCCCAAAACCCCCGTTGGACAGATCGGGTGAAACTGGCCACATTGGAACTATATCACAGCGCAGAAAGAGCCTTGTTCTTTTAACAAAGTATTCAGTTCAAAGCAAAGTGAAAAGCCTTTTTGTCAGCTTTAGTTTCACATCTAAGTCCATTTTTGGTCACCCCTCCTTGTGTAGAAAAAAAATTTATTATTTTTAAAGATTTTATTTATTTGATAGAGACATAGCGAGAGAGGGAACACAGCAGGGGGAGTGGGAGAGGGAGAAGCAGGCTTCCCGTGGAGCAGGGAGCCTGAAGCGGGACTCGATTCCAGGACCCTGGGATCACGACCTGAGCCGAAGGCAGACGCCTAACGACTGAGCCACCCAGGCGCCCCCCCGCACACGGCAAAAAAAATTTTTTTAATTGTCCAAAATGTTTCCAAAGCATTTTTGGTCAACACTACAGCTTAGCCAGGAGGGAGCCTGACCCCTAAAGAATTTATGGTCTAAGATGTGGAGAGAAGCAAGGCAGACAGGTGGGTATTGCTGAATTAGTCACCCAAATGCAAATCCAAAGCGGGCCTGGGGCAGGCAGCAGCACCAAGTGTGGCAAGTCACACTGCCTTTTCACTCTCCTTTCTTGACCTCCACTTCTCTTCCTGCCTCCTGGCCTTACTCGTACAGTGGGAAATCTACTGTCAATTGGGGGAGTTCCAGTGTGCCTGAGCATGTTTGTCAAACTGGTGGGGCAGGCCTTGGAGAAGCCTGAGGGGCCTCTGGCAATGAACTCAAACTGGGTCTGCTACTTAAATTCAAACACATCCAGACAAGTCTGGCAAATGAGTAGGGGGAGGAGAAGGGCGTCTGTGTGAGATGCACAAGTCTCCCAACAGAAGAACTCCATTTTCAGGGTAGAGCGAGTCTTGTTTGCATGAGCAAGGGCTGACTTATCTTCCCCTCTCAAAATAATTCTTTTTTTTATGATGATTAAGGTATAATTGACATTCAACATTATATTAGTTTCCAGTGTACAACATAATGATTGGATATTTGTATATACTGCAAAATGATCACA
The DNA here is from genome assembly GCF_003265705.2 of Callorhinus ursinus. Classification (NCBI taxonomy): domain Eukaryota; kingdom Metazoa; phylum Chordata; class Mammalia; order Carnivora; family Otariidae; genus Callorhinus; species Callorhinus ursinus. The sequence goes on along the minus strand of NW_027397064.1, from coordinate 53,706,274 downwards.
TAATAAGTCTGGTTGACATCCATCACCATACATAGTTACAGATTTATAGATTTTTTTTCTTATGAGAATTTTTTCAGGTTTACTGTTAACAACTTTCAAATATGCAATACAGTATTATTAACTACAGTCACCATGCTGTACATTATATCCCCAGGACTTTTATTTTATAACTGGAAGTTTATACTTTTTGACTCCCTTTACCCATTAAACCCACCCCCACCCTGGCCACTGGCAGGCACCAATCATGCTAACCTTCTCTGTATCGGTCCAATTTTAGTGTACGTGCTGCCAAAACGAGCCCTCAAAATAACTCTGATGATTGTTTTTGAGTCCTAGGAAATTGGGACACAGGGTCAGAATCTTGTATACCCAATGGGAGTATCACTGTTGCAGGCTTCAGCAGGATTTGCTATCAGATCAGAAAACAAGCCTTATGGGTGCCTTCGTATTCATCAGAAAAAGATGCCCTGACTCAGAACCTGGCTAAGGGAGAGGCTGGGGCTGGTACCTGCAGTTCAAAACCCCAAAACCACACATGGAGGCCCTGATGGGAATGATGAGAATGCTATTAAGCCAAAGGACTCCAAAGTACCCAGCTCTCCTCCTCTCCTCCACATAGGCCCCGGGAAAGACATTTAGAAGCAATGAGAAATGGAAATCAAAGAACCATATGCCTAAAACCCCAATGCAGAGCTCTCTGATGCTAGGCCAAGCACATGGTTTAGGCTTAACTCAAAATGAGTTCTCTCCTTTCCCTCAAGCCCATCTTACATCTTGGCATCTTCCCTCCCTCAAGCCAGCTAGCCTCGTGGGATAAGAGACCAAAGTAAAAAATAGCCCAAATGGTGACCTGAAATCTGACCTAACAAAGCCTGAGAAAGGAGCAGTCAGAGGAGAGGCAGGGGAAAGCTGGGGAGAGTGATCTAAGGCTTTAAATCACCAATGCTTCCTGGTCATGGGCTTGACCATCATAATTCTCAAAGGGCAAGTTTAAGGAGCTGCTACAAAAAATGTGAGGAAAACAATTGGGAAGCCAAAAGTAATGTGGAAAAAATCAATACAGTATTTCAATATCATAATCCAAAAAAGAACAAAAATGTTAATCAGAACTTAAAGAAATATTAATTCTGCTCCCTGGCAGTATTAAAACATAGAGGAGTGGCAATTTCCTGGAACACATCTAATTCTGTAATTACTTAGGTGACTAATCCAATAAAGTCTACATTTACTAAACTCCAAGCCTACAACTAAGGGTTTTTTTTTTCTTTTGATGTATCTTAAAGCATTTTAAAGTACTCAATGCAGGCATTTTATGTAGATTTATTAGAAAGTTTATGAAATGTAATGTAACTGCTATAGTTTTAGTAAATAATAAAATTAAAATGATTCATAGTTCTTCAAATCACAGATGGCCCTCCACTTACGGTGGTTTGACTTACTATTTTTTTTTTACTTTACAATGGTACAAAAGTGATACATGTTCAGTAGAAACCAAACTTCCCATTTTGATTTTGATCTTTTCTGGGGCTAGTAACATGTAGTACTATATTCCCTTGCGATGCTGGGCAGCCCCAACCCTCAGGCAGCCCCAGCTCCCAGTCAGCAGCAGCCCCTAGTTCAGGCCTGCCATCACATTGCGGGGGTTGGGGGGGTTGAAAACACCCTTACAAAACTTTTCTGTACCCATACAACCATTCTGTTTTTCACTTTCAGCACAGTATTCAATAAATCACATGAGACATTCAACACTCTTATCAAATAGGCTTCTAGTTAGAGGATGTTGCCCAACTGTAGGCCAGTCTAAGTGTTCTGAGCAGGTTTAAGGTAGGCGAGGTTAAGCTGTGATGCCCAGTAGATAAAGTGCATTAAATGCATTCTTCGCTTCTGATGGGTTTATCAGGACTTAACCTCATCATAAGTTGAGGAAGATCTGGATAATATTCACTGTGCATTTTACTCAGAAAGGAAGAAAAAAAATCTAACTGAGGCATGGTGTTCAAAGTTCCTCATGGCCACAAAACTTTTTTTAAAAGCTGTATTTTACACAGACATTATCTACATAAATACAGATAAAAGCAGATCTGCTCCAGGGGTGTGCTGGTAAATGTTTAACAAGGAGCTCTCTAAGAAACCCTGATTTGGAGGTTCGCTGCTTTCTGTGGTATAAATGCTCCCACCTTGGCCGTCACCAAATGAAGACTTGGAAGAGATACACAGAATCTGCACCTGTGGGCAGGTGCCTCAGACACCCCTGAGCCAGCCCCCCACCCCCACCACTCAGTCCCCTCTCCCTTAACACCCAAGGGCACAGTTTGAAAACTCTTAGTGAGATAACTTTGTACAAGGAAACTTTTTGGGGTGGTTGGGTGGCTCAGTCGGTTAAGCGTCTGCCTTCAGCTCAGGTCATGATCTCAGGCTCCTGGGATCAAGCCCCACATCAGACTCCCTGCTCAGCGGGGAGTCTGCTCCTCCCGCTCCTTCTGTGCTCTCCCTCCCTCTCTCTCTTTTTCAAATAAACAAATAAAATCTTTAAAAAAAAAAAAAGGAAACTTTTTGATGGTTATCCCAAAGATTGCTAAATTGCTGCTTAGCAATACTTAGAAATCCTGTTTTCCTTGCCTTATCTTACAATTCAATGAGAGCTCTAAAAATACACAGTAGAGATTTACTAACCCCCGAAAGACAACTCCCTCCCTCATTTTAATAACCTTTAACCTTCATCATAGGATATTCCCAGTATACACTTTATTTTTTTATTTTTTTTTTAAGATTTTATTTATTTATTTGACAGAGAGAGACACAGCGAGAGAGGGAACACAAGCAGGGGGAGTGGGGGAGGGAGAAGCAGGCTTCCCGCAGAGCAGAGAGCCCGATGTGGGGCTCGATCCCAGGACCCTGGGATCATGGCCTGAGCCGAAGGCAGACGCTTAACGACTGAGCCACCCAGGTGCCCCGCAGTATACACTTTATATGAGTCTTGTCTCAAAGAGGACACACAAAAATTTGCTCTTAAAATTCTAAAAGTCAGAGGGACAGATTTATCTGCCTCCCACTTTCCCTCCCTCTCCTTTTCCTTATCTTTTTCTCTCAAAGCCTCTCAAACCGCCCCCCCTCCTCCCTCTCCACTATCTCTTTCCAAAAATTGTAGTACATGTGGAGCTGGTCAGCCTGGTTCAATGAGGAATTCGTACAGACGCGGAGCACATTTCAATCCTGTACCCTCCCAGCCTTAGCCCTGAAGAATGTGGGTCTTTTGATTTGGGGGAGTCTAGAGAGAAGGCCAGAAGCAAATTACCCTCCTGGTGATTCTGTCTCAGAGCCCAGGGAGTCACAACCACCAGCCATGGTCACATGAGAGAGACGCCCAGTTAGGGAATGTCAGGGGAGGCAGTGGCCTATGGACAGAAGCACGAAAGGAGGAACTGGTTAGGGATCCCTGCTTGTGTCACTTCTTAGCAATACCTACATTTTCTCCCCTCTTTTGATGTGTTTGCTCTCTTGTTAGCAAATAACCAACTCCATTTTTTCTTCTTTTCACGGCTTTCTCTGGCCACCTTACTTATTTTTTTAAATACTGTTGTATTATGCTATCAGCTGACAAGAAATAAACATTTCCTCAGATAGGGTAGGAAGCTACAGTGAAATCTTTGCAGTTTCTCTTGGGCAGGTCAAGTTAACCAAACAAAAAAAAGGGGGCGGAGGCTGATTCCCAGAATTAAGTAAAGTCAGGAGCCCTCGAGGGCTGTCCTTTCCAGACTGTAGCTTGGCTGGAAGGGGGGGCCAGTTCAGTATTCCACACACTTTTTTGAAGCTCCTACTATGTGCTAGGCACTTTCTAGGTGTGGAGCTCTGGAAATCAGTTCTGCTATTCAAGAGCCCCAGGTTGCCCTCATGTTATTATTATTGTTGTTTTTTGGTGGAGTCAGGGAGCTGAGTGATCTATTCTCATTCTAGGCGATATTTAAATGCCTTGCATACACCCACAGACTTATCTGAGACTCTAAGCAAACAGCTCCCAGAGGAACTTCTGCGGCCAAGCCAGGGAGGGAGGGGCAGTAACTGGGGAAAGGAAAGTGAAGGTCCTGTGGATCAGGCTAGGCAGCTTGAGGACTTGGGGAGAGGGGTTTGTGAAGGGCGAAAAACTTTCAAGAGAAATCATAGGAGAGGATCTAGAATATATGAATTTGGGAGAGAAGAGCTCTAAGAAGGAGCAAGGCAGGAGACGACAGAGAGAATACCTCCTGATGGGAAGCTCACCATGGGGAAACTGCTCAGAGGGGAAACCCTCATAACCAGGAAATACCGGAGAGATTCCAGCACCCAGAGTTCAGGATGTGCAGCCCACGTGCCAGTCACATGGCTACGGAAAGAACAGTAAATACTGGAGGGCAAATCTGGTGAACGAGAGCAAAGTCAGGACTTAGCCCACTTCAGAAACCAGAGGCTGAAAGAGACAATTCATCCTAAACGTGGGAAAAGAAGGATGATAGGATGACCAGCATAGGCTGGCCCAGGGAAGGAGCTAGATAAACTAACATTCATAGTGTGTGCCAAGCACTATTCTCAGCACTTACATATATTTTAGCTCATTTAACCATCAACAATAGTTCTGTGAGCTCGGTGTTATTATTATGCCCATTCTACACCTGAGAAAATTGAGAAATAGAATGTTTATTTCTGCACAGCTAATAAGTAATATAGCCTGGATTCAAAACCAGGTAGTGTTGTTATGTGGTTGCAGAACCCGCACCCTCAACCCTATGCTAGAGCACTAAAAAAGCAACAGAACAAAACTGGGAACAACAAATTCATGTTTTCAAATGAGTAACCTTGAGATTGGGTTTTTAGAACTTCATTCATCACTAGACTGAGTCCCAAAATTCTTTTATGTCATAGTAAAGGTATTTGTCCACATGATTTTCTGAGCACATTGTACAAGAGACATGCATTCAGCAAATATTTACTGATCACCCCTCTATCCCAGGCAATAGACTAAATCATAGGAGTTCCTGCTTTCGTGGCGTTTACAGTCAAGTGTGGGAACTCAGTGGTCATAGGTTATTACTGGAGAAAGCAAGATAGAGAAAAAGGTTTTAAAAAAAAGAATTGGGGCTGCCTGGCTGGCTCGGTAAGTAGAGCAACTGACTCTTGATCTCAAGGTGGTGAGTTTGAGCCCCACAGTGGGTGCAGAGACCACTTAAAAAATAATTAAAACTTTAATATTAAATACTGATTCCATATCATGTACCAAAAACCTCACACATAACTGCACTGTTCCCACATTAACTCTACATATCATACAAAGAAACTGAGGCACTGAAAAGTTAAATAAATTGGCCATAGTCACAGTATAAGAGGCAGAGATTCAAATCTAGACTTCTCTGATATGAAAATCCAAGTTCCCTCTTTGACTCTACACTGAAATAAAGAAGTCCCATGAAGGGACGCCTGGCTGGCTCAGTCTCTTGACCCCGGAATCGTGAGTTTGACATTACTAAAAAGAAATAAATAAACTTAAAAAAAAAGTCCCATGAAAAGAATGAAAGTTAGTGGGGCGCCTGGGTGGCTGAGTCAGTTAAGCATCTGCCTTCGGCTCAGGTCATGATCCCAGGGTCCTGGCATTGAGCCCCACATCCCTATCGGGCTCTCTGCTCAGCAGGGAACCTGCTTCTCCCTTTGCCTCCCTCTGCCTGCTGCTCACCCTGCATGTGCTCTCTCTCTCTCCCCCTCCCTACCTCCCTCTCTCTCTGTCAAATAAATAAATAAAATCTTAAAAAAAAAAAAAAAAGAATGAAAGTCCGTGATAGTTAACTGAACCTCTGTGGACTTTCTAAATCATAATCACAAATGTTTAGTTTTAATACGTGGATTTTTTGTAAAACCCGCGTGTGTATTGGACAGGGAGTGGATTTGAAAGCAGGGGAATGTTGGATTAAAGGCCTGCTTGTTCTGAAGTAGAAATTTTATAGGTAATATCTTTAGTTTAATGATGATAAATACTTAGCCTTTAATTAACTCCTCTTTTGAGGGTGTTTGAGGATAATGGCATTTTCAGGGCAGCCTTAAGATGTGGTGAGAAATTTTACGTAATTCCTAGTGTAGGGGGTGGAATAAAGTCCCTTTAGTGACTTAAACTACTTTGCCTTTCTGTTAGAAAGCTCCTGGTGGCAAGCTGATCTAAACACTCTTCCCTCAGGGGGTGATGGAAAAGCTTGACTCGTTGAAAACAGCTGTGGTCCCAGTTCAATTTTTGGACCCCCCATTTATTCCTGTTTTTGGTAGAAATACAAAGCAACCCAAGGTAAGTAAGTAAAGGTAGTACTATCCTCAAAATTAATTTGTTCTGTTTACACACACCGACACAGTGATCTAGCGGCCCTATGAAAGCATGTCCTAAGAGTGAAAAGGGAAAATAATACAGGACCAATGTAGTAACAAGAAAAGAGGAATAAAAATGATATAGTGAAATCTTCATGAGGATCCCCATGATTGTCCTTCTCTCTGGGATCCTATAAACAAGTGCCACTCTGTAACACGCTTTGTTTCATTGGTCACAAGAGCATCTCCTAAAGTAATCAAAGCCTATGGGCTTAAAAAACAAGAGTTAGCTGTTACCACTTTGATGATTGGAATCATCTGGGTAATTTTTAAAACTCTTGATGCCCAGGTTCGACCACCAAAGAATTGGGCTGGGGTACAGCCTGGACATCAAGACTTAATTTTCCAAAGTTTCCCAGCTGATTCTAACGTGCAGTCAGTGTTGAAAATCATCATCACTGTGAGGTTTGAAACATAAGGTGTGATTGGCTTTCATCTAACTATTTAAAAATAATTAGTATGGCGCCTGGGTGGCTCAGTCGTTAAGCGTCTGCCTTCGGCTCAGGTCGTGATCTCAGGGTCCTGGGATTGAGCCCTGCCTGGGGCTCCCTGCTCCGCGGGAAGCCTGCTTCTCCCTCTCCTACTCCCCCTGCTTGTGTTCCTGCTCTCGCTATCAATCTCCGTCAAATAGATAAGTAAAACCTTTAAAAATAATTTAAAAATAATTAAAAAATAAAAATAGTGTGTTGTGTCTAGACAGGACAGCCCCCGAATTCCTGGCCACCCATGGATAAGAATCTAGACTATACCCCATTGACCCTTTAGAGGACAGCTTTCATGGCCATCTCTTCCAGAGGGAACATGGCAACAGGGCACACAGCAGAGCCATGCACTTCTGTTGCCCTGCTAAGCCCAGGTATCAGAACCACCATTCTTCATCCTGACATCAGAGGAAAGTCAGTTTCTAGGAAGGCAGAACCACCCCCCAAACCCTCCTCCCCATGTGTCTCTGCTATCACTGTACATGGATCCTGCTGGAAAAAGCCAAGAAGCTGTAACCCTTAGCACTTTTAGAAGGCCAAATTCCTGGCAGGAAAGCCAAACTTGCTCTAAACACTGCGGCACTCTTGTATAGGAGAAGTGGTCTACCTTTACTTCTGAGAAAACAACTTTTCTTTTCTTTTAAAGATTTTTATTTATTTATTTGTCAGAGAGAGAGAGAGCACAAGCAGGGGGAGCAGCAGAGGAAGTGGGAGAGGGAGAAGCAGGCTCCTCACTGAGCAAGGAACCCGATGTGGGACTAGATCCCAGGACCCTGGGATCATGACCTGAGCCGAAGGCAGACGCTTAACGACTGAGCCACCCAGGCGTCAACTTTTCTGTGATGGATTTTGTTCCAAAGTTTGCTTCTTCCAAATATATTTATCATCATTTTATTCCTATGCTTTTATATTACATTCTAAAAATATTACGTAAGTTTTAATAGGGGACGTTAACACCTTTATTTTATTTTAGTCAAAACATTTTGAAAGAATTCTACATTGTGCTAGGGGCAAATGCAAAAAACTTGGGAGAATCTTCTTCCATAAACACATTTATTTTAGGGGCGCCTGAGTGGCTCAGCTGGTTAAGCATCCGACTCTTGATTTCAGCTCAGATCATCATCTCAGGGTTGTGAGACTGAGCCCCATATTGGGCTCTGAGCTGGGTGTGGAGCCTGCTTAAGAGTCTCTCCTCCCTCTTCCCCCGCCTCTAAAATTAATTAATTAATTAAAATGAATTTATTTTACTTATTTCCACTTACCAGACATACAGTACCTGTGGTAATTCTCTGTGCATTGATTGTATTTCTATTGTACTGATTTATATATGGAAAATATTTTGGTGTCTAGTCAAAAAACAAGTACAACTTGGGGCACCCAACTGGCTCAGTAAGTAGAGCATGTGACTTGATCTCAGTGTGGTGAATTCAAGCCTCATGTTGGGTGTAGAGATTACTTAAATAAATAAAACCTAAAAATACAAATAAACAAGGACAACTTGATGTATATTTCAAAAGCAAACAAGTCAACAGGTTATATTGTGTCATAGAGCACTTGTCACTTTCAAAGGCTTCTAATTATTGGATTTAGACTGTTCAATATCTACATAGTCATTTTTGTAATATCTCAGGATCATACAAGATTTTTTAATAGTATTAGCATATTAATTCCATGTATGCCTGAAAACAGAACATAGAAGAACACTACAACACCAATGCTGTCCTATACAATGTTACACAATGCAAGAAAAAGGAAGTCTGTGGCATCAGCTCCAAGAAGGCAGGGACCCAGTGTGTTTTATTCACCACTGTACATTCAGCAATTTGCTCTGTGGTGAGCACATGGTAGATGATCAATCAATGTTTGTTTAGTGAGAATAAACATAGGAGAATAAAAGAAAGGGAGAGAGAGAGGAAAGGCAAATATGGAAGTAAAATAGGAGAGCATTTCACAAATCCTAGTATGGAACCTCTTCTGTTTTGACAACATTTATTACGCTTGCTGTAAATAAGGTCTTTGCATTGAAACCAGTTATTTTTTTGATGATGGCTAAGACTATGTATTCACATGTGTATTGTCAGAACTTTTTGATGGTGATAGAAACCCCATTCCATTTATTTTAAACAAATAAAGAGAATATTTTTGCTCACAAAACTATAAAGTTCCAGTTCTTGGCTGGCTTCAGTACATCCAGATACTCAAACGGTATTCTCTGGTTTGTCTCCCTCTGTCCCTCTGTCTCTGTCTCTCTTTCTGTCCCTTTCCTTACTAGGTTTATTCTCAGGTACGGTTTCTGCATGTGCTGGGGAATATGGGCCCTAGCAGTTCAGGTACCTCTCCCTCTCTGAGCATTCATATCAATCTCCTGAAACAGGGTTGGTCCTGCTTAGACAGGTCACAAGCTCATTCTTAGACCAGCCTCTATTTCCGGAGAAGTGGGCTGTTGTGATGGCCAACCATAATCACTCAGAGCAGGAGAGAGGCAGTTCTCAAAATATAAGCTATGGAACAAACAAGAAACTCCTTCTTTTCACAATTTGGAAAGTGAAAATATTTACGCAGATAACTATAATGCAAAACCTGTCCTTTCACATATTATGAATATTAAGTTTCTATTCATTGTTTTTTAGTAATCTCTATACCCAACATGGGACTTGAACTCACAATCCCTAGATCAAGAGTCACACACGAATTTTGTTTCCTTAGGCTTATGAAAGCTGAGGTCTCTGCTCCTTTCTTCTAATTTCCTTTCTCACTTTTGCCTAAACCAGTCCCCAAAGGGAAATGTTGATTGGTCTGAGCCCAACACATCAAATTAGGCCAAGTTGACCCTTGGGCAGATTTACCGTGTGTTAAAGGTCATGCTCACCTCTCTCTTTCCGTGACACTAGATCAACTGGTAGCCTGATTCAGATTCCTGGCTGTCTCTTTTCTCAGTCTATCCTTTCATGTAGCCAATCAGATGATAAGATCTCAAAGCAAGTTTGAGAACAGAATTGTCCAACCTCAAAAGAATCTAATCTTCCTTAAATTTGATTGAACTCTTAGCCAGCATTCTCAAAAGTACCTGAGGCAAAACAAATGCAAAGGTTAAAAAAATAAAAAAATGAAAACTATTTCAGGAGTGATCCCTTTAGTTAGGAGTGAAGTAGTTTGTGGAAAACTGGATAAAGACTAAAAAAGGAAATTAATCTGAAGTCACATTTTGTGTTTTATCTAATAATAACAAGCCAGAAAAATCTGCCTGGTTAGTGGTGGAAGTTAGAAGGAATGGTGGAAGGTGAAGAGGAAGCTACCATACATAAATACAAATATAAAAAGGATCTACTGAAATTTCTCTGTTTAACCTGGAAGCGATGGGCCAGTGAACTGAAGGGAAATAAACTGAGAAGATACTCTGTTACTGGAAGAAGCCAGTGAAGGTACAATAGGAAAGGGAGGGCGCTCTGGTTCAGGTTAGTTAGTTGGAGCTCAGCTGAGAAACACCACCTGCAAGAACATGCTACTGGTTCTTTCATGAATCTGTTTTTATCATTTTATAAATGCTGTGGAGATTTTTTTTAAAGATAGAGCAAAAGAACAAGGAATAAAAACATGGAGTTTTATTTGCACTTTGTGTTTAGTAATTAGACTTCGGTCAAATCACTCAACTCACAATGAGGAGACAGCAATTTTGACTGAGCCAGGAGTATGTGATAATAAATCATTGTAAAGTACCCCACTACTAAATACCAGTGTGATCAAGATTTGGTAGTTCTCAGGGCGCCTGGGTGGCTCAGTTGGTTAAGCAACTGCCTTCGGCTCAGGTCATGATCCTGGAGTCCCAGGATCGAGTCCCACATCGGGCTCCCTGCTCCGCAGGGAGTCTGCTTCTCCCTCTGACCCTCTTCCCTCTCGTGCTCTCTATCTCTCATTCTCTCTCTCTCAAATAAATAAATAAAATCTTAAAAAAAAAGATTTGGTAGTTCTCATGTTTGTTTTTGCAATTAAATGTAAACTGTTTAATTTCTTAGGCCTGAAAACATTTTTTCAGCAACATGAAAAAATGCTAGCCAGAGAGGTTCCAGAACCTCCTGAAGCTGCCCATAGAGACTATGCAGACAAATCCATTTAAAGGAAGAATACCTCTGAAAATATCAACGTATAGTTCCTATAAAAAGGACTGTGGAAAAAAAAAAAAAAGGACTGTGGTATTTTATTTCAAGGTAAAAAATTGAAACATGTTCCTGGGGGGGTGCCTGAGTGGCTCAGTCAGTTCAGTGTCTAACTCTTGATCTCAGGGTGGTGAGTTCAAGCCCCATGTTGGACTCTACCTTGGGTGTGGGGCCTACTTAAAAAAAAAAAAAAAAAGGGGGAACCCTGGATGGTTCAGTAGTTTAATCATCTGACTTTTGGTTTTGGCTCAGGTCATGATCTGAGGGTCCTGAGATCAAGCCCCTGAGATGGAGCCTCATGCTTGTCCCTCTCCCTCTGCTCCTCCTCTTCTCCTCCTCTCTTTCTCTCTGGAATAAATAAATAAAATTGAAAGACAAGAAAGGAAAGGAAAGAGAAGGAAAGGAGAGGTAAAGAAAGAAAGAAAGAAAGAAAGAGAGAGAGAAAGAGAGAGAGAAAGAGAGAAAGAGAGAAAGAGAGAAAGAAAGAAAGAGAGAAAGAGAGAAAGAAAGAAAGAAAGAAAGAGAAAGAAAGAAAGCAGGAAAGAAAGAGAAAGAAAGAAAGAAAGAAAGAAAGAAAGAAAGAAAGAAAGAAAGAAAGAAAGAAAGAAAGAAAGAAAGAAAAGAAGGAAAGGAAGGAAGGAGGGAGGAAAGAAGGAAGGAAAGGAGATAGGGAATATCCTTTATGTGCCTCAAAATCAGCCCAGCCAAACCATGCTCTTTACGTCTTTATCCCTCCGGATTCCTACCTTAAGTCTCAGGAGTTAGTTGGACCATCATCCACTCAGTTGAAGAAACTTCAATTCCTATTTATTTAAGCAATTACTAACTCTTGTAAACTTCCTTAGAACCTGTTTGTTTTCCTTTTATACATCCAATAACTCAGGCCCATAACCCCTGACTAGTCTGTCCCCTCCTCTGCCTCATTCACCCCAATAACAATAGTTAGATGAAATAAAATAATCGATGTATTAAAAACAAAAATTCAACTGAGTAAATTTGAAGATCTAATTGGCTTTCTTAAGTGATTCATAAATCAGGCAGCAATCTAGCAAGAAGGAAGGAACTCTAGGAGCGCCTGGGTGGCTCAGTCGTTAAACGTCTGCCTTTGGCTCAGGTCATGATCCCAGGTTCCTGGGATCGAGCCCCGCACCCGGCTCCCTGCTCCGCGGAAAGTCTGCTTCTCCCTCTCCCACTCCCCCTGCTTGTGTTCCCTCTCTCGCTGCGTCTCTGTCAAATAAGTAAATAAGATCTTTAAAAAAAGGGTGGCTCAGTTGGTTAAGCGACTGCCTTCGGCTCAGGTCATGATCCTGGAGTCCCCGAATCGAGTCCCGCATCGGGCTCCCTGCTCAGCAGGGAGTCTGTTTCTCCCTCTGACCCTCCCCCCTCTCATGCTATCTCTCATTCTCTCTCTCAAATAAATAAAATCTTTAAAAAAAATTAAAAAATTTAAAAAATTTAAAAAAAAGAAGAAGAAAGGAACTCTGAAGAGTTGTACAAAATGGAAGGAGGGTGGGACAAGGAAGTATTAGCAAAAGAAAAGAAAACATTGTTTCAGGCAAGGTCACCTTTCCTGAAGGGGAAGGGCAGGGTGGTCTTATACAGATTACCTCACCTTCCTTTGGGGGTGGGGGAATGGAGAAGGCCCATGTGACAGATTACCTCATTGGTGCAGATCAGAAAATTCCTGACTGACTGGTTAAGAATACATTTCTGGGGAAGGTTGCAATTAGGGTAAATATCAATCCCCAGTTTGTTGATGTGGCCTAGTATAAATGACTCCATTTTGGGCTTGTGGTTTTCTTTTTGACAAATGTATATTTATAAACCCCTTGAAGAGAATGAAGAAAATTTAGATTTGATTCAATTGTCATCTACTGAAAATACATGGGATTTTATAAAATATTCATATTATAAAAATTTCAAATATATATATAGAAAAAAGAAAAAAAACAAAACAAAAATTTCAAATATATACAAAAGAGAAGGAATAATGAAACTTCATGACCTATCACCTCTCACTGCTCCTCCTATCTGCTCCTCTCCCAACTTTGTTCCTCCTGGAATATTTTGAAGCAAATTCTTTTATCTTATTGGCTCACCAGTACATACTTCATGTACTGAATTTTTGAAATTTTAGTTTCATTCAAAGAAAGAGGAGAAATTTGTAGCTGATAGTTTGAGAACATACTCTGTCCCCTTAAGAGTTTTCCGGGGCACCTGGGTGGCTCAGTCGTTGGGCGTCTGCCTTCGGCTCAGGTCATGATCCCAGGGTCCTGGGATCGAGCCCCACATCGGGCTCCCTGCTCTGCGGGAAGCCTGCTTCTCCCTCTCCCACTCCCTTTGCTTGTGTCCCTGCTCTTGCTGTCTTTCTCTCTGTCAAATAAATAAATAAAATAAAATAAAAAGTTTTCCATAGCCTTTAGGAATTTTTCCTAATTTTCTATCTTCCTTTCCTTCATAAATTGCTCTTTAACAGTTATTGAATTCAATTATTTAAATTCAAGTAGGAGTTTTTATGCTGAATTGTGAGTTCTCAACTAATAAACTGTCCTCAGGTAAAATTAAATTCTTGAATTTTACTCCCAGATCAACAAAAATTTACAGGTCACATACTTGAATGTTAAATAAGGGCCTAGATGATCATTTGTCAATGAGATTAATTCACTTATTTCCAGGATATCCCATAATTCAATATTATTCTAAAGTGAATTATTATGTTTTCACTCTTATGTAAATAATCCTATATTCTGACGATTCTATTTAATATGCATTAATTTTTTAAATTTTTTTTAAAGATTTTATTTATTTATTTGAGAGAGAGAGAATGAGAGATAGAGAGCACGAGAGGGAAGAGGGTCAGAAGGAGAAGCAGACTGCCTGCTGAGCAGGGAGCCCGACGCGGGACTCGATCCCGGGACTCCAGGGTCATGACCTGAGCCAAAGGCAGTCGCTTAACCAACTGAGCCACCCAGGCGCCCCAGAAGTGTTTATTTTTATCAACAAAATTGAGAGGGCCCTTTTGAAAATTTGTTTGAAGACCCAGATTTGAAGTTTAGATTCAGGGGCGCCTGGGTGGCTCAGTCAGTTAAGCAGCAGCCTTCAGCTCAGGTCATGATCCCAGGGTCTTAGGATTGAGTCTCATATCAGGCTCCCTCTGCTTCTGCCTGCCACTCCCCCTGCTTGTGCTCTCTCTCTCTCTCTCTCTTTCAAATACATAAATAAAATCTTTAAAAAAAAAAAAGTTTAGGGCGCCTGGGTGGCTCAGTTGGTTAAGCGACTGCCTTCGGCTCAGGTCATGATCCTGGAGTCCCAGGACCGAGTCCCACATCGGGCTCCCTGCTCGGTGGGGAGTCTGCTTCTCCCTCTGACCCTCCCCCCTCTCATGTGCTCTCTCTCTCTCTCTCTCTCATTCTCACTCTCTCAAATAAATAAAATCTTTAAAAAAAAAAGTTTAGATTCAGCTTTGTTTTGTTTGCTGATGTTAAGAAAATTATCAAATCAGAGACATCTAGGTGGCTCAGTCGGTTAAGCGTATGCCTTCAGCTCGGGTCACGATCCCAAGCTCCTGGGATCCAGTCCCACATCAGGCTCCCCACCGAGCCAAGGCCCCCCCCCCCCGCTTCTCCCCCTGCCTGCCGCGCCCCCTGCTTGTGCCCTGCCCCCGACAAATAAATAAATAAAATAAATTTAAAAAAAAAGAAAATTATCAAATCATTAAAATTTTTTTAAACTTATCTATTTTAGAGAGAGAGAGAGAGAGTGGAGGGGAGGGGCAGAGGGAGAGTCCTTTTTTTTTTTTTAAGACTTTATTTACCTATATGACAGAGAAAGAGAGAGAGCACAAGCAGGGGGAATAGCAAAGGGAGAGGGAGAAGCAGGCCCCCTGCTGAGCAGAGAGCCCGATGTAGGGCTTGATCCCAGGACCCCGGGATCACAACCTGAGCCAAAGGCAGATGCTCAACGGACTGAGCCACCCAGGTGCCCCGAGGGAGAGGTTAAGCAGACTGCACTGAGGGCAAAACCCAACAAGGGGCCCGATTTCATGACCCTGAGAGCACCACCAGAACCAAAAACAAGAGTCAGATGCCTAACTGACTGCACCACCCAGGCACTCCAAATCATTAAATTTTTTATATCATGGATGAATCTGGGTTTCACTGGTGAATTTCAAGCAGTCTGTAACCCCCCTAGGTGTATTAAAAGGGGTACAAGAATAGTGAATCCTTCCGAAGTACTGAATCCAATCTCCAGGCCTTCACTCAGGGTTTGAAACTTTTACCAGGAGCACCTTTCTGTCTCCTCTCTACCAATTCAGTTCTTATCCATCCTTAAAAATGCCATTCAAAAGTTTCGTTTTGGGGGCACTTGGGTGGCTCAGTCGTTAAGCATCTGCCTTCAGCTCAGGTCATGATCCCGGAGTCCTGGGATTGAGCCCCGCATCAGGCTCCCCACTCGGCGGGAAGCCTGCTTCTCCCTCTCCCACTCACCCTGCTTGTGTTCCCTCTCTTGCTGTCCCTCTCTCTGTCAAATAAACAAATAAAATCTTGAGAAAAAAAGTTTCATTTTGTGATGTTGTGATTTATCATTAGAGATGTATATTTGGTCTTCATCCCTTTTTCTGACACATAGCTCCCCAAACCCTGGGAATTTCCTAAGTGATGAGAGCAATAAAGATGTCTTCTCTTCTGTTAATGAGGTGACTTTTGGAAAGCACCAAAGGGTGGGGGGCAGGTTGCCAGGAGAACCAACCTTGTGATTACAGGGTTGGAACTCTTCCCCCCACCCCACCTCTGTGGAGGGGAGAGGGGCTGGAGAGTGAGTGGATGGCCAATGATACAACCAATCATGCCTAATAAAGCCTCCATAAAAACCCAAAAAAGATGGGGTTCAGAGAACTTCCACATTGGTGAAAACATGGAGATGTTAGGAAAGCGGCATACCCAGAGAGGGCATGGAAGCTCCACGCCCTTTCCCCTTTCCCCACACCTTGCCCTAGGCATATCTTCCATCTGGCTGTTCCTGAGTTACAGCATTTTACAATAAACCAGTAATCTAGTGAGCAACATGTTTCCCTGGGCTCTGGAACCTCTGATCTATAGCCGGTCCATCAGAAGCACAGCTGATAACTGCAGCCCGCAACTGGGGTCTGAAGAGGGTGGGAGGCAGTCTTGCAGGACTGAGCCTTTAATCTGTGGAATCTGATGCTATCTCAAGGCAGATAGTGTCAGCACTGGGTTGAACCGTAGGACAGCTGGTGCCCCAGAATCGCTGGTTGGTGTGGGGGAAACCCCCCATTCCACGTTGGAATTGGAGGCAGAACTCCTATCTCTCCATCATGAAACCTTCCAAGATCTTTGAGACCAGCAATAATTTCCCCACTTCCCTGAGGCACTTTGGTGTAGACCACACAAGTTAGTATTTCTATACTGTCTATATTGTCTACCTATATTATGAGGACAAAGAAGCCCTTTTCAGCATTTCCAAAGATTTACATAGTGCTACCTGATTCCCAAAATTATTGATTAATTAGGATATAAGAAAGGGTCTTAGGAGTCTGCAGGAAAAGAAACGAGCACTAGAGTGTCTATCCAAGCACTAGAGTGTCTCCAAATTCATACTGAAACAATTACTTATTATGTATGCAATTTGAAGATATTGGTATAAAAATAGGTTTTTATCAGTTATTCCTAAGACCACTTGTTTTTGGGGTACCTGGGTGGCTCAGTCGGTTAAGCATCTGACTCTAGATTTCAGCTCAGGTCATGATCTCAGGGTTGTGAGACAGCGCCATATTGGGCTCTGCGCTGAGCCTGAAGCCTACTTAAGATTTTCTCCCTCTCCCTCTCTCTCTCTCTAAAAATAAATAAATAAATAAAATATTAAAAAAAAAAAAGAATGAGGGGCGCCTGGGTGGCTCAGTTGTTAGGCATCTGCCTTCGGCTCGGGTCCTGATCCTAGGGTCCTGGGATAGAGCCCCGTGTCGGGCTTCCTGCTCAGCGGGCAGTCTGCTTCTCCCTCTCCCTCTGCCCCTGCTTGTGTTTCCTCTCTTGCTGTGTCTCTCTCTGTCAAATAAATAAAATCTTTAAAAAATAAATTAATTAATTAATTAAAATAAAAAAAAGAATGTACCTCGGGGCGCCTGGGTGGCTCAGATAGTTAAGTATCTGCCTTCGGTTCAGGTCATGATCTCCAGGTCCTGAAATGGAGCCCCACGGCGCAGGCTCCCTGCTCAGCGGGGAGTCTGCTTCTCCCTCTCCCTCTGCCTCTCCCCCTGCTTGTGCTCTCTCTCTCTCCCTCTCAAATGAATAAATTATTTTTTAAAAAATGTATCTTAAAAAAAAAGACCATTCGTTTGCACATACTTTTAGAATTTTATTTTTTCTAATTCATATGGTGGGCCTATGTTTTAGCCCAATTTACTAAACAACAAAGTGTAGGGGAGATTGAGTGTTCTTGCTTTTATGTGGTAGGTGTAAACCCAGGGCAGTGAGAGGGAGAAGCAGGGAAGAATGGGAAGTAACGCACAGGTAGGCTGTATGGGAAAGCTGTGCCACAAGGTAGTCAGCCAATGAAAGGGAACAATGGGGTTCAGGGCGGGTCACCCCAAAATATCCCACTTTGACATATTGATTATTTTGAACTAAAGTTACCTAAGAAACAGCTGGTACAAGAAGGCCCTTTTGTCCCCCTGAAAGCAGGAAATAAATTCCCCATGTGAAGGCTACCTTCCCTGCACCTGGAGGGTAGAAAGCATCCTTATCACCACAGATAGGGAATTCGGGGTTAAGATGGCCACATAAACAAACTTGGTTATTTCTTCATTTATTTGCTACCCCAAGCCCAAAACCTTTTGTCAGTTCTTCACAAATAATTGTTTCTTTGTTTAAAAGGTATAAAGGCTGCCTGTTTTGGTCACTTCAGGGAGGCTCATATTTTTATCAGTTCCCTTATGTTTGAAATTAGTTTTCTGTTTATCTGTCTTATGTCAATTATTTTTTTTAAGATTTTTTATTTATTTATTTGACAGAGAGAGACACAGTGAGAGAGGGAACACAAGCAGGGGGAGTGGGAGAGGGAGAAGCAGGCTTCCTGTGGAGCAGGGAGCCCAACACGGGGCTCCATCCCAGGACCCTGGGATCATGACCTGAGCCGAAGGCAGATGCCTAACGACTGGGCCACCCAGGTGCCCCTCAATTTAATTAGACCAACCAAAGAACCTAGAGGGGACACTGCAAGTTCTGATGCATGCTCCAGGCTGTCTGGGCAAGGAATTTGGGGGTCCCAGGAAGCCAGAGCATGTTCCAGAAGGGGGGGCTGTCCCAAGAAAACCACAAAAGAGCATGTCTTTTGTAGGTAGTTGAGGGCAGTAGACTGGATCCGCTCGATTTAGGCCTGGAGGCCTTCCCAAGTGTTTCATGTCAGCCATGGTGGCACTGTTCGTTATCTGCAGATGATATACTGGCATTTGGTGTGAGTGGCTAGGAGAGATTAAAGGCTTTGTTTGTTATGCAGCGATTTTTTTGTTTTGTTATTCTATTATGTAAATCTAGCCAAGGAATTGATTATTGACATACAACAGTTTATACTGCAGGGTTTATTTTTAGCAGAGAATTGCTGAAGCAGAATGGTGTGAAGAGTTAGGAACTAGATGATGAGAGATTACTAGGTGATAATTATAGCTTCACTTTAAATTGTGTGTTGCAAAATACCTGCTTTGTTTCTCTTGTGGATGAGGAGGTAGGGAGGATTTGAGGATTTAGCCAGTCTCTCAACCTAATTTCTCAGGGAGAGTTCTTGGAAATCATTCATTTTTCTTGCATGAAATGATATCATACACTATTATTTTTTTTTAAAGAGGTGTTTGGGATTTTTATTTTATTTTACTTTTTTAAAGATTTATTTATTTGACAGAGAGAGACACAGCGAGAGAGGGAACACAAGCAGATGGAGTGGGAGAGGGAGAAACAGGCCTCCCATTGAGCAGGGAGCCCGATGTGGGGCTCGATCCCAGGACCCTGGGATCATGACCTGAGCCAAAGGCAGATGCTTAACAACTGAGCCACCCAGGCGCCCCTACACTATTATTTTTTAAGTGAACTGTACACCCAACATGGGGCTCAAACTCACCATCCCGAGATCAAGAGTCTCATGCTCTACCAACTGAGGCAGCCAGGCGCCCCGATATCATACACTATTTTGATTACAATTTATGCCATTTTGTTCTTTAATCTGAGCAATTTACTTATTTTTTTAAAAGATTTTATTTATTTATTTGACAGAGAGAAAGAGAGACAGTGTGAGAGGGAACACAAGCAGGGCGAGTGGGAGAGAGAGAAGCAGGCTTGTGGCCGAGCAGGGAGCCCGATGCAGGGCTCGATCCCAGGACCCGAATCATGACCTGAGCCGAAGGCAGTCGCTTAACCAACTGAGCCACCCAGGTGCCCCTAATCTGAGCAATTTATTGTATCTTGTGAGAGGGTAGTTGCTTATTTTATACCCCTTAACTCACACATCTAATTAAACGAACACAACAATTAGCATATAAATCTCACACCACTTTGGAAAGAAAAAAAGACCTTTACTGAAAGCCAATTCTGAGTCTTAAGAAATGAATTGCCCATAAATTGAAAGACTCAAAGGAGGAAAGATTTGAAAGCACAAAAACAAGCCCATACAATTTATTTGAGGTCGCCAGAAGAGAAAGACCTGGTACAGGTGTCCCACATCAGCCTGTATGGTGAGCTATATGGACTCCTTATGGAGAATTTTCACTACAAAACTGTCAATAAAAGAAGCAATTCAATATTATACCTTCCATTTTTTATGGCATCTTACTACAAATATACTTGGAAGGTTATGGCCTTTATTTCAGAACTTAAAGCTGCTATGGGATGGCAGTTGCCTTCATCCTGCTCAGAGGCCCAGGGCAGCTAAGGCTATTACTGCTTCTACTGTCCGTGTGGAAGGGCGGTGAAGAGAGATGAGAGTGCGTGGCTTGCCGAGTGAGAAGTTCATCTCATACTATCTCTGTTTCTGCTCAGACAGTGTTCTCTCCCAGTCACTTCTATTCACCATATGACCGTAGGCAAATTACTTAGCGTCTCTGACCCATAGTGTCCTACTCTCTAAAATGGAGATAATTGACCTACCTATGGCCAATAAAAGGATTCACTGAAACAATTTGCACACACTTTTGGCAATTAGTGGGCTCTTTTTTTTTTTAAGATTTTATTCATTTATTTGAGAGAGAGAGCGAGCAAGAGAGAGGACCAGGGGGAGGGACAGAGCAAGAGGGAGAAGCAGACTCCCCATTGAGTGGGGAGCCTGATGTGGGGTCCTGATCCAGGGACTCCATGACCTGAGCTGAAGTCAGACACTTAATTGAGCTACCCAGGCGCCCCACTCACTAGTGGGCTCTTTACGTGTAAGTTTCCAGCTACCTCCTATCTTTAAATATAGGTGGAAAGGAGGAGCCACACTGTTGCTACCTTGTTATCTTTATTGCCTAGAAATTCAAGATCACTGGGGGCGCCTGGGTGGCTCAGATGGTTAAGCATCTGCCTTCGGCTCAGGTCATGATCCTAGAGTCCTGGGATCGAGTCCCGCATTGGGCTCCCTGCTCCTTGGGAGCCTGCTTCTCCCTCTGCCTCTCTCTCTCTCTCTCTGTCTCTCATAAATAAATAAATAATAAAAAAATCTTAAAAAAAAAAAGAAAGAAATTCAAGATCACAGCACAGGAAACAGCACAAAATCTAGTGTCGAAATTGACAGAGAGCCAAGGATGGGGGAAATGACTGTACTGTTCTTACCTGAGACTTATTTATATCTAGTGAAGCAAAGTTCTCAAAGGAATAAGCAAAAAAATTTTTTTTTAATTTTAGATATCTCTTTTTAATTTTTTTTTAATTACTTAGGAGTTTGACTTTATGAACACTTTTTAGAAACAATCTGCTCCACACTTTAAGGGATACTTTAATGACACCCTTGACTTGGCTGACACTATCATGTAAAAAAATGTATTGGCTAGAATGTGATGTTCTTGGCAACTAAAAATAGCCTGCTGTCTGTCCTTTCCATTGCTATGCTGAAAGACTCCTTTCAGTTCTCAAAGGTGTGTGGTCACTAAAACACCAACAAAACTGAAATGTTTGGGCCTGAGGACTTTAGCTTGAGGACTTCAGAACACATTCTTCTTACAGCTGAGATGGTGCCTTGTCCATCAGGGCACTACAAATATTAATAAGTATAGAAATAAGCTTTCCTTGGGCGCCTGGGTGGCTCAGTTGGTTGAGCAACTGCCTTCGACTCGGGTCATGATCCTGGAGTCCCTGGATTGAGTCCCGCATCGGGCCCCCTGCTTGGTGGGAAGTCTGCTTCTCCCTCTGACTCTCCCCCCTCTCATGTGCTCTCTCTCTCATTCTCTCTCTCTCAAATAAATAAATAAAATCTTAAAAAAAAAAAAGAAAGAAGCTTTCCTTTATCAAACAGCATACTATTCAAAACTTATGGTAAGACTAAAATAAGTTTTTCAAATTTGTCTACATAGAAAAATCTCAACATCAGTGATCCATATAATGTCTGCGTATATTTGAGGCTCAACTAATTACGAATATAGGAGAATCACCTAAAATTTGGTTTTCTTTCCTGTAACAGAAACCATAAACATGGCCACCTTATTTCATATCTGTGAATACTATGATTATTTCAAATTTTAAAAATCTATCAGGTCGGGGCGCCTGGGTGGTTCAGTCGTTAAGTGTCTGCCTTCAGCTCAGGTCATGATCGATCAGATCAGGTCCTGGGATCGAGCCCCATATCCAGTTCCCTGCTCAGTGGAGAGCCTGCTTCTCCCTCTCCCTCTGCCTGTCGCTCTGCCTACTTGTGCTCTCTCTCTCTCTGTTGAATAAATAAATAAAACCTTTATAAAAAATCTATTAGGTAATAATTATGGGGTAAATGAGTAAAGCTTTATTGATAAAGATAAGGCCTCATTTGAGTTTTGTTTCCTTTCCAAAAAGCACTTCATCTGATGTAGTTCCAGATTTTTCTTATTCGTTTTTGCTACCTCAATATGGTATACCAATAATTAGAAGGATAAAATATGGTATTAATTAATGAGGGAATTGGACTACATAATTTCTAATATTTCTTCCAGGTCTAATATTCTAAGATTTATTATAATAAAATTTCATAAATATAAAGAAAGTTAGAGGTGAATAATATCATCATAGAAACAATGAACTGAAATACCTGAGGTGTAGAATCCTTTCTGAAATCCAATCAGGCAATGCTTTCTTGATGTGTTGAATATATCTGGAACTTCATTATTATGAAGTGAATTATAGTAACTCCAAAGAACTGAAGTCCCTAGAACATAAGCAACACACTCACAGTTACGTGTCAATCCAGTGCACGTTTGTTAAAATTATCAAGTATCAAGAGAAAAACCTTTAAATAACCTTATTAGATCTTATTTGCCTATCTTAGTTTGGACTACTACAACAAATACTACAGAGTAGGTGACTTAAACAACAGACATTCATTTCTTATGGTTCTGGAGGCTAGGAAGTCCAAGATCCAGGTACAGCAGATCTGATGTCTGTTGAGAGCCCTCTTCCTGGTTTGCGGATGGCAGCAATATTGCCATATCCTCACCTGGCAGAGAAATAGAGATCATCTCTCTTGTGTCAATATTGCTCCTACAAAGTGTTTAAGCTCTGGGGCGCCTGGGTGGCTCAGTTGTTAGGCATCTGCCTTCGGCTCGGGTCGTGATCCTGGGGTCCTGGGATCAAGCCCCGCATCAGGCTCCCTGCTCAGCAGAAAGCCTGCTTCTCCCTCTCCCGCTCCCCTTGCTTGTACTCCCTCTCTCTCTGTCAAATAAATCTTAAAAAAAAAAAAAAGTGTTTAAGCTCTAACCAACTGAATATCATAAAATCTAGCTAGCATACTAAGAGAAAATATAAAGGAGGATGAAAATGTAGTAATTGTTACTATTCTCAAATGTCATTGATCTTCCAGTTGGCTTCACATTTCATCTTCACATTTTCTTTGCTGTGATGAATAAGATTGATTTTTTTAAATATTTTATTAATTATTTGACAGAGAAAGACACAGTGAGAGAGGGAACACAAGCAGGGGGAGTGGGAGAGGGAGAAGCAGGCTTCTGGCCGAGCAGGGAGCCCAATGTGGGGCTCCATCCCAGGACCCTGGGATCATGACCTGAGCCAAAGGCAGACGCTTAATGACTGAGACACCCAGGCGCCCCAAGACTGATCTTTAACATCCAGGAGTCCTACAACCAAGGTTGGTGGCTCAAAGACAGCTATCTGAGGTAAAACTAGTCTATTCACTGGCTTCCCAAATCAGATCATATTCTGTCTCTTTCCCCTCACTGCTACCCCTTTCAAATATTTTGAACAGACATGGAAAGCCTGAAGGTAGCTATACTGATAGGTCAGACTTGGAGACTGCCTGCCATTTCAGGAACAGGTGTGTTAATGTGTCAGCTACATGAAAGAGGAAAATGGAGGAGATGTGCTAAGAGAAAGGAAGCAGAAACACCAGTTGGCCCCAGTGAGACAGAAAAAGGAAGAATATAGATTCCTTGGTTCCTGATAGCTTCAGTTTACAGCCTTATTTCCCATGAAGTCTGACTATGTTTGATTTTGTGAGATCTTTGCTATCACATGTCCCCACCCCTTTTATTTGAATTAATTAGATTTCTGTTCCTTACTTCCAAAAAGAGAAGAAGCTAAGACAACTGGGGATATACCCCCAGTGACTGCCTGTAGGGCTGGCTTGACCTGTGGTAGAGAGTTAAACAGGAAGCAGCACTTGAAAGGACTTCATGGACCATCTGAGGTCTTGGTTTACAATGTTTTATACTGCTAGTTTACCAGGAACACTGATATGAGTGCCTGGCCTGGAATTAACCTACTCAAAGTGCTTCCTGAAGGCAGACTGGGAGACCCAGGGAGACTGGGGAAGCAAGGAGCACCAACCAGCTGGAGGCGAGCTTACCCACCCCCATCAGCTACACCATGTTACAATATTCTACCTTTCAGGAAATAGCAGTATTCGCTAAAGGAGAGTCAGTTTTCTACTTCTTAGAGATTTAACTCTGATTATTGACAGTTTTAACTTTAGCAGTTACACCAATATGTGACCAGTTTGTCTTCATTACTTATTATAAGGTCTAGACTAAGGAATGTGTAATTCCAAAATTGAGAAATCAAGGTCATTTTTTTAGCCAAAAAGAGAAAAAACTCAAAATCATTTCAAATTGGGGAATCAAAATATGTGAAATTCCCCCTCAGATACACAGAATTAAATGTTCTGAACATGTTAGCACATTTTGAGGTGCTTCATGCCAAATGATTTATTAAGCTGTTTTGAACCTTCTCTCCCCCCCAAAAAAACATATTTATTGCTCTATTATTTAATAAGTTTCTGCTTTTCAAATTGTCTTATACCTAATAGAAATAGTTAATGCTTGAGAAATTCAAATTTAAAACAATATTAATGGAGTGATATATAAATTTTATTTCTACAACTTATTAAAACTGCTTTAAATCGGGCACCTGGGTGGCTCAGTTGGTTGAGCGACTGCCTTCGGCTCAGGTCATGATCCTGGAGTCCCAGGATCGAGTCCCACATCGGGCTCCCTGCTCGGCAGGGAGTCTGCTTCTCCCTCTGACCCTCTTCCCTCTCGTACTCTCTATCTCTCATTCTCTCTCTCTCAAATAAATAAATAAAATCTTTAAAAAAAAAACTGCTTTAAATCTAAATTGGTGAAATGTCCCTTAAATCAGATGACAGTAGAAATGTAATTACAACATATAGATAATTAAAATAATAAAAATTGAAGAAATCTGAGATATAAACTAAAAATAATTAATCTGGCTTTTCTAATACATCTAATAGTATTTAGAATAATACAACTACAGCTTTATTTTTTATTTTATTTTTTTTTAAGATTTCATTTATTTATTTGACAGAGAGAGAGCATGAGAGAGCACAAGCAGGGGGAGCGGCAGAGGGAGAGGGAGAAGCAGGCTCCCTAGTGAGCAGGGAGCCTGATGCAGGACTCAATCCCAGGACCCTGAGATCATGACCCAAGCCAAAGGCAGACGCTTAACCGACTGAGCCACCCAGGCTCCCCCAACTACAGCTTTAAAAGACCATGGTAGTATTTGGAAGGAATAGAATTCACCATTGATATTGTAAGCTTCAAGTAAATACACAGAATATGCTGGTCAGCATACTCTGTGAATAAACTACAGGATATAAACAAATCCAGAGATGTATTATCATTAGAAGTTCAACATGGAGTTTGCTTATATCTTGTAAAAAGGAAATGGTGGAAAAAAAGAAGACATTCAGGGTTGTATTTACTTTGTCCCTATAAACTTTATAGTGTATTTCCTATAATGTCCGATTTTGTACTAGGGGTCCTGCTTTGTTCTCTTACATTTACTCCTGAGAACAATCTGAATTGCACTTTGTTTTCTCTTTAAGATTTTTATTAATTTGGGGCGCCTGGGTGGCTCAGTTGGTTAAGCGACTGCCTTTGGCTCAGGTCATAATCCTGGAGTCCTGGGATCGAGTCCTGCATCGGGCTCCCTGCTCAGCAGGGAGTCTGCTTCTCCCTCTGACCCTCTTCCCTCTCGTGCTCTCTCTCTCAGATAAATAAATAAAATCTTTAAAAAAAATTTTATTAATTTATTAGAGAGAGAGAGAGAACAAGTGGGGTGGGGCAGCAGGCAGAGGGAGGGGGAGAAGCAGGCCCCCTACAGAGCAGGGAGCCGATACAGGAATCGATCCCAGGACTCTGGGATCATGACCCGAGCAGAAGGCAGACACTTAACCAACTGAGCCACCCAGGTGCCCCTGCACTTTGTTTTCTACTTTCAGTTTTGTGATTGTCATAATTGTTACAAGGGACCAACCAAAAGCACACATCTGTGATATAAACAGCAGAATAACATTGTTTGATTTTATGTTGCTCAACTGTAAAAATAATTCATTAATGCAGTCTTCACCCCACTTGTGTTTATCATATCTTATGGATTTAAGGTCATTTCTGTTGCATAATTGATGATGCAACTGAAAGCATATTTATTCATCTACTAACTTTTGCAAGGATTATAGGTTATCACCATCTACATCACCCTACATCAATATGATGAAAATAAATACCTATATCCAGAGCCTAAGTAAACTCCTTTTTAAAAAAATTCCATTTTGGGGACGCCTGGAGGCTCAGTTGGTTAAGCCTCTGCCTTGGGCTCAGGTCATGATCCCAGGGTCCTGGGATCGAGTCCTGCATCAGGCTCTCTGCTCTCTAGGGAGCCTGCTTCTCCCTCTCCCTCTGCCACTCCCCCCGCTTGTGCTCTCTCTTTCTGACAAATAAATAAATAAAATCTTAAAAATAAATTAAAAACTTCCATTTTTTCAGATATTTTTCTCCATTTTGTTCTGAGACATAATAATATTAATACCTAAAAGCTGGGTGCCTGGGTGGCTCAGTTGGTTAGGCGACTGCCTTCGGCTCGGGTCATGATCCTGGAGTCCGAGGATCGAGTCCCGCGTCGGGCTTCCTGCTCAGCCGGGGCTCTGCTTCTCCCTCTGACCCTCTTCCCTCTCGTGCTCTCTGTTTCTCATTCTATCAAATAAATAAGTAAAATCTTTAAAAAAAAAATACATAGGGGCGCCTGGGTGGCTCAGTTGGTTAAGCGACTGCCTTCGGCTCGGATCATGATCCTGGAGTCCCAGGATCGAGTCCCACATCGGGCTCCCTGCTCAGCAGGGAGTCTGCTTCTCCCTCTGACCCTCTTCCCTCTTGTGCTCTCTCTCTCTCATTCTCTCTCTCTCAAATAAATAAATAAAATCTTTAAAAAAATAAAAATAAAAAAATACTAACAGCTAAATTTATTTTGAGTTTTTCTATATATCATGTTGTTGTGTTTTTTTAAGATTTTATTTATTGGGGCACCTGGGTGGCTCAGTTGTTAGGCATCTGCCTTCGGCTGGGGTCATGATCCCTGGGTCCTGGGATCGAGCCCCGCATCAGGCTCCCTGCTCCGCGGGGGGCCTGCTTCTCCCTCTCCCACTCCCCACTTGTGTTCCCTCTCTTGCTGTGTCTCTCTCTGTCAAATAAAATAAAATAAAAATCTCAGAGCAGGGAGCCCGATGCGGGGCTAGATCCCAGGACCCGGGGATCATGACCAGAGCTGAAGGCAGACGCTTAACGACTGAGCCATCTAGGCACCCCCCCTATATATCATATTTTAATTAAATTAATCCTTACAAGAAACTTACAAAAACCTTGTAAAAAACCCAAACAGCACCACTTGTAAGAATTCTGACATAATAGGAGAGACACTAACAGAGCTGTAGAACAAAGTAGAATCTCAAATGATGTTGTTTATAGATACAGGCAAATAATCTCAATTTGGTAGGACCAACCATACGGAACTTTACAATAATAATATATCTTCGGTCTTGTTTACATCCTGTAATCATATAGTACGAGGAAGGTGTATTTAGTACCTCCTTTCATATAGGAAAGTTACAGATAGCAAGGGGTAGTGCTGGGGTTCAAAACTACACAGTCTGGATACCAAATCCTTGCTGTAAATCACTGTATATGTGGCCTCTGTGCCCATGTGGCATAAATTAAATGTCAGAGCAAAGCAGTCCCCTCTCAAACTGAAGGCATCAGAGCTGTGTGCATCCCAAAATATACACCTTCACCTGCTGCTGCTCACCAGAGCCAGTTCCCTCAGCAGGCCAGAGGTCCAGGCCCGGTCTTCGAGGTCTGGTTAAGGTCTTTCCTACTAGCCTTAACCCTACCTTCAGGCTCTTTAGGCCCAGCTGGTGAAGAGAGATACCCATCAGGCTCCCTTCCCTTCTGGGACTCATTTTCTTAAGCAGTCTTTTCACATACAATTTGTAGTAAAGACAGGACATGACTCGTCTTAGCCAAAATGATAAGATAAAGAACATTTGCTACTTTCTCAGCTAACAAAAACCATTTCCCAGCCTCTTGACATACTCACAACTAACCTACTCTTGTCACTCAATTCCCTCCTACTGGGTTGCCTTTGAGCTGCCCAGAACCCTGCTCATGGCCTTCCACTCAGTACTGCCCTCTACCTTGGAAGTCTCATTCTTCAAACTACCTCTCTTTTGTTGCAGAAAGTGCTAGTTATTCCCCAATATCTGTACGTCCCTCCTCCCATAATGACAGCTCCTATTTCCTGGCTCCCTTGCAGTCAGTTATGGCCATGTGACAAAGTTTTGTTCAATGGGATAAGAACACACATTGTAGGGCGCCTGGGTGGCTCAGTTGGTTAAGCGACTG
Source organism: Callorhinus ursinus (assembly GCF_003265705.2). Classification (NCBI taxonomy): domain Eukaryota; kingdom Metazoa; phylum Chordata; class Mammalia; order Carnivora; family Otariidae; genus Callorhinus; species Callorhinus ursinus. Next base: position 53,677,895 of record NW_027397064.1, on the reverse strand, counting down.
CCTTCGGCTCAGGTCATGATCCTGGAGTCCCGGGATCGAGTCCCGCATCGGGCTCCCCGCTCAGTGGGGAGTCTGCTTCTCCCTCTGACCCTCTTCCCTCTCGTGCTCTCTATCTCTCATTCTCTCTCTCTCTCTCTCTCTCAAATAAATAAATAAAATTAAAAAAAAAAAAAAAAGAACACACATTGTATAAGCAGTTTGCAGCAAACGTCCTTAAAGGTGATGTACCCTTCACTCCCTGTTTCAGTCTGCTTACTGGCTGCAATGTAGATTAAATTTCTAGTGTGAAATATAGCAGATAGGAAGACTGAAGGAGTCTAAGTCTCCAAGTCTTATTGAATGCTATGCCAGATTTGTACAACCTTGTGAACTAAAAAAAAGACTTCTGGAATATGATGGAGAAACAAACTTCTACCTTGTTTACTCTTACCTGGAGTATTTTTGTTATTTGCAGGCAACCTTAACCTAAGTACTCCCCCTTTCTGCCATTGAGCAGCAAGATTTGTGGTTTTATTAATATAAACAGACGAGTATCCTCTCTTTATACCACAGAATTTTATGAGCTGGTCCCTCCTGCTTCAACCAGTGAATAATAAAAGGATTTAGAAAAAAATTCTCTCAAGATAAAAATTCAGCCTGCAAGCCTACTGACATGCGTAATACTATTTTGCTTTCCAAAGCTGAATATCATGTAGATTTTTCTTTTTGTGTCCTTTCCATCTCAAATTTCCCAGTTCAGCCAGCTAGATCAACGCCTCTGCTAATGAGAGCAAATACTGCATTTTGAGAAAAGCAAAAGAGAAGGACACTGTGATGGTTTTCCAAGTTAATCCCTTTGAGTTACCAGAAGGAAGAGTTAAGTCTTGTTCCTCTGCATTCCTTAAGCCATTTCCTAACCACATAGCCACCAAAGCTCACCTTTTAAAAAATGGCAGATAAGGAGTGCCTGAGTGGCTCAGTTTGTTAACCATCTGCTTTCCAGGGGCGCCTGGGTGGCTCAGTCGTTAAGCGTCTGCCTTCGGCTCAGGTCATGGTCCCAGGGTCCTGGGATCGAGCTCCTCATTGGGCTCCCTGATCTGTGGGAAGCCTGTTTCTCCCTCTCCCACTCCCCCTGCTTGTGTTCCCTCTCTCGCTGTGTCTCTCTCTGTCAAAAAATAAAAAAAGCATCTGCTTTCAGCTCAGGTCATGATCCCGGGGTCCTGGGGTCAAGCCCCAAGTAGGGCTCCCTGCTCAGCGGGGAGTCTGCTTCTCCCTCTGCCCCTTCCCCTGCTAGTCCTCTCTCTCTCATATAAATAAATAAAATCTTTAAAAAAAAAAAAAACCACCTTAAAAATGACAGACAAGTTCATAGAGACAGAAAGTAAATTTGAGGTTACCAGGAATGGGAGGAAGGGGGAATGGGAGGTTTTGACTTAGTGGGTACAGGGTGTCTGGCTGCAGTAAAAGACAAATTTTGGAAATAGCAGTGATGGTTACACAACACTGTGAATGTAATGTCACTGAATTGTACACTTAAAATTGGCTAAAACGATATATTTTATGTTATATATATTTTACCACAGTGAAAATAAATAAAATGCCAGAGAAAAATGTCTATTAAGGGAATAAAGGGAATGATGCCCACCCTTAATAATCTGCCTCTTCTTACACCTACATTTTATTCTATTTTGATTTTTTTTAAAGATTCATTTATTTATTTGAGAGAGAGAGCACAAGTGGGAGAGGCAGAGGGAGAAGGAGAGAGAATCTCAAGCAGACTTCACGCTGGGCTTGGAGCCCGACACGGGGCTTGATCTTACCACCCCGAGATCATGACCTGAGCCAAAGGCAGATGCCCAACAACTGAGCCACCCAGGCGCCCCACAAGAAAATTTCTTAAGGCACGGCTCTCCCTTGGGATAGCTAAGATAACACAAAGCTGTGGGATTTGTTGTCCATGTGAGCTCAGAAGGCCATGAAGGAACAAGGTGTGGGGCAACCAGATGTCTGTGTGTGGATGGCCCCAAAGGTGTGCTCTCTCAGCATCTCAGTCAGAAGTCTCTCATCATTATACACATTAACATGTGTTAAAAGATATACAGGCATATTAAAAATGTTGAGATTATTTGAGCAAAATCGATTCAAATCGGGCAGCATCCAATCTAGCAGACAGAACAGCACTTCAAGGAGCTGTACAAAATCAAAGACTTCTATAGACAGGAGGGAGCAGACAGGAGGAAGTTATGCTGGGCAAAAGAGCTGGTTGGTTATCACAAGATTACTTTCCTTTAGTGGATGGCTGGGTCCTCTCAGGCATAGGACCTATAAATAGTGCTGATTTGGTTGATTCCTGACTGACTGGTTTAGGAGTCCATTTCTGAATGAGTGAAACTGTGATTCAGTCTTGGATTAGTGATGTAGGATTTAGCCTAAATGAATCCATTTTGGACCTATTATCTTTTTTTTTTTTTGGACCTATTGTCTTATTTTTAACTACGTATTTTCCTCATTTAAGGTCCCATATTGCTACTGATGAGTATTTCCCTTTAAATTTTTTAAAATTAGTGTTTATTTATTTATTTATTTAAGTAATCTCTATACATCCAATGTGGGGCTCAAACGCAGCACCCCAACGAGATCAAGAGTTGCATGTTCTACTGGCTAAGCCAATCAGGAACCTCCCTCTTTTAGTGGGTCATGTTTTCTTGACTCTTTCTACACAGATATATAGGAAGTTCTTAATTTACAAACAAGTGAAAAACATTCACATGGTAATTTCAGCCTCCCGTTGCCAATAAATTCTGAAAAACAATGGCGCTTTTGGTGAAAATGTGTGAATGTGAAGGAAGGAAAGATTGCCCAGGTCAAGATGAGCCTAGGCTGGCTGACTCTAAGGACAATCTTGCTGGCTTACATGTCTATAGGCCAGTTTCTCCCTTTCCTCATCTCCCAATCTTTCTACATATTGCCTAAAATTTCACCATCTACAGTTTGTTTTGATTAATAAAATTCAAATGCACCTGAGAGAGAATTCAAGTAAACTCTTTAAGGCTCATGGGGGCATGGGATGCCTCGCTGGCTCAGTTGGTAGAGCGTGTGACTCCTGATCTTGGAGTTGTGAGTTTGAGCCCCATGTTGAATGTGGAGATTACTTAAAAATAAAAAATCTTAAAAAAAAAAAAGGACATGGGAGCATGACATAAAGGACATAGAAGCCAAATCTGAGGCAATTTACATATCAAAAGGAATAATGACTGCAACTGATTATAAAATATTTAATAAATAAAAAACCCATGGCAATGTGATTATAGAAGAGAACGTCCTTATTTTTAGGTTATGCAGGCTAAAGTATTAGGGGAAAAGTGTCATGATGTTTGCAATGTATTTCCATACAGAAACAAAAAAATACATGGCAAATAATCATCAATTGTTGAATCTAATTGGTATAGATATAAAGGTGATTTTTGTACAGTTCTTTCCATTTTTCTGTATTTTTTTTAATTTCTATAATAAAAATGGGGAAAAAAGTAGCCCTGAGAGAATTAAAGGTCTGTCAGTCAATTTGGATGTTAATCTCATTTTTTCAATCAGGTTACTTTCTTCCAAACAATAGCTGAGACCAACTGTACTGACAGCAACCCCCACCCAAATTTTTCTTCACAGTCTTATACTTGATACTATTTTCATTCAGTGTGTACACTGATATTTCTCATCCACAAAGAAGCCAGGTTGGTACATGATGTTAAAATTAATAAAAGTAAGTCAAAATTAGGGTGATGGGAACAGTAGTGGTGCTGGTGGTAGAAAACTGAAGTTGAGAAATTAAGATAAAACTGAGGGCTGGCTGCGGAGAGCTACCAAGATACCACAGTAAGAAATGCCGCATCGAGATGGTTACACAAAGTACTCCCAGTTGGAGGGAAGTAATCCTGAGCTGGGGAAACTGTCCACCAAAATTAAGTCAATCCCCCTTTCTAGGACTTCCATCTCCTTCCTCTTACTTCATCTGCCTGGTTCCCTACTAATAATGTGGGAAACAAAGGCAGAAGGAAATGTAGATAAAATTAAATGTTTGGTTTTTTTTTTTTAAGATTTTACTTACTTGACAGAAAGAGACACAGCGAGAGAAGGAACCCAAGCAGGGGGAGTGGGAGAGGGAGAAGCAGGCTTCCCGCTGAGCAGGGAGCCCGATGCGGGGCTTGATCCTAGGACCCTGGGACCATGACCTGAGCCGAAGGCAAACACTTAACAACTGAGCCACCCAGGTGCCCCAAAACTAAATGTTCTTATAACCTGCAGCCCATGGACAAATACTTGAGGCAGGCAGAATATAATGTTCCTCCAAGAAGCTCCCAACTGTCTTAATGTTAATGCCTTGCTAGAGGGAAAAACAACCTTGGCTTGACAATAATAGCAAGGCCTCAGGCTTCAGGAGTCTTCTTTTAGCATATGAAAATCCTTTTGGTACTTCCCCCATCTTTACTTCCTCCCCACCCAAAGTATAGTAATCAGTTGCTCCCCACAATCCTGGGGCAGCCGGGAGCAGGGGTGGAAGCAGCAGCTCATTCTGCCCACGGGTCCTGTCCCCTTGCTTAAAAAAACCACCATTTTGGGGGCACCTGGGTGGCTCAGTCATTAAGCATCTGATTTCGGCTCAGGTTATGGTCCCAGGGTCCTGGGCTCAAGCCCTGAGTCAGACTCCCTGCTTTGTGGGAAGCCTGCTTCTCCCTCTCCCACTCCCCCTGCTGTGTTTCTTCTCTTGCTTTGTCTCTCTCTGTCAAATAAATAAAATCTTTAAAAACAAAACAAACCAAAAAAACGCCATTTTGCACCAAAGATGTCTCAAGAATCCTTTCTTGGCCGTCTGTCTGCTCCCAGACCCCACCAAATCTCACCTATATTCAAAAACTACATCACTGGTGCTCGCTTCGGCAACACATATACAAAAACTACATCACTGGATGTGAGGGCGATCTGGCTGCGACATCTGTCACCCCATTGACCGCCAGCGTTGATTCAGCCGATCTGGCTGGCTAGACGGGTGTCCCCTTCCACCCTCACAGCTCCATGTGCGTCCCTCCCAAAGCTGCGCGCTCGGTCGAAGAGGACAACCTTCCCCAATAGAGGAAAGGACTGTTCTTCGGTCAAGGGTATACGAGTAGCTGCGCTCCCCTGCTAGAACCTCCAAAGAAGCTCTCAAAAACTACATCACTAACACCTGGCTCTTATTTCATGCTCAATTCATCTCAGACTCATTCAAAAGTCTGTCCTTGGCTCTGAGGATTGGAGTTGACAGTTTACCCTCAACTTCACCAGTTCTGAGTCCCTCTAGCCCCAGTCATTTCAGTTCTACCTACCATGCACGCTGGGTGGGATTTGAACTGCATTGGTCAGAGATTAATACAAACACTCTACTGGGTTTTTGTCTCCTTTGAGGACCTGAGGCTTTCCAAATCCCTCCCATCTAGTGAAATACCAAGTAGGCCCTGTGTTGTGTTGTAGGTACACTCGTGCAGGTTATCTCAGTTAACTCTTTAAAGAATATATCACTATTTCCACAGCTACTATTAGAAGCTGGCTCTGCTGACTCAAAAGTTTACCTTTCATCTTCTTTCAACTACCTAGCATCAACTCCGACAAAAAGTCATCTTATTTTCTCCATATATTTTTATCTCTAGCCCAGATGTTTTCTCACTTCCCTATGTTAATTTAAAATGCACCGAAGACATCTCAGTCTTTCTTGGCCATCCGCTCCGGACCCCACCAAAGTTCACCTATATTCAAAAACTTTATCACTAACACCTGGCTCGTTTCTAGCACAGTTTCCTTCTCGACTCCAGTCCTACTGTCATCAGGGATAAATCCAGTGTCCATGTTTAACTAACCTAACATTCTGGTTTCACATTTCCCTGACTCTAACATTTGGCTCCCATTTGGACAATCACAAAGACTTGAAAGACAATCAAGAGCCAGGGCAGGGAACGATAAAGTTCATCTCCTATACAAGACTATTCCCTCAAGACTGGGAGAGGTGACAGAGACTTAAGGAAAATGAAGAAACAGGTAGCCTGGGTGGCTCAGTTGGTTAAGCATCTGCCTTCAGCTCAGGTCATGATCCCGGGGTCCAGGGATCGAGTCCCACATGGGGCTCTCTGCTCAGTGGGGGGCCTGCTTCTCCCTCTCCCTCTGCCCCTCCCCCCACTTATGCTTGCTCTCTTTCTCTCTCACACACACTCAATAAATAAAATCTTGGGAAAGAAAATGAAGAAACAGAGAAATGTGTTCCCCCCCCCAAAAAAAGAGAACAAGATAAAACCCCAGAAACAGACCTTAATGAACAAAGATAAATGCTTTACCTGATTGAGTTCAGAGCAATCCTGTAAAAATTGAAGCCTCAAAACTATCCAATGGTTTCTCCTATCACAGTAAAAACCAAAATTCTTACAATGTCCTACAAGTTCTGCATGATTACATCTCTTATTATCTCTGATCTCACTCTAGTTCTCTACCCCGTCACTCATTCTACTACCAAATGAACTTCCCCGCTCAAATACTCCCGACAAGACCCAACTTCAGGATGTTAAAAAGAAAGCCACAGGCCCAAGATGGAGTCACTTGCCCCACTACAGTAAATCAAGACTTAATTGCAGTTTCAAAACTTCTCCAGGAGTGGAATCTTAAGCCAAAATCTGGAATTTTCTGGTAGGCACCACCAAGGTAATAATCTGTCACTCAGGCCCTTTCCAACCGCCCTAAAGGAAGATGAGGTAAACTACCTAATAAGACATCTTTCCCTGAATTCCTCCTAGGGAAAGGACCTTGCCTGAAACAATCCTTTCCTTTTGCTAATAACTTTTTTTTAAAGATTTTATTTATTTATTTGACAGAGAGACAGACAGCGAGAGAGGGAACACAAGCAGGGGGAGTGGGAGAGGGAGAAGCAGGCTTCCAGTTGAGCAGGAAGCCCGATGTGGGACTTGATCCCAGGACCCCGGGATCATGACCTGAGCCGAAGGCAGACACCTAACGATTGAGCCACCCAGGCGCCCCTGCTAATAACTTCTTGCCCTACACTTCTTTCTATAAAAGCCTTCCATTTTGTACAACTCACAGGAGGCCCCTCTACTTGCTAGGTGGGATGCTCCCTAATTCACGAATTGCTTAATAAAGCCAATTCGACCTTTAAAATTTACTCAGTTGAATTTTGCTTTTTTTTTTTTTAAGATTTTTTATTTATTTATTTGAGAGAGAGAACATGAGAGGGAAGAGGGTCAGAGGGAGAAGCAGACTCCCTGCTGAGCAGGGAGCCCGATGCGGGACTCCATCCCGGGACTCCAGGATCATGACCTGAGCCGAAGGCAGTTGCTTAACCAACTGAGCCACCCAGGCGCCCTGAATTTTGCTTTTTAACAAGGGTCTCTGCACTTGCTATTTTCTATTCCTATATAATTTATTTAGTTTATTGTCTGCCTCCCACAGTTTGTATGTAAGCTCCATGAATGTTGTCTTTTATCTTTTTTTTTCCTGTGATGTATCCCTTGCATCTAAAACATTTTCAGGCACATGGCTTGTGCTCAATAAATATTTGTTGAGTGAATAAATGAATCAATGAATGATAAGTCACTTGCCCGATCTTGAACCAATTACTATAGCTTAGAGGTGCCACCAGCAAGACCCCCAACAACCCTCTTCTTTACAAGAATGTTAACCTTATCTTTTAGAGGCAAACAACAGGAAGAGCTCCTGCTGGCCTAGACCAGTTTGAACTCAACCACTGACTCACACCTCCACAAATGGACCTCTGCAGGTGGGCCCTGGAGTGTTGGACAGTTACCTCTACATAATTATGTTAAAATCTCCACCCAAGGAGGAGTACAAACGACGTTAACATAACATACAATGCATGTATAGGCATGTTTCCTAAATATGCATGCATGACCTTATCACTTCTACATATGATGATAAAACTCCCCTTTCTGAATATTTACCCTAACCCTAAATAAAAAGAACCCACTCACCCCTGCTTGGGGAGTCACAGCTTTGGAAGTTATTTCCTGTGATCTCCTTATTTGCTGCAAATAAAGTTCCCTTTGTGTGATAATTCCATTTGGTGTAGTCCTTTATTTGTAACTCACCAAGGAGCAAACTCCTGCAGTTACAAAGGGATGCAATGTTCCAACTGACCAGGCCTAAGTCAGATGGGGCTTCTGTGGTCAGGGGTCCCATCAGCTAGCTCCACCTGAACCCTATAGTCTAAGAATGAGAAGTGGGTAGTTCCATAAGAAAATCAGAGTGTGATTACTAGAAGGAAACTAGATGCTAGACAGGTGAAATCACAGATATCCAGTCCACAAGATGTGACAAGGGAAGCACAGGGAAGTCATTTGTTTTTGTTTTTAACATTTTATTTATTTATTTTTAAAGATTTTATTTATTTATTTATTTGAGAGAGAGAGAGAGCACATGAGGGGGGGAGGGTTAGAGGGAGAAGCAGACTCCCTGCTGAGCAGGGAGCCCGATGTGGGACTCGATCCAGGGACTCCAGGATCATGACTTGAGCTGAAGGCAGTTGCCCAACCAACTGAGCCACCCAGGCGCCCCAGGGAAGTCATTTGTAAAAGACTTATTACAAAGATTTTTAGCCTTTTCAAACTTCCAAGCTGGGACCTGTCTGAGAGAGCACAATCAGCGTGCATTCATCAATACTTCTAGTATCAAATTACCTCATCCTTTAAATCACCCACCTGCGGGGTATGTGTTGTGTGTGTTGCGGAGGAGAGTGTTGTGATCTATCCCATCATTTCAACACACTTATCAGAACTGACCACTACTTTACCTCCTGGGAAGCATGTATAGATCCCCGAGGATTCTCAGTGTTACAAATCTCATGGAAACAGAGGGAGAAGGAAATGGAGGAAAGGATCCAGAGGGGAGCAGAGAGAACAGTGAAGGGGAGAATCAATGTCCTTAATAAAGACAAGGTAGGGGAACACCAAAAAGGAGGGATAGGCAGTATTGTCAATCCCCGGGTTAGGGAGGTATGCTATGGATTGAATATTTGTGTTGCCCCAAAATTCATGTTGGAACCCTAATCCCCAATATGTTGGTACTTGGAGATGAGGCCTTTAGGAGACAAGTCATTAAGGTGGAGTCCTCATGATGGGATTAGTGTCCTTATAAAGAAGAAACACAAGAGCGAGTTTTCTGTCTTTCTCTCTCTCTTCCATATAAGGACACAGCAAGAAGGAAGCCATCTGCAGTGAGGAAGAGGGCTCTCACAAGAACCCAACTATACTGGCACCCTTGATAGACTTCCCAGTCAAAAACTGTAACAAAATAAATGTTTTTAAATTTACCCAATCTGTGGTATTTTGTTAAAGCAGCTTGAACTAAGTCAAAGGGTTAACACCGAGAATAGAAAAATTAATTTGATGATTAGATAATCATTTATGACTTGAAGAAAGAATTTACAAAGCCTGAGGCACAAACTAGATTATGAACACTTAAGCAATGAGTGGCTGATGAGGAAGTGTAAATACATCACAAAATGAAAAGTGAACAAATTGCTTAAGAGATTAAGAGCCTACTCTAGACAGAGCACTACAGCTAGGCACCAGGGTCAGCCTCATGGGTGTATGACAGGACATTCCACACAGGGTGCTAGGCTCTGGAGAGTCCTGGTTTGGCTTGATGCTCTGATGTCACAGTCTTGAAATTCTTACTAATTTTTGAACAAGGGGCCCTGCATTTTCATTTTGCACTAGGCCCACAAATTATGCAATAGGTACTCATGAAGGGGACCCAAAATATTTCATTCATTGTTCATTCACTTATTTATTTTTAAAGATTTTTTAAAAAATTTATTTGACAGAGAAAGAGAGCGAGCACAAGCAGGGGGAGCGGCAGGCAGTGGGAGAGGTTAGAAGCAGGCTCCCCACTGGGCAGGGAGCCAGATGTGGGGCTCAATCCCAGGACCCTGAGATCATGGCCTGAGACAAAAGCAGATGCCAGACAGCCATCTGGGCACCCTTCATTCACTTTTTTATTCAACAACAAATGAATTGCCTACTGTGAGTTACCCACTCTTGTAGTTTTTGGAGACATGATGAAAGAGGTAGTGAATGTGACAGATACACGACAGAAAATCTTTTAAGAAAAGGTTGTTACTGGGGCACCTGGGTGGCTCAGTCGTTAAGCATCTGCCTTTGGCTCAGGTCATGATCCCAGGTCCTGGAATCGAGCCCCATATCGGGCTCCCTGCTCAGCGGGAAGCCTGCTTCTCCCTCTCCCACTGCCCCTGCTTGTGTTCCCTCTCTCGCTGTCTCTCTCTGTCAAATAAATAAAATCTTTAAAAAAATAAAAAAGAAAAGGTTGTTACTTTCAAGAATATTAAAATGCACAAACACCTATGACATAACATTCCACCTCAACTCCTCAGCTGTAGGGCCTATATGACCCTGATCAATTTATTCAACTTCCTAAGCCCTAGTTTACTCACCTAAAAAATGGCGATAATAGGACCTATTCCTAAGGTTGTTAAGCAAATTAAATGAGATCAGGAATAGAAGGTGCTTACAACAGTGCCTGGTATATGGTGCATGTTCAAAAATGTGACTATAGGGGCGCCTGGGTGGCTCAGTTGGTTAAGCCTCTGCCTTTAGTCAGATCCTAATCTCAGGGTCCTGGGATGAGGCCCCTGCCTCTGACAGTTAAGATCCGAGTCTGCTTCTCTCACTCCCTCTGCCCCTCCCCCCCTTGCACATGTGCAAGCATGTGCACACAATCTCTCTCTAATAAATAAATAAAATCTTTTAAAAAAATGTGACTAAAATGAATTTCCAGTACTTAGCAGTGCCTGGCACATAGAGTTCAATAAATGACTAGCTTATTAAGTGGGGGTAAAATGAAAACTTCAGATCAATCTGGACAGTTTGATATATTTTTGTATAAATGAAAGTTATGGTTACATATATATATTCATATATTTATTTATTTCAGAGAGAGCACACGCACACACACGAGCAAGGGGAGGGGTAGAAGAAGAAGGAGAAGCAGACTCCTGCTGAGCAGGGAGCCCCAAGTGGGGCTCTATCCTAGGACCCTGAGACTGTGACCTGAGCTGAAGGCAGGCATTTAACTGACTGAGGCACCTGGGCGCCCCATATACAGTCATGTATTTTTAATGTATTCATTAGGTCTAGAAGAAAACATAAGTGGAATTTTGTTTTGTTTTACTTTATATACTCCTTATTTAAAAACCAAGATTTGGGCGCCTGGGTGGCTCAGCTGGTTAAGCGACTGCCTTCGGCTCAGGTCATGATCCTGGAGTCACTGGATCGAGTCCCGCATCGGGCTCCCTGCTCGGCAGTGAGTCTGCTTCTCCCTCTGACCCTCCCTCCTCTCATGTGCTCTCTCTCTCAAATAAATAAATAAAATCTTTAAAAAATAAATAAATAAATAAATAAATAAATAAAAATTTAAAAAAATAAAAACCAAGATTAAAAAAAAACAAGAATTTAGGGGTGCCTGGGTGGCTCAGTCATTAAGCGTCTGCCTTCAGTTCAGGTCATGATCCTAGGGTCCTGGGATCGAGTCCCGCATCGGGCTCCCTGCTTGGCAGGGGGCCTGCTTCTCCCTCTCCCAATCCCCCCCCACCCCCGCTTGTGTTCCCTCTCTCGCTGTGTCTGTCAAATAAATAAATAAAATCAATTAAAAAAAAAAACCCAAGATTTTAGGAAAATAAAACTATTATTATATTCTGAATATAGTGGTGGGTAACAAAGCTTATAGTATATTACGATTCCTCCTTTCTAAGAATAACCTTCCTCTTCCAAAATATTTTTTTTAAAGATTTTATTTATTTATTTGACAGAGAGAGAGAGAGAGAGAGAGAGAGAGAGAGAGAGAGAGAGACACAGCGAGGGAGGGAACACAAGAAGGGGGAGCGGGAGAGGGAGAAGCAGGCTTCTCACGGAGCAGGGAGCCCGGTGCGGGGCTCGATCCCAGGACCCTGAGATCATGACCTGAGCCGAAGGCAGACGCTTAACAACTGAGCCACCCAGGCGCCCCTCCAAAATATTTTCAATCCATTTCCATTCTCTTTTCGTTCTGACTCTGCCATAATTTGCTATTCATCTTAGAAAAAATTAACTCTTTGATTTGCAGAACAACTTCCTTGTTCATAAAATGAGGCACACAATCTAGGTAGTGCTTCACAACTACTGAACTTTGGCATGCTGGTGTCCTGAATGTGGATTAAGGAACTGACCTCTCCTGCAATGGGGCAGTTGAGAGGGGTCAGGGAGAGCCAGAGCTCCCTGGGCCAGTAGCTCTGGCCATGAGCCACCTTGTTTAGGTCTCCTTAGAGCAGCCTGTGTAGAGCAGTTTGGGATGTACGCCAAAGCAGCAGCAAGCACTGTGGACAATAACCAGCAGTTACAGTCCTGCTGAGTATGCATGGCCAAGGAGATGCCTATCGCATGGGCATCCATATGCAAAGCACTTCACTGCCCATAATGGACCAGAGAGATGTTGGAGCCAATGCTCAAGCTTGTGATCCAGATATCCAAGGGGCAGAGCACACAGTCTCAAGGGCAGTCTGTTAGAGGGTGAAAAAGGAGCCTGGGCAGAGTTGGGTTTCCGGTGGGTTCAACTCCAGGCAATGCCCTTAATATTTTTCTTAACATATAGTGGCTGTTTCTACCCTTTGTAGCAATGCACTCTTTTTTTGGTGCCCAGGCTAGCTGTTGACAATGCATGCATGTTCTGAAAGCTAGAGTTTCAGTGTGGAAATCCAGATATAAAAATACACTACTGGGTTCCAAATCCATTTGCATTATCTTATGAAATTGCAATATTACATCTGTCAATAAAAGAAAAGGAAGAGTTATTCTTTACATATAACTGTAAATTCTGAATGGTTGTATAATACGGTTTTAAATATTTTATCACCCACTTATGTGATCAGAGTCCCTCACTGATAATTACTATTTGGAATATGAAAAGTTTATCATTAAAAAGTTTAGATCGGGGCACCTGGGTGGCTCAGTTGGTTGAGGTTCTGCCTTTGGCTTGGGTGGTGATCCCAGGGTCCCAGGTCAAGCCCCACATCGGGCTCCCTGCTCATCAGGGCGCCTGCTTCTCCTTCTGCCTCTCCCCCCCATCACCCCCCCCTTGTACTCTCTCTCCCACTCTCTCTCTCTCAAATAGATAAATAAAATCTTAAAGAAAAAATTTTAGATCAGAAACTGCATAAAGTCACTTCAACCATAAAACCTAGTATCAAAATATATTCACAGAAACAAGTTCCAAGTTGATCATTAAAAAATGTGGAAAAATTTGATTTATTCAAATGCAATTTTTAATATCTTCTCTAACACATTCTAATTTATTTTATCATTATATAAAGACAATGCTATGAATTTTTTTTTACCATCGTTTAGATGCTTCCAAATCTTGTTTATGTAACCTAGTGTGCTGTGCAAAAATTATCATTTTCTGTATGTGCTGTGATATGAAAGAAGTTGAGAGGCCCTGATATTATTTATAAAGTGTGTCTGCCACTTCATCTCACCCTAGGACCCTTGTCCCCTGCCTCCCACCCTATATACTCTTTCTCTCTTACATTTTTTTTTTTAAGATTTTATTTATTTATTTGACAGAGAGAGAGAGACAGAGAGGAAACAAGCAGGGGGAGTGGGAGAGGGAGAAGCAGGCTCCCAGCCGAGCAGGAAGCCCGATGTGGGGCTCAATCCCAGGATCCTGGGATCATGACCTGAGCCGAAGGCAGACGCTTAATGACTGAGCCACCCAGGTGCCTCTATCTCTCACATTTCAAAGAGAGCCAGGGCTACAGGGGTAGACAGCGGCCAAGGTTCAAGTCTGTATCCAACAGGGTCAAGAACTCCAGCATGGATATTTGTATGAGATACCGTGTGGCTGCAGGGCTGGAGGGCAAGCTTAGACAAAAGCATAAAAAATAGCTAATGTCTAAAAATCACAGAGTCTGGATGAACAACAACCCTGGACAAATCCAAAGAGAGGAATCTACATTTACTGAAGGACAAAAGAGAATAAATGGACTGACATACCATGCTCCTGGATGAAGTATTTAGTAGCACATTTCCCATCGTTTCTCATATGAATGTAAGAATTTAATACAATTCAGGGACGCCTGGGTGGCTCAGTCGGTGAAGTGTCTGCCTTCCGCTCAGGTCATGATCCCAGGGTCGTGGGATGAACCTCATGGCGGGATCACTGCTCAGCGGAGAGTCTGCTGCTCCTTCTGCTCTTCTCTAATAAATAAATAAAATCTAAAAAAAAAAAAAAAGAATTTAATACAATTCAAAAAAGAAAGAATGATAGCAAATTATGATTGTTATTATTGATTAGAAATAACTTGGTTAGGAAACATCTAGACAAACATCCCCTATAGTGAAGCCAAGAGATAAGTCTTCTTGATCACCCTTGAAGCGCCTCTTAGGTACCCTGGTGTGGATACCATCTTCCTAAGGTATTTAACTTCGTGTTTTTCTAAGTACTCAGAATTGATGAAGTTATGCATGACTATTCCACAGTAATCACAGTAATCAAACTCACAAAGCCTTGATGTATAAACAAAACACTAAGGGTATACATTTTCTGAACGTCTTAACCACTACTGTTGGCTGTCAGGAGTACCTGATAAGAATACGTAATGGTTTGCTTGTGATACGGGATCATAGTAACAGGAGGAGGCTGGTTTGGAGCACTATTTCATCCACGTTATATTAAGGCCTGGTGACTGGTTTCTGCCGCAGAACAGAGTACTTCTTGTTCACGTCTCCCAAATAAAACACCTGTTCTGCTTGGCAGTGGTAGATAAATATCAACAAATTCTTATTCTTTGTGTTCCCTTTTCCAAACTCCAAACCATTCCCTATTTGTTAACACAAACTGTTTTTCAAGCAGTTTATATTTGATTTGATTTCTAATCTTTCCAAGGGAGGGCTTGATCAATTCTAAAGGAGCTGCTCTTAAGGACTGCTACATTAAAATACAGGGCGTTTCTAAGCAGGTCAGGGAGCCTTGTAAATTGTGGTCGCTTTTACCAGTATCTCTTTTTAAATATGGATCCGTAGATCATTTACAGCTCTCACAGGTGTTGGAGACCACCTAATTTCACCCCCATTTTCATTAAAAAAACTAAAGCTTAGTAAGGTCGAATGATTTAAAATTACTTGGCTCTATCAAGAAAGGATTATTAGCTCTCTGGTTTTTAACGCTTTATCTCGTTCGTTGTATTTCGAGACCGAGTTGGAAACATTAAGGGAAAAGTCACTAGCACATAGGAAGCCTATCTGGCCATCCTTTTAGAAATCTTGTAAATCATTCCTTAAATTAAATCCGCGGTAACAGCTGCTTCAGCTCTTTCCACAGTAAGCAGAAGTTAGTAAACAGTGGCGACAGATTTCTTGAGTTCGGTGAGCACTTAATGAACTGACCTCGACCAGTTCTGCCTCAGCTCATTAAGGGTGAAATTTCACTATATCAGCCGCATTTTTGAGGCCTTTCCAAGGTGCCCGTGATTCATGTAAGTCGGGGTCGCAGGAATGTTCTGTGCGGGCCCTCACAGTGGGCGTCGGAGTCACAGAAACTGGTCTCCGGCATCCGGAAACGTGTGAGGAGATGCAGAGGGGGCCAGAGGACTTTCTTGCAACCTTTAAGTACAAGAGAGAAAAGCGGGGTTTTATTCAGGTACGGGAAAGAAATGAATTCGTAAATGAACACCGGGAGGCCTACGTGGGGGAGGGGAAAGAAACGCGAGAAGAAAGAGAAAGGCTTTTTTTCCTCCGGTGACGAGCGGTCACAAGGCGTTCTCCCGACGTGGACGCTCGCCATTGGCTGAGTCCGAGCTGGCGTCACCGCAGCAGCCCGAGCGCGAACGGCGGAAAGGGCGGCACCGCACTGGAAGTTGGCGAGGCCCGCGCGCTCCCGCAGCCCGGCCCGCCCCCGCTCCTAGCCGGCCAACCCGCTCGTCCATTCTCTCTTCGCGCCCAGTTGGCCACGCCCCATTCCCAACTCGCCCCTCCCCCACCAGCTCGGCGGCGCGCGGAAAGCGCGTCACGTGATGACTAGCCCCGCCTCTTCCTCTCGGTCCCATATTGAACTCGAGTTGGAAGAGGCGAGTCCGGTCTCAAAATGGAGGTAAAACCGCCGCCCGGTCGCCCCCAGCCCGACTCCGGCCGTCGCCGCCGCCGCCGGGGGGAGGAGGTATTAGGGGGAGAGCGGGGGGTTGATGGGTAGTGGCCGGCGTGGGGGGCCTAGCTCGGTGGGAGCGGGGAGGCCGGGTGGACCGGATCGGCCGTCCCGCGCTCTGCGTTGAGACGGGCGGTGGGGGGGGGGAGGGGAGCGGGCCTCAGAGGTCTTTTGGGGCCCCTCGCCCTCCTCGCATTCTCCTTCGGCTGCAGAAGTGGCCCCTCGGAGGCGCTGCGTGGCTGGGGAGACCTCGGGAGGGGACCCGGCTTGCCGGCCGCGGGGCCTCAGATCCGAGGCCGAGGGCGGCATGGCGGGCCCCGGCGGGAGCGGTTGGGAGGAGATGGTGGGGGAGGGGACGAGGAGTCACATCCGGGCGAGCGAGCGAGCAGGCGGGCGGCGGCCACATTGACATTGATCCGCTGCCGCGTTACGAAATGGCGCATTGGGCCGCAATGGCCGCCGGCTCGCTCCGCCGCCGGGAAAGAGAGCGCGGGACTGGAAGGAAGCGGGAGGAGGCGGCCCGGCAGAAAATGCCACAAATGGCCTCGGATCTTGCGGCCTACTGCTTTCGCTGAAGTTAATGCGGCGCGTTTCTAGTCCTTTCAGATCTCTTAAGGCGACGAGAATTTAATTCTCCTGTTTTTTTCTTCGCAGTACCCAGTTGACAATACGAACTTTTTTAAAAAAAAAAAAGTTTGCTGCTTTAAAATACACCCTGATCTGCTATTCTTGCTAAAGTACTTATACGTATCTTCGCGCCATGTGGGTCGGCTCGTTGTAGTTTTTTTGGATTTTTGAGAGGACTGCAACCACAGTTAAATTTTTCATGTGTTTGAGATAATTTTATGTGGGTTGTAATTGTTTTTTTATCTGTGTTCTATCGATTAAATACAATTAACCAAGATTTGAAAAGATGAGACCAACTTTATTGATGCTTTAGGCTATTAATCATTTAACATTTTTTTCTAGCATGTGACAGTCTTTTCATATTAAATGCCTTAACATCTCTACTTTGGAAGACACGAAGACATTAGAATGTAAATGTGAGCCCCTTTATTTAAGGAATTTGGATGAACTATACTTAATGCATGCATTAAATGGCAGTTCATGTAATTTACTGAGGAGCTAGTTGAATTGCAAACAAATTCAGGCTGTATCTTAGTTTTTTAATTGTTGTGCTCCATTGTCAAAAAGTATATACTACATTTAATATAAGTGCAATTTGCCCTTTTTGTAACCCTGTAATATGTTTTTGAAATTTTTGACCTGTGATACAAGTGCAAATAGGTAACTTTACAGTATATAACCTAAAACATAAATTGGTTACAGAAAGCTATCAAGATAATGGTCGGTTTCTTTTTGTAATTTTGGGGGGGTTGCTGGTTCAGCCTTTAATGGGGAATACTGTTTTAACCTTTCTATGCTAGAAACTGATAAGTTTTTTAAAATTTGGCACTCAGAACCTTTAAGTTACATACTAAACAGTTTGGTGGTTTAACATTAAATGTTCGAAGGGTAGACTGATGAGGGAAGACATGAAAAATGGCATGGATGGAACACTACTTCTACAGCACTTTGGTTTCTTGAAGAGCAGTTTGTTAGTAGCAACTTAAAAATTTGTCCCCAGATACTTTTAGTTGTAGTCTAAAGTTAAGGGACTTTTGATTCTGGAATTTTCTGGACTTAAATGTAGTTGAAGTGATGTTGGCATTTGAAAGGCTGTATAGATTTAATCAGTTGACATGTGATCTTACTCCAGTTTTTAATTGGTCAAAGTGTTAATGGTACAGGAATTTGATGCTGGGTTTATTATTTGTAGCAGATTAAAGACTTGTGCATCTCAGCAATTGACCTGCTAAAAGAAATAATTAAAATGTATTTGTTTCCTCAGGGCCATGATCCAAAGGAACCAGAGCAGTTGAGAAAACTGTTTATTGGTGGTTTGAGCTTTGAAACTACAGATGATAGTTTAAGAGAACATTTTGAAAAATGGGGTACACTTACAGATTGTGTGGTGAGTTACTAATGGAACAAAAAAAGGTTGTTAAGGGGCGTAGGACCTGTGCAGATACATTTCAATACTTAAAATTTTTTGTTTTGTAGGTGATGAGAGACCCCCAAACAAAACGTTCCAGGGGTTTTGGTTTTGTGACTTACTCTTGTGTTGAAGAGGTGGATGCAGCAATGTGTGCCCGACCACACAAGGTTGATGGGCGTGTAGTGGAACCAAAGAGAGCTGTTTCTAGAGAGGTATTTTGATGACACTATACTGTGTAATATGTGAGATTGTTGGAGAATTTGGTTTTTGACTTTTTTTTTATTTGTAGGATTCTGTAAAGCCTGGTGCCCATCTAACAGTGAAGAAAATTTTTGTTGGTGGTATTAAAGAAGACACAGAAGAATATAATTTGAGAGACTACTTTGAAAAGTATGGCAAGATTGAAACCATAGAAGTTATGGAAGACAGGCAGAGTGGAAAAAAGAGAGGATTTGCTTTTGTAACTTTTGATGATCATGATACAGTTGATAAAATTGTTGGTAAGTAGAAATTTATTGGAACTTGAATGAGAAAACAAAAGGTCCCTTTGTGCTATGTTAGATTTGCCAAATTGCTTATTTTGTATTGCATTTAATAGCATATAAAGTATGTGGTTCAGTTTTCATAAATGACATTTTAGAACACTGATTCTCAAAGTCACTATTTTCTTGATGATGTTTTAATGTTATGTAGTGATAGAGGTTATTTGTGATTTTCCAAACCTCAAATAATTTGTTTGTTTGTTTGATTAAAAAAAATTTTTAGTTCAGAAATACCACACTATTAATGGGCATAATTGTGAAGTGAAAAAAGCCCTTTCTAAGCAAGAAATGCAGTCTGCTGGATCACAAAGAGGTGAGTAGTACAATATATATACATAAAATAGGTGTGAGTGACATTTGTAAAGTTTTTAAAGCTCTCCCTTGCCCATGTTAAAGGTCGTGGAGGTGGATCTGGCAACTTCATGGGTCGTGGAGGAAACTTTGGAGGTGGTGGTAACTTTGGCCGTGGTGGAAACTTTGGTGGAAGAGGTAAGAGGGTTATCTTTGATTGTCTTCCTGAAGTTGATTGGTAAGTTGTATAGTTTTAATTCCTATCTTGCTTTTCGTCAGGAGGCTATGGTGGCGGAGGTGGTGGCAGCAGAGGTAGTTATGGAGGAGGTGATGGTGGATATAATGGATTTGGAGGTGACGGTAAGTTTTTAACGGATGTTTGATATTTTAATTCTGTTCCTATACTTTATGGAAAGTTACATTTGTTTCTATTTTTAATTTTAGCTATACCTAGCATGACTTGACGATATTCAAATATGATTCTGAACTAATACCATGGAAGACTAGACTTACCCCCCATAAATTTGCAACATTAGCTAGTTCCTTTTTTTTTTTCTTTTTTAAGATTTTATTTATTTGACAGCGACACAGCGAGAGAGGGAACACAAGCAGGGGAGTGGGAGAGGGAGAAGCAGACTCCGGCTGAGCAGGGAGCCTGATGTGGGGCTCAATCCCAGGACCGTGGGATCATGACCTGAGCCAAAAGCGGATGCTTAATGACTGAGCCACCCAGGGGCCCCTAGCTGGTTCCTTTTTTGGTCAGAAATATTGTGCTAGCATTTGAGCTGAATTTTCTCTCAGGAGACTGTTCACTATTTTCTTTAGTGAACTTTAATTTTTTTTTTTTTTTAAAGATTTTATTTATTTATTTGACAGAGAAATAGCACAAGTAGGCAGAGTGGCAGGCAGAGGGAGAGGGAGAAGCAGGCTCTCCGCTGAGCAGGGAGCCGGACATGGGGCTCGATCCCAGGACCCTGGGATCATGACCCGAGCCGAAGGCAGCCGCTTAACCGACTGAGCCACCCAGGCGCCCCAACTTTAATTTTTAAAAACAATTTTTTTAGTATAAAAAGATATGTAAGCTTTCATCTTAATCCTCACTGGATCAGGATTTTTGTTTTTGTTTTTTTTTTAACTTGAATTATTTTGACAGAACACAGGCAGACAGGGTTGGGAGGGAATGGCAGCGTTCAGAGAAAGAGAAGCAGGTTCCCCACTGAGCAGGGAGCCTGATGCAGGGCTCAGTCCCAGGACCCTGGGATCATGACCTGAGTGGAAGGCAGACGCTTAACCAACGGAGCCACCCAGGTGTCTCTAGCCCAGGTTTTTGATGCTCTGTTAATGACGTAGTACCAGTCTTTCGAGTGTTAAGTCATTGGTTTATTTTCAAGTTGACTAATTGTAATATAGAGTTGAATAACTTGACTTTACACGTGTATGTTTTTGGGTGACTCCCGCCCCCCCCTTTTTTTAAGGTGGCAACTATGGTGGTGGTCCTGGATATAGTAGTAGAGGAGGCTATGGTGGTGGTGGACCAGGATATGGAAACCAAGGAGGCGGATATGGAGGTGGTGGTGGAGGATACGATGGTTACAATGAAGGAGGAAATTTTGGAGGTGGTAAGCTTTCACTTGTTTTAAATGTTCAAAATTGTTTAAATTCAAAAAGTGTTAAAATGTAGCATTTGGTCAAATAGTAATATTAGAAAATCCTTAAATGATGAATGATTAAACTGAATTTTCTTTGTTGGCTATTTAGCAAATTGGTAAATTATGTTCACTTTTTATGTAATTGAAATGGGCATTTTTCAGTAATGTATTTTGCTAGTATTTAGTGCTAATTCTGGGCACTTTTAAATTAGACAAATGGGAACTGCAAATTGAATGCAGACACATTGAAATGAATAAGGTGTGGTCTGGAGTTCAGGGCACAGAAGTACTTGGAATTTTAACGTCCTAGGTACATTTCAGACAATAAGCAAGTTTGCATCGTTATTCCATAGTAACTACAGATAAAGAGCTTTGTTATAAACAAATGCACTGAATTTTGTTGGGGTGCATTAATGTTTTCAACTTTCGGTTTTTAGGTTTGTTTTTTTTAATTTTTAAATTTACTTTAAGCTTTGTGCCCAACATGGGGATCAAACTCGCAACCCCAAAATCAAGAGTTGTATGCTCTACCCACTGAGCCAGCCAGGCACCCCTAGAAAATTTTTTTGACCAGCCACTCTAGATACCTTTTTTGTCATTGACTTAAAAGTTATGCTATGTCCAAATTAGAGAATCAAGCAAAGTTGATAGTGGTATGAAGACAAGAATGTGTGCTAGGGTGTTGGCATCTGATGTGGGCAAAAGATGGCACCTATCTAAATACATGCTCTTCTGGACCGTCTTCATTATTTCCCCTCTCAATGCCTGAGGTCTGGTAGTGGGCCTCTGTGGAGTTGGTAGTTCTATATACGTTTTTTGAAGGGTTGCATTGTAAGTGTTCCTAGTGTGCTGTTGTGATTGTGGAAAGTTAATCATATATATTAAAAGAGGAAAATAATTGTGTAGGTTAACTACAAACAAAACTTTTTTGTAATTTCAGGTAACTATGGTGGTGGTGGGAACTATAATGATTTTGGAAATTATAGTGGACAACAGCAATCAAATTATGGACCCATGAAGGGGGGCAGTTTTGGTGGAAGAAGCTCGGGCAGTCCCTATGGTGGTAAGTACTCCTCCCCTTCTCCCTTTTGGTTAAAAATTTTCATGGATTTCTTAATTTAAAAACTTACACAAGTTTTTTTAAATATGTTTATTTCTAGGTGGTTATGGATCTGGTGGTGGAAGTGGTGGATATGGTAGCAGAAGGTTCTAAAAAAATTTCAGAAGAAAAGGGTAGGTATCTTTAAAATTTTATCATGATGATAAAGAATATGTGGAACTGTTCACTGAGTGTAATAATTTTTTTATCCTGTATTATTCAACAGGCTACAGTTCTTAGCAGGAGAGAGAGCGAGGAGTTGTCAGGAAAGCTGCAGGTTACTTTGAGACAGTCGTCCCAAATGCATTAGAGGAACTGTAAAAATCTGCCACAGAAGGAACGATGATCCATAGTCAGAAAAGTTACTGCAGCTTAAACAGGAAACCCTTCTTGTTCAGGACTGTCATAGCCACAGTTTGCAAAAAGTGCAGCTATTGATTAATGCAATGTAGTGTCAATTAGATGTACATTCCTGAGGTCTTTTATCTGTTGTAGCTTTGTCTTTTTCTTTTTCTTTTCATTACATCAGGTATATTGCCCTGTAAATTGTGGTAGTGGTACCAGGAATAAAAAATTAAGGAATTTTTAACTTTTCAATATTTGTGTAGTTCAGTTTTTCTACATTTTAGTACAGAAACTTTAACAAAATGCAGTTTTGAAGGTGTTTCCTTGTGAGTTAACAAGTAAAGAAGATCATTGTTAATTACTATTTTGTATGAATTTTGCTAAAGTTAACTGTAAAGAAACACCTGCTGACTTGCAGTTTAAGGGGAATCTATTCTCCGCATTTCCAAACCATGAAATGAATGGGCTCTGACATGTGGAGAGAATAGATATTTGTATGTTTGCAATGTGTGTTTTAGATAAATAGAATTGGGTATTTAAATTAGCATATTTGTGAATTTAATAGCATTAAGATTTATCTTCAAATGAAAAAAATCTCAAAATTCTTATTTGGTTTTTGTGCATTTTCTTTCAAAATGTAATCATACGATTTTAGTGTGTTAGTTTTGCTGAGTCCTAGCCGTGTTTAGAACATCTCCATTCTACATTCACCTTGGTCACATGTGAACTGCCATAGTTTTATTTGGGTGTAAAGAATGTCTACTGCCCTCTGTTTAAATTCTGGAAAGGGGTAGTGGATGTTATCCCTTTCCCTTAAAAACCATTCTTAAAAACTTCAAAATACAGGACCACTAAGCCTGTTGTGTTTGAGCAAATTAGTGGCTATCCTTTTTTTTTCTTTTCTTTACAAAGCACAAGAGGCCCATAAGTCTTCAGTTACTTTCCTTGGTTTAATATATATATTTTTTTGATACAAGCTTTCAGAAGCAAGAGAATAAAAATCATGCATTGTTGAACCCTTAACTGGCTGGCATGCTTTCCTGTTTTGTACCCTCTCTGTTTCATTGGATAAAACCAAGGACAGTCTAGATAAAATCCCAAATGACCTTACTGCAGTAGAAGTGTAGCACAGTTGCTTAGTACAAACTTCTCACTTCCCAGAGACCTGAACTCAAATTTGAATAGTCTTGAGTTCTTCTTGCTCACTCAAAATCCAAAAGAACACACTGTTATTCCATGTGTATGCTTGAACCTAAATCGTGTTGGTATGAGTTAACAGTTTGGTTTGGAAGACCTTGGTTGAGAAGAGTTTCAGATAAGGTCATATATATAAACACCAATGTCTACTGTTTTGCGCCAGCTAGTGCTTACAATTTCATTCAAGCCCTAAGTTATGTGCTCTGCTGTTGTTCTTTCTTTGGCAGTTGAACGTTGAATTCGAGATTATTTTTGTTTTCAGAAGTACTAAGCAAAACAAGCAATAAAAAGGGGAATGGGGTGTGCTAGTGTTTGAATATGCTCTCTTGTTGCTCTAATTCTGTGCCTCTGTGCATTATTAATATTTGGATGCATGCAATGCCAGCATGGAAATCGGTCTTCACAGATACTGAAGTTTTCCAGAAAACACTCACAAACCAATAAATGTAACAGACAACATTCCATTTGTTAATGGACATATGTGAATAAGCAGCATAGAAAATAGGCTAATAATTAGAAAATGGTTAAGTCTTTAACAACTTCAAATGTGGTTATATAAATGGACACTGTCAATGTTCATAACTTAAACCTGGGTACCTGGTCAAAGTACTGCTTGGGAAACATTAAAATTGAGCTAAATTGTCTCAAGTTCTTTTATTCATATAATAAAGTTTGAAGGAATGGGGGAGATTAACATTTCCTGTTTCTATGTTTGTGGAATTGTTTGACACAACCTTGACAGTATCCTTTAATGGCATATGAGGTTAATTGTGCTGTAACAAACTTTCTGTGTTCTGGAACTAGTTTAATAGTGAAAATATTTTCAGTAAGTTGTTTGCAACCTATAAGCAGGTGAAATCTGTGTATGTGACCTGTTTATAAGTTGTATTAGCTTAGTTTTTGTGAACAGTGTGGAAAAGTAAGCCATGAGGAGAGCGATTTAACCAGCTTTAAAGGACCTAAGATGTGCATTTTAAGCACAGTCTGGATCAAAGGAGACTCACTAAGACAGGACTTCAGCAGCCTTTTGAGTATGGACAAGTCAGCATAAATAAAGAATGACAAGGCAGCAGCAAGAGCTTCAACTACAGAGAAGTGAAGGCATAAGATACTATGGTGATAGTGAGCAACTTTCCAAAAGCTAGTTAAATCTGCTTATTACAACTGAAATATCGAAGAAAGTCTAGCAGGAAGGAGCTCTTCGCCTTTTGGAACATCAATGAGAGATAGTTGCCACAGTCACTAGGTCTAGCATTTAGACCTGCAAGGAAGGGCAATAAGCATTAGGTAAGGCTTGAATTTGAATTTTTTCACTAATTAAAGAGTAATTTTTTGTAAAGCAAGGTAAGAGTAATCTTTTTGATTTGCAGGTTGAATGAGAACCCTACTTGCCTAAATGAGGAATGTCTTTCCTACCATCTTAAATACGAAGGTTTCTGGCTGGGTAAGGTTTGTAGCTCACAGTAAAAGCTGATGACACCATTTGTTTCCCTACAAAATACGTATTATATATTTTCAAAATATTAGGTACATTGGCAAAATTATTCAGCTGAACACTTCGAAAACCACATCCAACACATTTTAAACAGTTTTAGGTCCTGCAACAACCATGAGTATCTTGAGTCAGATGTGGCTCCATGTATACAATTCATTCTTGGTGTCTTTAGGGTAAAGTTGAGTTTTGATAAGAGGAGAAAGGTAATAAGTATGACGCTTATAACAGAAGCATTGAGCTGCCAGTCCTCATTCTTTGAAAAACACCTTAGATGAACTTGGAAAACTGTCAGGTGTTACAGATAGAAAAAATGGTCTTCATTCAGGTAGCCTCATAAATTGTCTTGCATATAAATTCAGGGAATTGAGTTAATAGGATCCATTTTTGGTTCTTTTTAACCACTTAGCCAGAAGTAGGGGCCTAATTATGCTAATGTTTCCTTTTTAGAAGATTTCCCAAAGAATAATTAAAATATTACTCAGTTACTCTTCATATCCTTGGTGATTATAAGGGCTATTGCTGTCCCAAAAAGGGCCTATTAAAAAAGATTTGAGGGGTACGTGGCTGCCTCAGTTGGTAGAGCATGCAACTCTTGCTTGGGTTTATGAGTTAAAGCACCACATTGGGCAAACACTGATGAAGTTCATTCAATAGGTTTAGTTTGCCAGAGTTTATTTTCAGAAAATGGTTGGCTTTGTTTCTGTACCTAATCAGATTAGGACTGAATTTCTACACAGAATGAAGTGTTGAAGAAGGTAATAGCCTTTTAATTTTCTTTACAAAAGTGGTTCTAGTGTGGAATTAAGATAGGAAACATTTTTTTAAAAGGCATTGTTCTTTACAGTCCATCTTATTTCTTATGAAATAAAGTGATTTTATTTAAATGTAGTTCCACTGTCATTCCTGAAAAATGTGCTCTTCAGTCATAGCACCAGTAAAAAAAAAGGAAGTTTTAAGGAGGGGGAAATGGTTGAGGCAAACTTTTCAACTGATCTTGTCAAGCCATCTCACATGTTACCGCTTCCCACGCTACATTTTTTTCAAAAAAACCTGACACACACTGAAATCTTGAAGAAAATTGGGTAATAAAGATCATTTATTAAGGATCTGAACAACTGAAATAAGCTTGTCTTTAATAGAGTTCCAGTATGGAAGTCACAACTTGAAACATCTCTTAGTTAAGGACAGTATCTTGGGAGTTCCAATAATTGATGTCTCAAGTAGTTGAATAATTCGCAAGTTAATGCAGGGGTGATGTATAAGGATTGTTAGCCTATATGATATTCAAGATTACTTACAAATTTTGATGTTTTACCCTGATTTTTAAGACTTTAAGAGGTGGTCTGTAATGGATTCAAATGTTTCATTTGTAGTATAATGAAATGTTTACAGAAAGATAACTTTTTCATTAAAATATTTTTAGAAATGTGTGTGTGGTTTGTTGCTTCACAGTGTTCATGTGATTTAAACACTAGAGGAATATTACAATTGTAAAATAACGGGAAACTTGGAATGATCCTTTACATAGTTAATTTTAGAGATTGTAGATTATATTCTGTGGAAAACCAATACATGGCACTAGAAGTAGATATGGAAAAGATAAAGGGAAAGTCTATTAAGGATGTAAGTCTTGAATACCAATAGGTGAGATGCTGGGTGACAAGTGAGGAATCTGAACTTTGAGGGAAAATACAGTTAAGATTATGATAGGCCAGTGAAAGTTGGGAAGAAAGATAGGGGTGGGGCTTCAGATGTTGGAAGAATTCCTCTTTGCCCCCAAAGTGGATTGGTTGAGTCTGGTGTGAGGGTGAGCTAGGAGGAAAAAGCATGAAATTTAGTCTAACTGCAGTGCTGCACTTTAACCCAAATGTGATAATCTCAAAGTGATCAATTTGTAAAGCAGGGCTTGGAGGAATTGATTTTTAGGAAGACTTTATAATATACAAGTATTTAGATTCTTGGCATTAAGAACAGCTTGTTAAATACTTGGGAGTTGAAGCCATGTGAGGAATTTTAGCTGTTAGGACAGCAACACATTTTGCTTGATTACAACATGTATATGCAGTGGTTTCACATTATGTGCAGCTTTAAGTACTTTATAATCCTAGTTTAATACTTGAGTTCCAAAGTTGGCAAGAGTATATTTGCCTTTTTTCAGAATGAAAATTTAAAATACTCAGGCAAAAGATTGGAATCTTCTATGTATTCATAGACTATAATCTTGGAGATGAGTGTTTTACAAAAATTGGACCTTGTTATGGTTGATATGTTAGGATTCTATAGAAAGTACCAAGGATTAAGAAGGGGTAAAGATTAATAAGTATGCCATTTTTGCTTGATTTTTTTGAAAGACGTAATGACGTCGAACTACCTTTTAAGTGATAAAGATTAAGTGGACATCCTACTGAAAGCTAGCTAGGTAATAGGAATTTGCCCAAGATACTCAAAATTTATTGGTAAGTGTGGATAAAGGGTGCTGTCAGCTTAAGACACGAAATGGTTAAGGGCACCTGGGTGGCTCAGTTGTTAAGCATCTGCCTTTGGCTCAGGTCATGATCCCAGAGTCCTGGGATGGAGTCCCCTGTCAGGCTCCCTGCTCAGCGGGATGCCGGCTTCTCCCTCTCCCACTCCTCTTGCTTGTGTTCCCTCTCCTGCTGTGTCTCTGTCGAATAAATAAAATCTTAAAAAAATGTGAAATGCTTAAGTGTCATCACATCCGTGTATATAGCCATTATAATGGTTACAAGGGCCTGTAATCACAAAGATGAATCTCAGTTAACTAGTTACACCTGAAGTTAAAATACATCGTTAGTCTGCGTTGTTGACAAATGTTGAATAAACTTGTCCTTTAAAATAATACCTATTAAAAGAACTGACAGGTGGTCTATTTGGATTTACTCTCATTTGTCTCTTAACATCCTTAATAGGTATTGGAAAATGCAATTAGGTTTTTGTTTCTTAGTATCATCAGTAAAAGACAAAATACAGAACTTGTGAGCTTGGGCAAGTTACTTGGGGTTTCTTTTTTATGCATGCTACACTTTGGCAGTTTGGTGGTGCCAACAGGCTCCTACGAATGTTGGTTTCATATACATTAAATACGTAGAATTAAGCATTACATTGAAAATAGTGATCAAGGGGGCACCTGGGTGGCTCGGTTGGGATCTGACTGACTGAAGCTCCGGTTGTGAGATAGAGCCCCATGTTGGGCTCTGTGCTGGGCTTGGAGCCTGCTTAAGATTCTCTCCCCCTCCCCTTCTCGAAAAACAGTAATCAAAATATATTAAGTTTGGTTTAGTAACACATGCTTCAAGTATTAAATGAGGCTAGTGGGTCTGACTTCGAATTTTGAGGTTGTGATGCATAAATGGTATTTTGAAATAACAGGAATCTGTAAGGATTTTTAATAGTTTAAGCACTGAATACCATTGTGATTTGTTGTCTCTAATATAAAAGGAAATGTTAAGTTTCATTAAATGTTTTAAGTAATTGAGTTCAAAATTCTGACATTTTATCCAGATTGTTTTTACCTAATTCCTTTTTTGTAAAATGGAGATATACCTACCCTCATTAAATCTGAAGTTTAAATCTGATAATGGGCTTAAAGAACTTAATCTGGGGGCGCCTGGGTGGCTCAGTCGATAAGCGTCTGCCTTCAGCTCGGGTCATGATCCCAGCGTCCTGGGATGGAGCCCCGGGTCGGGCTCCCTGCTCCGCGGGAAGCCTGCTGCTCCCTCTCCAGCGCCCCCTGCTTGTGTTCCCTCTCTCGCTATGTCTCTCAAATAAAATCTTGAAGAAAAAAAATCTGTTGCCTGGTCCATGGTCCCTAAAGATATTTTTGGTAATAATTATGGGTACCATCTTAATATCTTCAGGCATAGTTAAAATTGTAATGGGTGACAAAGGTAATTATGCCAAGGTCTTTTTTTTTTTAAGATTTTATTTATTTGAGATAGCACGAGAGGGAAGAGGGTCAGAGGGAGAAACAGACTCCCTGCCGAGCAGGGAGCCCGATGTGGGACTCGATCCCGGGACTCCAAGATCATGACCTGAGCCGAAGGCAGTCGCTTAACCAACTGAGCCACCCAGGCGCCCGCCAAGGTCTTTTTTTAATAAGATTTATTTGAGAGCAACAGAGATAACGAGAGAACACGAGTGGGGAGGAGAGGGAGAAGCAGACTCCCCACTGAGCAGGGAGCCCAATTCAAGGCTCCATCCCAGCACCCTGGGATCATGACCTGAGCCAAAGGCAGATGCTTAACCTTGACTGAGCCACCCAGGGGCCCCTGTTATGCCAATGTCTTGAGTTTTTTTCTCCACATACAGTGACAGTGTTTGAGGTCTTTAAATTTTTTCTGCAGCTCTCAAAAAGTATAAAAACTTAAAACTGAACCTGTCCTTATAAGTTTTTTTTTTTTTTTAAGATTTTTATTATTTGACAGAGACACAGAGAGGGAACACAAGCAGGGGGAGTGGGAGAGGGAGAAGCAGGCTTCCTGCGGAGCAGGGAGCCTGATGCAGGACTCCATCCCAGGACCCTGGGATCATGACCTGAGCCGAAGGCAGACGCTTAACGACTGAGCCACCCAGGCGCCCCCTGATAAGTATCTTTAAACTAGGAATGAGAAGTATTTTGTCTACATTCTGAGGCTTAAACAAGTATGGTAAGAGAAGTAGTGAAAGTTGAGCAGCCACCCCTTCCTAAAAATCCAGGGCTTGAGAAATCTCAGAAAATGTTTCTTTACATTAACAAATGCAGTATCATTAAGATTTTCTAAGAATGCTTGGTATACATCAGTGTAAAAGGCATAGGTACACATTTTAAAACTAGGAACTTGAGTTTGATGTTTAATAATTGGATAGCCAAACTTAATCTGAGGACAGTAAAAAGCTCTAACTCAAGTCCAGATCAAGAGATGAAAACTTGGCTTCGTTTTTTTGTCATGAGGTTAGGATTTGCTATATTTGAAAATTTGGTTTCTAGTTCTGCATAGTGCAGTATGGTTAGTACTTCAAAAGTAATTTTTTCAGGTACTGTAAAGAACTATAGTTACTTAAATAACTCGTGCTATCTGGCTAGAAGTCTGTTCAGTCTGCCCGATATTGTTTTTCACCCCTTGCCAGTGCCAGCCAATTCCAGGTGGTGCTGCTGGTTTCAAATTCGTGCCACACCCCCAACACACACACACACATCCCTATTGTCTAAGGGTGGGGCACTTAAGTCAAGATCCGAGATTTTTTTTTTCTTGAGGTTAGAAAAATGTCTCTAGGGATCTCACCATCACCACTTACAGGAGAAGATACTTGACTGCATGAGAAAGGCCTGGGGCAGAATCTCAATGCCTATTAACATACATCCATTAAATTTTTTTTTTTAAGATTTTATTTGACAGACACACAGCAAGAGAGGGAACACAAGCATGGGGAGTGGGAGAGGGAGAAGCCGGCTTCCCGCTGAGCAGGGAGCCTGATGCAGGCAGGGCTCCATCCCAGGACCCCAGGATCACGACCTGAGCCGAAGGCAGACGCCCTTACTCCCATTAGTTCTTGAATTCATTTTCAACCCTGAGCTTTGTCATTCAAGTCAAATTCTCTTAATCTGACTTTAGTTCCCTTTCACTAGCAACTAAAAGTGATCCTAATTAACAAGGCTAATAAGGAAAATGAGAAAACACCATTTACAGAGTGCTTAATGAGCTAGGCACAGTACTTTTTGTGTAGTAACTCAAAACTTTTTTTTTTTAAAGATTTATTTATTTGACAGAGACACAGTGAGAGAGGGAATCCAAGCAGGGGGAGTGGGAGAGGGAGAAGCAGGCTTCCTGCCCAGCAGGGAGCCTGATGTGGGGCTTGATTCCAGGACCCTGGGACCATGATCTGAGCCGAAGGCAGACGCTTAACGACTGAGCCACCCAGACGCCCCTCAAAACTTCTTGCCCTACAGACAGGAAATGAGCCTGACTGCTTGGAGTTACTGGAGGTCATTGTAGGAAAATGGCAGCAGCAAGCCCAGCCAATCTGGTCATAGGGCCTGTGGACCTCTGCACTGTATTGCTCTTAATGGATTAATAGGACTCTGAATAATCCACATGTAGTAAATTATTCTAAATGTAATTCTCGAGATAAATCTCCATTTCCCTACTTTAAAACAAAAGACAAACTGTTTAGATGAAATAGTGAATCAAGGGCGCCTGGGTGGCTCAGTTGGTTAAGCGACTGCCTTCGGCTCAGGTCATGATCCTGGAGTCCTGGGATCGAGTCCCGCATCCGGGGGGGGGGGGGTCTCTGCTCAGCGGGAGTCTGCTTCTCCCTCTGACCCTCTTCCCTCTCGCGCTGTCTCTCATTCTCTCTCTCAAATAAATAAAATTAAAAAAAGTGAAATCAATGCTGTGAGTGGTCAATTGGACAGCCTGCAGATTTTCAAGAGTTTTGTGGGGCCTTAATTTTTTATGTTTAATCTCTCGATATGTCCTAAAGTGAACGGACTTTCCCACCTAGACTTCCCTTCTCACCAGTCTTCATCTCAGGGCAACTCAGTTCTTACGGCTGTTCAAGTCCTTGACTCCACCTTCACCCAACATCCATTTTGTCAGAAAATTTAGTTTTACCTTTGAAACCTGTAGAATCCAGTGCCTTCTTATTCCTATCACCACCCTAGACTAAGACCACACTATCCCTCCCATGTATTTCAGAGCTTCCCCATTTGTCTGCTCCCATCTTAACCCTCTAGACTATTTTCAACACACAAGGCTAAGGAAGTTTAAAAATCAGATGTTACTACTTAACACCTATAGCTCCCCATTTTGCTAGGTAAAAGCCAAAGCCGTCAGGACAGTGTAACAAGGTTCTGTGCCATGTTCCACTCTACCTGCCCTGCTTTCCCCACCCCTTCATTTTCAGCCATGTAGTCCTTGTTCTGTCTCGAATAGACTTCAGAGCCTTTGGACTTGTGTGTCTTGTCTGCAATAGTCTTTTTAGCTAATAGAATGGGTCTCCCACATCTTCAGATGTTGCCATCTCAATAAGGCTTTTCCTGTTTGCAACCCTATTTATTCTAGCATGGGAGCAGAGGGAGAGAGAATCTTAAGTAGGCTCCAAGCCCAGTACAGAGCCTGACATGGGGCTTTATCTCATGACCCTGAGATCATGACCTGAGCCAAAATAGTGTCAGATGCTAATCGACTGATTCACCCAGGTGCCCCGGCAACCCTATTTTAAATTGCAGTGCTTCCTTTCTACTGGCCATCCCAATCCTGGCATGTGTAAGGTTTACTGTCTTCAATCCAGGAGGACAGGGATTTCCATTGTGTCCTTTGTACTTTAAAAAATATCTAGCACATGGTAGGCATACATGTACTGATGTGAGTAAACTGAATGTTTTCATGTCAACATATAGTATTTTCCTTGGTTGAGATGTACTTGCTATTGAAGAGGTAAAGTATCTTCTTGATATACTTGGTATCTCTGGGATCAGAAATTTAGTACAAAATGCTTTTCAGGGGCGCCTGGGTGGCTCAGTCGTTAAGCGTCTGCCTTTGGCTCAGGTCATGATCCCAGGGTTCTGGGATCGAGCCCTGCACCGGGCTCCCTGCTCCACGGGAAACCTGCTTCTCCCTCTCCCACTCCCCCTGCCTGCTCGTGTTCCCTCTCTCGCTGTGTCTCTGTCAAATAAGTAAATAAAATCTTAAAAAAAAATGCTTTTCATATTTTCAGTGAATGAAAACATTCTGAAAATGCAAAATACTTAAATATGTTAAGTGTGTTGTTATGGAAAATAGTGTGAATAAACTCGAATGAATTCCAAAGAAATTAACAGTCATAATACTCCTTTATTAGTACCAGCTTTTTAACTAAATTGGTTTTTGCCAGAGCTAAACAATTTAATATAAAAAAATGCCTTTTTTGTTCATACAGTATTTATAAAAAAGTACATAGTGGTTAGTTTTGCAACAATTTGCTTTTAGCCAGATATCATATAAATGAACGTAACAAATGAGATAAGAACAGTATAAATAAGAAGTTTTTGTAGTATTTACACTTATACAGAAACTAGCCCAAATGGTGTTCTAAGAAATTAAATTTGCAGTTAAAGTGAAACTACTGATTCAGCATACTGATGACTTATTTTAATGCTTTTTAAAGTTCATATTATCTTCTATACTAGTTTTGACTATAATTTTGCATAGAATTACTTATAAAGTGTATTTTTGCATTTCACATCACAGTAGGAGCTTTTAGTATAACAGTACAAAAAAACAAAAAAAAACAATCCCCAAAACAACCCACTAGCTCAGAAAAAGGTCAGATCTTCCCAAATCTAGTTTTTCTTAATATCTGGCTTCTTACTTTTGGGCACAAGGAATACATTGCCATCTCTTGTTTGCTGCAGGGAGTATTCACTAGGAGAGTACGGTTTTCCATCTTCATCCCGGAGCATGCTGAAGACTTCGAGATACAAGGTGCTGAGTTGTTTTTTCAGTAGATGGAGGCTTTTATCATTCTCCCCTTTTTCTTTGAGTAATTTTTCCTTTTCATCTTTTAAATGATCCAAATCTTGTTCCAGTTCCACTATATTTTCCAGTTTTCTTTTTCTGCAATTCTGAGCAGCCACTTTATTCTTACCCCTCCTGCGTATATCTCGAATTAATGCCAGTTGAGCCTCACTGAACTGCTCCTTGGACATCATTTCGTTGAAGTCATCAACAGGGAGGTTAATGATTTTTTCAACAGGGAATGGGATATGGAGAGCTTTTGCCCTTAGCTCATCTCTTGTGAGATGAGCCTCCAACCGGCTTGAATGTTTGTCTTTTGTGAATGGGGTTTTTCGATGACCAGGGCTTACAGGCAATTCTTTCTTTGGCGTGTTTTCACACTGGGCCTCCCGCGCTGGGGTGCTGTGCCCTGGAGATGGTGACAGGGGCGGGGCTGTATCTCCAGCAGACTGTACCGGCGGTGTTTTAGGGCCATTCTGTTTGACACTGCCAGGAGCACTATCTATCTCTTCCATTTCAGAATCACTGAAGCCAAGTGGTGTGTCTCCATAGACAGAAGATTCCACCGAGTGTTCTGGTGATGCCATGCCAGGACTTGTGTTGAGTGAAATGCCAGAGTCAGAATCATTGAATTCTGTGCTTTCAGGGTGGTTTTGGTTGAAGGCTTTACAAAGTGATAGATCAGAAACATCAATGGGCCCATTAAGAAGTTCAGAGAGTGACTGGCTTAAAGTAGCAGAGGGCATGCTGTTGCTACTACCGGGTTCTGCTATGAAAGCAGAATAAAATTCATCACCAAAATCTGTGTTAATTGTGGCATCTGAATTTAATGAGTTCACGGTCAGCTGGCTGGAATCTTCTGTGGAGAGAATGCTGCTGAAGGAATCCTCGAAAGCACTAAGAAAATGTGGACTGCAGTTACCTACTTCTTTTTCCAACGAGGGCATTGAGGAGAAGAAATGGTAACTGTCGTCAATTTCTGTCATTTTGGTTTCTGGACTTGGAACCGTGCTAGTCTCAACCAACTTGTCATTTTGAATATTAAGACACTGTGTGAAAAGAAATTTTGACTAAATATAAATCAAGGTTAAATATTTTAATAGCTGATTATATATATCTCATGGCAAATGGCAAATATTTATTTTTAAAGATTTTAAAGTAATCTCTACACCCAATATGGGGCTTGCACTCACAACCCCATGGTCAAGATTCCCATGCTCCACTGAATGAGCCAGCCAGGTGCCCCTGATGGCAAATATTTTTAATAGCTGATAATCTGTATCTGATGGTAAGCTCTTTCCCCACCCCTATTCTTTCCAGGCTCTTCTGTAATTCAGATAATTCCCATTTCTAACAGATATTTAGGTCTAAGCATATGTATTATTTCCATAGTTCCTAGCTCAGACTTCTGGCCTGCAAAGACCAGATCTTTCCTCAAGACATCCAGTCAATTTAACTAATAAAAGTATACTTCAGTGAGCACAGGCAGCTCTCCTGACTAACGTTTATTTATTTAAGTAATTTTTACACCCAGTGTGGGGCTCAAACTCAAAACCCCGAAAGAGTCACATGCTCTTATGACTGAGCCACCTGGCGGCTCTCTCATGACTAATTTTTTTTTTTTAAGATTTTATTTATTTGACAGAGACACAGCGAGAGAGGGAACACAAGCAGGGGGAGTGGGAGAGGGAGAAGCAGGCTTCCCGCCGAGCAGGGAGCCCGATGTGGGGCTCGATCCCAGGACCCTGGGATCATGACCTGAGCCGAAGGCAGACACTTAACGACTGAGCCACCCAGGCACCCCTCTCATGACTAATTTAAAAGCACCCTCCAATCCTTCCATTAAGTAGGTGGCATGTAAATAACTGGAGTAATTAAAGGCACTGAATATAAAAGTATCTTTGGCATTTATTTATATTAGATCTTAGTTACCTGCAATTCTGGAATGGATAACAGCTCCTCCCAAACTTGCTCAATGTCCTGCTGCATATTGTCTAGATCAGCAATGACTGACTGAACGACGAGAGTCTGAGGTGACTGAGCCTGATTAGGAGCAGTGAAGACTGGATTCTCGATTTGGCTGGGGAGATCAGGAACAAGTGACTGAAACGCAGCTGAAGCAACCTAAAATTGACAAAGCATTTATCTACGTGAGTCTGCCAGCAGCAGTGGGGAAGTACACTCCCAGGCACCATCACAACACCTTAAACTGGAACTGGCTAACAGTTCTGTATTTCTCTAAGTTACAACCACTTATAACCCCTATTTCTATATAATGAAACAAATCTTTTTTCCCCTGCCCAACTGACTCCAAACTGACTCATTTACTAGCTTAATTGTTCTATCCCTTGCATTTGAAGGTAAATTTCAAAATAAGTAAGTCTTTAGGATTTAATTTGTATCTCTTGGTAAAAATACCTATTATAGTGCTTCAAACACAATAAATTTAAAATTGTTAATTGAGCAAGTCTTGGTTTATTACCCAGCTTGATTTTCACTCACCAAAAAAATTTTTGTTTTTTAAAGATTTTATTTATTTGACACAGAGAGAGAGACAGCAAGAGAGGGAACACAAGCCGAGGGAGAAGCAGGCTTCCCGCAGAGCAGGGAGCCCGATGTGGGACTCGATCCCAGGACTCCAGGATCATGACCTGAGCCGAAGGCAGTCGCTTAACCAACTGAGCCACCCAGGCGCCCCCCCAAATTTATTTCTAAGTACCTATAACCAATGAGTTATTTGTTTCCATGGTTATGCAGATCCATGCTTCTGAGTATGCAGGGATAAGTGGTTTTGGTTTTGTATTGTGTAGGGAACTTTTTTTTTTAATTGTAAAGTTATCTACAGGCTAAGGTTTCTTTGACAAAATTTCCTCCTAAAATATTTTTTTAATAGAGACACACTTATAGGATATATTAGGTATAGTGGGGGAGTTTCACTGTTAGCCAAATGTTGTACCTCATTGTCATCTACAAATGGGAATGTCTCTGCCAAAAGCTGCATGCAGTCATCAAAGTACAAAGCATCTGGTTTGGGAATGTGGGCAACCTAGATGAAAGACATAAAAGAAGAAAAAGATTGTTCAGTGTCATACAAGGTTTATAATTTAATCAAACATTTATCTTCTTTCAGAAATCAGTGTAGTTTAGAGCACAGAATCAAACCAGACTGGGTTCCATTCTTGGCTTCCCCAATTTCTTGAGTGCTTTGGGCAAGTTACTGAGTCTCTGAGCTTCAGCTGCTCAATCTGTGAACAAAACACTAGTAATCTGTACTACTGGTTTTACTGCTGCTAGATCCTTACATAATGTTTCCACAGCTTACAAAGGACTGTCACGTAACTTATGCCCTCGCAATCCTTACAACAACTCTTGTGATGTAAGTTAGGTGTTGAAATCATCAGGAGGCTGAGGTTGGGAAGTTGACGTGATATGGTAATGAAGACATAGTAAAAGGCAAAGCTGGAACTCAAATCCAGATGTTTTAACTCTTGGGCCAGGATTTGTTCCTTAAACCCTGACATCTTCCCAAGAACTGAGTTTTCTGTACCTGGGAGTAGTTGGCAGATCCACTGGTTTCTGATGGGATGTGCTGGGCTGGCTGAATTGGGAGGAATTCACCTGTTTCTTCATCTAGTTGTAATTGAGCAAAAAAGGCTTTCTCTTGTTCCTTTTGGAGCTGTTCTTGTCTTTCCTTTTCAAGTTTTTTCTGTTTTTCCAGCTCATGCTCCTTCCGTCGTTGACTGAAGTCAAATACTTCTCGACTTACCCCAAGATCTATATCTTGCCTCCAAAGTATGTCAATCAAATCCATGTCCTGTGTTTAAAAAAAAGGAAAGAGACCATGGTTAAGATGGTTTTTTAAATGGCAGATATCATATAATTTACATTATGCCATTGTTGATGGTTGGGGGTAGGGAGATGACAATCTGAATGGAACACAGATCCAGTGTTCTGGAAGAGCATAGTTAATTCCATTCAATGAATCTATTCATTAAAAGAAACAACAGCCTACAAACACAGCCATCCATTCTAATCACTTATTACTTGGATTATTAACAACTGGGTGATAGTAGAGGTCACTAAAGAGCAAAGTAACATGCTGCACATTAAAGCTCTTGAATTAAAAGAAATCCCACACTTGTTTAATGGAATATAAAAATTAGAGCAAGCACTCCAAGCCACTGGTTTCTTATGACAAATGGAGTTTGGAAAACATAATCAAATACACGGAATTTTTTCTAAACCTCAGCAAATATCCATTTTACAGAGGGGGGAACCCTTGTTAAATGTCAATCTAGCCATTGCAAAATATCACCATTCTTTTGGTATTTCCTACACTGAATTACTTTCCCCCATCATTTCTTGCTATTCTTGTCCCCGTGGCTCATTTATTAAAACAATTTCCTCTTGAGTTTTAGCTCCTGAGGCATGAACAAATTAGTAAAGAAAAGTCCTCATCTTGTGACCCATGGGTGAAGCAAGAGGCTGCCTTGAGAAAGACGTACTGCTCACTAGTTTCACTTCTGAGAAATCACAAATAATCCTCTTAAAAAAATGCACAAAATTAAAAACAAACAAAAACAAAAAACATGGCTCCAGGGAAGGATGGAAGTTTATTTCTATTTTTTTTGATGATGTCAAATTCATCTCGTTTTCTTCCCCCCACTTTTTTTTTCTTTTAAGATTTTATTTATTTGAGAGAGAGAGAGCACATGAGAGGGGGGAGGGTCAGAGGGAGAAGCAGACTCCCCGCTGAGCAGGGAGCCCGATGCGGGACTCGATCCCGAGACTCCAGGATCATGACCTGAGCCGAAGGCAGTCGCTTAACCAACTGAGCCACCCAGGCGCCCCCCCCCACTTTTTTTTTTAAAGATTTTATTTGTCAGAGAGAGTACAAGCAGGGGGAGGGGCAGAGGGAGAAGGTTCCCTGTCGAGCAAGGAGCCTGATGCGGGACTTGATCCCAGAACCCTGGGATCATTACTCGAGCCCGAGACAGATGCTTAACCGACTGAACCACCCAGGCGTCCCGGAAGTTACTAGAAGTTTTAAGGTATGGGGAGAATCTTACAATGAGGGAATGGTTACTTTGTTCTCTATAACAAAGCTAGGCCTTGGTACCATGTCTAGATTTTCCTAACCACGTGTTAAAAGCAGTTTTTCTGATTTATAACTTAGTTTTTGGAAAAGTCTACACAGGTAGGAAATTTAAATCACCTTCCATTTAAGAAGCCATTTATTCTGGGACGCCTGGGTAGCTCAGTTGTTAAGCATCTGCCTTCGGCTCAGGTCATGATCCCAGGGTCCTGGGATCAGGTCCCACATCAGGCTCCTTGCTCAGTGAGGAGCCTGCTTCTCCCTCTCCCTCTACTGCTCCCCCTGCTTGTGCTCTGACAAATAAATAAATAAAAATCTTAAAAAAAAAAAAAAGCCATCTATTCTGAAAATAATATAATGAACTGAGACTAGAAAAATCAAGACATGGGGGGGAAGGGAGCTGGGGCCTGAAGGCAGGTGGACACAGTGTGCACAACCATCACAGATGCATTTCAGTTCTGATGACGGCTGGTGGCACTGGATTGCCCAGTGTGTCAAGACTCTACTACTTTCTGCCTTCAAAGACCAAAATAACATGGTTGTTGCTTCACTGAGCAGTCAGGCTATTTCTACCCAACCGAGGAGGAGCAGGCCACCCAGCCTAATGGCAGCATGGCTACATGGGAAGCAGAGGCCACCTCTAAGCCCTGGTGGCAGGATCGTAAATGCTGCAAAACCCCGCTCGTCGGGTTTATCAGTGTTCTAGCCTGCAGCAGGGTTAAAGAGTATCCGGTACACACAGTAGGTACAGTGAGGACAGTGTCTGCAGCTCTTTAGAACTACAGCTGACACCTACCAAAGGCTTTCTATATGCCAAGACTTGTTTGAAGTACTTTACGACATATACAAATGAATCCACAAGACAACCATATAAAGATAACATTCTTATTTTACCGATGAAAATGCTGAGGTTTAGAAAAAAGGGATACTGCTAGAAAGTGTACAGGGACATGTATGTCCCGGGC
The DNA here is from genome assembly GCF_003265705.2 of Callorhinus ursinus. Lineage (NCBI taxonomy): Eukaryota > Metazoa > Chordata > Mammalia > Carnivora > Otariidae > Callorhinus > Callorhinus ursinus. The sequence continues at coordinate 53,638,472 of NW_027397064.1, read as the reverse complement.
AGCCTCAATCTTGGACTCGTGCTGTCTTAAACCACAAGTTACACTAAAAAATATAAAATCTGATCATTGACCAGTGGTTCTTAAATTGGGCAGGATATAAAATCCATTGTCATATATATACTTTGCTTTCACATCTTGGTGGTGTGAAAAAGTGGCCGGTTTACAGAAGGCTGGATTGAGCACATCACCTCAAATCGTCTTCATGGCCACAAGAGCATAACAACCATAGAGCATTTCTTCATACATGGCTATCTCCTCAGAGAGCTCCCCACTAACAATGAGCATGAAAATAATTTCCAGTTTAAAAATGATGTGTTTCCACCATTTTAATGGACACGTTTATCCAAAGGTCATGTGAAAGACAAAGGTCCAAGGCAGAGAGAAACCTACTTTAAAATTCTGATTTGGTTAGGTCGTATCTTCTTAGTGAATTTAGATACAGCAGAGAATCCTAACCAGGCTATTCTCCAAGCTGGAGCAAAGGGACCAAGGTATTAAGGAGGTCTTCAGACGATTCACATCCACTGAAAGCCAGCACTAAAAATTAATGCACGATCACATAGTCTCAGCTGAACTCCAGTCCCTCTCAAAAACTGATGCGGACAGTGCGCTGACCTCTGCGGACAGTGCGCTGACCTCTTCAGATCAACAGAAGAGAAGTGCAAACATGTGTCCTGGCACCTGGGGCCACTCTGGCGCATCCCTTCCTCACTTGCCCAGAATGCCTAGGCGGGGGCTTCTCCTTGTTAAGAGATCCCAGGGTAAAAAGCAACATCCAGTTTTGATTTTTTCATAAAAGAACTGAAAACACTGAAGCAGTTTATGCTGCAAATACCTGCTCACAAACCAGACTTCCAGAGTATCCCCAGAACCCAGCTCTAGGGCCTGAAAGAAAATTTCTACTGTAATTTACTCTAAAATTATCAGTGGCGGCCACACCGAGAGTTGATACAACTCTCTTCTTTCCTTTCCTCCCCTTCCCCCCACCAGATGAGCTGTCTTGAGTGGGTTCAGGTGGTTTAGCTATACATTCAGTATATAATTGTTCTATCCCACCCCTATCATACAGATGTTGGTGGACCAAGTGAGACGTGAAAGAAATCTCTCCATAAATGTAAAGTCTATGCAAATGTTGCTGTGCATGCTGACAGTAATGGTTCTAGAACTTGCTGTAATATAAGCAAGATCAAACTCAAGGCCAATGGATGATCATGAAGCTGCGGACCTAAGTGTAGTGGGAGCGTGCAATAACATTCGGCAATGAAGCTACTTGGTTCCTCCTCAGGGAGGGTCTGAAATGGGACTAACTGGGCTTGTGCAACATGTGTTGAAAACAAAAACACATAACATACACTCTCCTGTTTACTTTTATGTACACACATACACCCATTTAACTGTTGTTCAATTCCTGATAGGACTACCCTTCAATGCCCAGCCAAACTGATTCAATTTTTAAAAATTTCCCCTAACATACTCAGAAAAGGACACCCTGATGGATCCTTATCAACAAACGGGAAAAAAGAGATCACGAAGCATCACTTGGATCACCTCTTAAGCATCCTGTTCTCCTGTGATCTGAAACAATGCTGGGCCCAGGAAGGTGGAGCAGGTCCTACAGCCCGAGCTTACTGTCTCCACCAGGAATGCTACCAAAAGATGTTTCAAGTGACAACACCTACTTGTTTTTTTTTTAATATTTTATTTATTTATTCGACAGAAAGAGTGAGAGAGCACAAGCAGGGGAAGCAGTAGAGGGAGAGGGAGAAGCAGACTCCCCACTGAGCAGGGAGCCTCACGTGGAACTTGATCCCAGGACCCTGGGATCATGACCTGAGCCGAAGGCAGATGCTTAACCAACTGAGCCACCCAGGCGCCCCAACATCTATTTGTTCTTAAGGTAGACTGGGCAGCCTTCCGTGAGATCATAGTGGGACCAAAACAGGTTTCAAAGTGTCCTCAGAGGTTTTCCTCTGTGTTTTAAAGTTTATTTTTATGTAGTGTTTATTGTTGCTATGAGAAGTCTCTAAAAGAAAACTTCTGCTTAAAAATAAAAGCAAGGGTAGTCTTAACTACCCTGAATTCCTTAAAACAGATGTTCTGATCAAATTTAGAATGAAGCAACAATGGGTTTCTTGTCATGCCCTTCACATATTATCCTCTGTCTTACTCACATTTTCAGAAGAAAACACCTTCAGGAGTTTGATATTGTATGAAATCTTCAAAGCTTTATGTTGAAAATGAGAATTGTGTCCACCCAAGACTTGCTGTTGGGGAGCCCCACGGCCTCAGGACTATTCTGTGCTTCCCTCACAGGCAGGGAGCACTTCCTGCAAGGAGCCCTGTGACGGGGCACATGATTTCTTCCACAAATGACCTATTCCCGCACGTGCACCATCTAAGAGGAAGGAGTCTGGGCACAGCCCATCAACAAACAAGAACAGGACACCCGACAGTGAGGAAGGGAAATGCCTAAGGAAAAGCTGAAACTGCTCTAAGGCATATAAATCCCAGGCCTTGAGAAAGAATAGCTTCTTAACCCCTCCAAGCCCCTAAAGAGGAAGGCCACCACGTTAACTGGCAGATCAGTAGAGTCTGGGGAAGGAGAGGAAAGCAGGGGGATGGTTTCTACAGCATTCCAATAGGTATTTCCTTAGGACTAGGGAAAAAGCTGACTGTGAGCCTTCACATGCCATATGGAGCCACTTGGTATCTGAATTTTTTGCTGTTGTCCTTCAATGATTCCTGAGTGTGTTGCAAATTATGCTGCTAGCTTGGCTTACACAAAAGATGACAATTTAATAAGAAACATAAATGTTTGGCAATTCGCATTAAATCACCATCTGGTCCAACGGAAATCTTCATATTTAAAATGTATATATCATCATTTGCCATCTGTTTAATCTATTACATGTTTTATGGGGAATCTGAAGTTGGATTATTAACTCCTACCACTCTGAAACAAACATCTTTGTTCCAGGATAAAGAAAGGAGAAAGGCCTTGAACAAACCAGCATTTTTCATACTCAGATGAACCAAAAAATTAGAAAAGATAAGGCAAGATAGCACAATCTCCTCTTAAATTAAGTAATTCTGTAAAACTGAGGCTTTGGGAAAGTATCTGAAATGAAAGATAAAATGACTTCTATAATATATCCACACAGGTAAATGAGGCTTGCACCTCTCAACCCACTGCCCTGCCCTCCCTCTTCCATCCTTTATTTTGTCTTGAGGATGGGAAGGTGGTGGGAGGTTTGCTTCTAAAAATAAATTTCACCAATAAACTTAAAAATTTAACTGCACAGATTACTAAGCTTGTAAACAGAAAATGAAAACTGCTACTCACTTTCAGTTTTACTGTGTAAGCATGAAACCATGTCTCCAGCTACTCCTTAAAATCATGTATTTCCATTAAGATAATAAATAAGTCTTCTAAAGTTTATTCTCTCAGATCTCTCCATTCAAATATTAATTATTGGCATTCAGAGTCTTAAGCTACTTTTTTCAGTAATTTTTTTCCCCATCCATGTCAGACTTTAGGTTATGCCCAGGTGGTTATATTATTCACCTGAAAACGAAATCTGGTTTAATATTTTTTCCATAGAAGGGGCGCCTGGGGGGCTCAGTCGTTAAGCATCTGCCTTCAGCTCAGGTCATGATCTCAGGGTCCTGGGATCAAGTCCCGCATCGGGCTCCTGGCTCAGCAGGGAGCCTGCTTCTCCCTCTCCTTCTGCCTGCAACTCCCCCTGCTCGTGCTCTCTCTCTGACAAATAAAAGGAAAAAAAAAGAAGATACACAAGACAATGCCAATTGTTTTTTCAGTGAACATTCTAGAGAAGGCAGGTAACAGGTTATTCTTGCACTTTTGGTTCTGCACTGATGTGCTAACGTCTAAATATAGTTGCTACAATAATTGTGAAGCAGTAAGTCACAAAGTTTGTGTAGGTACATACATATGTAAAACCACAGAATGTCAGGCGTGGAAAGGGCCTTTCAGCTGTCTAGACCAAATGTAAATGTCACGGAGTTAACTTCTGTGTAACTACAGCTCCATTTTTAAAAATAACTGGCCTAGCAAAAAGTTCTGTCAGCAGAGACTCCTGGTAGGTAGTAATAGTTACCAATAGTCCAAGTTTTCCTTCTAGAGAAATCTTACTAATGATTATTTCTAGAATCTTCCAACAATCAGTGATTTCTAACAATAAAAATTCTCACACATACACTGAGAGATCAATTATTCAACAAGTTAAAACCCTAGATCACGAGTTTGTTCTTCCCTGAGGAGTGGAATCATCCGTCCACCCTTTTGTCTTTCAACTAGAAAATAGTTCAGTTTCAAGTCTGGCATGTTACTATGTACAGACATTTTCATGGGCTGCTTCCTGTTCACAAAGAAGTTTCTCAGCAATGACTCGATCTAAGAAATATGATCCAGCCAGTTTACTGGAACTTTCACCCATTATGCTTGTCTGCAAGCTGCAAACACGATGCAAAGATAAAACTGGAGAGAGTGAAGAAAAGGAACTTGGATTGCTGGTTTTCTCAGGAGGTACATATGTGTTTAGCCAAAAAGAAGTCAGAAAGGACACTGAATTTCCAAAAGGGTAGGTGATCCCACCTGCTACAAAAAGTACACAGATCCAACTCATCTACGAGAAGTTTCACACCTGCACCCCAACAGACTCCTTACTTGGTGGTTTGTATTTGGGTGGATGCTGCCGCCAGGCCTGGGAGGGCTTCTGGGAGGGTTTATCCTGAGTTTGCAGAATGGCTTGGTTTGATGAGCAAACTTCAGGATACATTTTTCTAACCTCTTTCGTATCCCATTCAGTTCTGGACGCTGTCCTCCACACACGAAAGGAATTCTGTGAGTAGGTCTCCCAACCTATTAGAATGATTCTACTGGGGGGACGCCTGGGTGGCTCAGTTAAGCGGCTGGCTGTCTTCCGCTCAGGTCATGATCCTGGGATCCTGGAATCGAGTCCTGTGTCTGCTTCTCCCTCTGCCTGCCGCTCCCCCTGCTGTGCTCTCTGACAAATAAAGGAAATCTTAAAAAAAAAAAAAAAAGATTCTACTGGGAAACACACACACACACACACTCCAAAAGAACCTTCAGGAGCACTGGATCTAACTCCTCTACCTGCTTTACCTAAGGTTCACTGAAATTCACTGAGTGTGGACTCACCACATGGCTTGGCTATCCAAACTGAGGTCCAACAGCCCTGTCTGCCCATCCCGGTGTGCCTTCCTCCTATGGGGCGTCTACCAGGAGGGAGAGCAGTGCTCCTGCATGACTCACCTGCTGGGACTCTTTACGGCCACTTCTGCTACTTCTAAACACCCTGTGTGATCTTTAGCCTCTTTGGGTCCTTTTTTTTTTTTTTTTTTTTTTAAAGATCTTACTTATTTGTCAGACAGAGGGCGCACACGCAGGGGGAGCGGCAGGCAGAGGGAGAAGCAGGCTCCCCACTGAGCAGGGAGCCTGATGCAGAACTCAATTTCAGGACCTGGAGATCATGACCGGAGCAGAAGGCAGTCGCTTAACGGACTGAACCACCCAGGCACCCCAAGTATGAAATCTTTCTTGAAATAATGAGCCACTCCTCGCTAAAACTTCATTTTACTGGGATGGTGGTAGTTATAATAAAGGTGGTGGGTCAAGATCAACAAGATTAGTATATGTAACTACCCTAAATGGATCATCACTCCATCTCCCCACCTAGTATGTATGTACAGATCACCTCTCAGGTGCCAGGAACTGTGCAAGGTGCCTGGGGAAAAAAATAAGTAAGATAGTCTCTGACCTTAGTTTGGACATGAGGAGAAGCATATAGGAGCCAAGGCAGCACCAAGGCAAGTATCACTACACTGCACAGACAGAGGTCACAACCAACAAAGTCACAACTGCGTGAATGTCAATGTCCCGCTTAATCAACCAGGGTTACACCTGGTTTCCAAAGGTCCAATCCAAGGAAACATTCGAAAGCAAAGGAGGTTATGGAGGTAGAGAGAAGAGAGAACCATGAACACATCGCCACTCACTTTATGCATTCCTGGTCTCCCCTCTTGGTGGTGGTAGTGTGTCACCTCCTCTCCCCACAGAGGCTCAGATTTCCCCAGCACAAGGACGACTGTCAGACCCAGCGGCTTCCTCCCCACACATGTGGACTTCTCCGGCAACATGAATCATGTCAGCTGAGCTGGGTATTACTGCTAATGCCACACTGTCACGGAACGCTACAACTGAAGGGACCCCAGGACTCACACAAGACAGCCCCTCTCATTTTTCAAACAGGGAAACAGGCCAGAGGATGAAATGACTTGCCCCAAGGTCAGAGGTGAAGGATTCCAAAACCACCAACCTCTCTACAACTCTTCCAAGTTATTTGGCAGAGGGGAAGAGATACACTGATACATGTTTGCTCCACCTTAATCTTTAAATGAACCTCTCTTGCCAGCGTGCAGGCTTGCATTATGGCTGGTGTTTGCCAAGCACTCACGGTTTACAGGGGTATTTGCACGCAGTATCTCATTCCAGCCTCACTGCAGTGCCCCAGGGAGCTGGTTTATCTTCACTTAGGGATGAACACATTTCGGCTTTGGGCACCGAGCAACCCTGCCCCAAATTACATGTCTGGCAAGCGGCAGAGCCAGGACTCCAACCCAGAATGGCCTCCGGGCCTGCCAGGCTCTTCCCACGGCGTGGGGCCGCTCCCCGGCACTCACTCTGTCAAATAAATAAATAATAATAAAAAAATAAAATAATAAATAAATAAATAAATAATAAAATCTTTAAAAATCAATCAGTCGATCAATCTACCTCCCCATAAGGCCAGTAGTTTCCCTATACTTTGTTATGTCTTATCTGGGCTCGCTTACAATGGTCTGACTCAACCGTGCACTCCTTTAGGGCATGACAGTGTCTCTTTTTTTTTTTTTTTAAGATTTTATTTATTTATTTGACAGAAAGCGAGAGAGGGAACATAAGCAGGGGAAGTGGGAGAGGGAGAAGCAGGCTTCCCGCTGAGCAGGGAGCCTGATGCGGGGCTGGATCCCAGGACCCTGGGATCATGACCTGAGCCGAAGGCAGACGCTTAACCAACTGAGCCACCCAGGCGCCCCAGTGTCTTTTTAAAATAGGTAACACATGCATATGTGGTACAGAATTGAAAAGATGCAAAAGTAACCTCCCAGTTACCCTTCCCCAAGGCAACTGCCAGCGTCAATTTTTTGTGTTTTCTTAGGAAGATATTCTATTAAATACACACAAATAGTGTATCATCGTGTTCCACACTTACTAATATATTTTAGAGACAGTTCTAAATCAGGGCAGAGAGACGTTCTAATATTATTTTTAAAGATTTTATTTTTAAGTAATCTCTACACCCAACAAGCAGCTCGAATTTACAACCCTGAGATCGAGTCACACGCTTCACCACCGAGGCCAGGCTCCTGTTACATTATTTTTAATGGCTGAGCAGTATTTCATCATAAAGATGCACTAGAATAATATATTACTTGATAACATAACTATTTAATTAGTCCCTCCTTGGGTTTTTAAGTTATTTCGGATCTTTTACTATTACAAATAATGCTATAATGAATATCCTTGTAGGTAAATCATTCCGTAAAAGTGTGTGGAGACATCTGTGGAATAAAGAATTATAAGTAGAACTTCTGGGTCAAACGGTACAGCTGACCCCTGAACGACATGGGCTTTGTGGCACCAACCCCCCACATGGTCAAAAACCTGTGTGTAACTTTTGACCAGAAGCTTCACCAGTAACAAACAGTAGATTAACACATATTTTGTATGTTCTATGCATTATATATTATATTCTTGCAATAAAGTAAGCTAGAGAAAAGAAAATATTAAGAAAATCAGAAGAAAGAGAAAATACATGTGGCCAAAAACATCCGTGTGTAAGCAGACCCGGACAGTACAGTTCAAACCTGCACTGTTCGAGAGTTCACTGCACCTGCATTTGTAATCATGACAGATACTGCAGAGCAGCTCTACACAGTGGTGGTGCCTTTTACACTCCCACCAGCAATGTGTGGGAGTGCCCATTTCCCACTCATGTGTCCTGCATACCTTGCATCATATTGGCACATGGTACCCATACGGTAAACATGTATTAACCATACAAGGTCTCCTATATCAATTCCAGAATCATTTCAAAACCAGCCCCTCCCTCTACCTTTTAATAATGAAATCAAGACTAACGGTGAGAATAAACATTACAGTCGGTTGGCTAGCAAGCAGCACTTTTTTTTTTTTTTTTTAATTTAGCAAGCAGCACTTCTTTAACCACCAGTCTATGTCCAGCCTTGCTCCTGCCAACTTAACCTTGGTTGGTGCCTTTGGAGCTGGTGGCACATTTGCAGGAGCAAGAAACGGAGAGGCTGTGGTACACATGGGTAAGACCGAGGCTGGGCAAGTTCTCAACAGCTGAAATACCCCGGCATGTCAGCGAGAACCAGAAACCTCTGCCTTTCTCATAGACAAGGCAAATGTCAAAGGAAAATAGCAAGTCCAGCCTAGCTGACCCCTCTCCCAGGTTCTTAAAGACCAGGAGAAAGCATTCTTTCTAGGGATGGGTCTCTCAGGAACAGATGTTTCTTGGTCATTAAATTACATTTAGAGTACACAATGGACTAAGGAAAGCTGACCGTGATCTTGGGAGACCACAGTCCAAACCCCGGGTTTATAAATGAGGTTCCTGAGGCCACGAGATGCTAAATGAGTAACTGTCCCTAGGTCTCATATGATGAAGCAGAACCAAGGAGGGGTCATATGGTCAACCTAACACAAAGTAAGATTTTAAGGTAGACTTTCTATTACAACATCCATTACTTAGGACTCATGAAATACTAGAATTACTCTGAAAACAGACCTTCACGAAACTGCTGTGTGGCACTGAACCCTGCGGCCAGATTAGTGGCCTATAAAACCCTGTTATTTGACCAATGTCTAACATGCATTTTTCTGTGCAGAACTTTCCTTCTGCCACCCCCAAGCTCTAAATAGTTTCCTGAAGACTGCACCCCTGCTCAACACAACAGAACTAAGCCCCTTCAGACAGATCATCTCTGCTACCACAACAAAAGCAACTCAGAATCAACATGGGTCCCCCCCCCAAATCCCCAAATCCCAGAGACAAGGCCACGTACCTACTAAATGCACATTCCAAACTTGACGGAATCATCCAAGGGTTCGCTGAGAACAAGTGTGATCCAAGAGATAGTTCTACACTGTCTTGGAGAAAGCAAGCCCTTGAAGACAGCAGCCCATACATTTATGGTGCTTTAAGATCAGAAAACACTTTCACGAGCATTTTTATTTATTTATTTTTATTTATTTTTATTATTATTATTTTTAAAGATTTATTTATTTGAGAGAGAGAGCATGAGAGCGGGGAGGGTCAGAGGGAGAAGCAGACTCCCCGCCGAGCAGGGAGCCCGATGTGGGACTCGATCCCAGGACTCCAGGATCATGACCTGAGCCGAAGGCAGTCGCCCAACCAACTGAGCCACCCAGGCGCCCAGCATTTTTTTTTTTTAAAGAGAGAGGGAGAGAGCGAGCAAGCACACGTACATACCAGCGAGGGGGCAAAGTGGTAGGGAAAGGGAGACAGAGAAGCTTTTTTTTAAGATTTTATTTATTTGACAGAGAGACACAGCGAGAGAGGGAACACAAGCAGGGGGAGTGGGAGAGGGAGAAGCAGGCTTCCCACCCAGCAGGGAGCCCGATGCGGGGCTCGATCCCAGGACCCTTGGGACCATGACCTGAGCCAAAGGCAGACACTCAACGACCGAGCCACCCAGGCGCCCCGGAGACAGAGAATCTTAAACGACTCCACCGCCAGGGCAGAGCCCAACGTGGGACTCTCGATCACACAATGCTGAGATCATGACCGGAGCCGAAATCAATAGTCGGCCGCTTAACCCACTGAGTCACCCAGGCGCCCCTCACGTGTATTCTGAAGTCATTTAATCCTCACACTACTCTGTGTGAAGATCAGTGGGATGAAGAAACTGAAGTTGAGAAAGGCTAAATGTCAAAGGACACACACTTGTCACCTGCAATTTAAGCAGAAGTAGCCTCCTCTAATCTGATGGACGTACTCATAAATCAAATCACCATTTGGTAAATCGTAACGCCTCCCTTTCTTCTTCCACACCTCAAAATACAAATAAAGTTCGGGTTTGCTCTAAGGGTGTTCCTTGTAGTTTGTTGGTGGCTTCTTTCTTGAAATCAGTTTTGCTGCCCTTATAAGAAAATAGTACCATGAAACAGGCCTAGACTTTTACCAAATGACCTGAGACAAATTACCTAAATAATAAACATATGAAGTCAAGCTCTCAGTCATTTTCTCAAGGACAAAAGCTGTGGGTCTGGTTTAAAGTCTTCGGGCTCTGGGAAAATGACTTTAAGTATGAAAACCAGATGTGTGGAGGTTCCCAAAGTAAATGTTCACACAAAGCATGGGAATTATTGTTACCTTATTACTATGCCCCATGACTGTATCATTATACAGCCCAACAAAAACATGTGTCAAACACGGAATCAACCACCCTGTCCATTGGTAGGTAAAGCAAAAAAATTATTTTTCCTTACCAACTAAAATAATTTCTTCTGAAAGGCCTTTTCTTCGGTCTGGACCCAGGCAAAGTTTAAGTTCCTCGCAGCCCTGACGCCCACCAACTTTCCAAGGCCAAGCAAACCTCAGACCTGAGGCAGTAGGCTATCAAGAACACCAGCTTCCAGTCCCCATCTAGTCTTGCCATCTTACAGTATTTTTCAGCCTCGGTTTCTTCCTCTGCCAAAGGACATGGCTGGGTTAGGTAACTCCTAAGATCCCTTCCTCTAAATACCTCTGATTCTACAATGTCCAAAATGTAAGTCTGAAATCTAATTTTGAATTTGAAGACAAGCTAATTTTAGCTACCTGTAATAGATGCTCCAAAGCAGTACCGTCCAAGAGAAATATAATGCAAGCCACATGTATCATTTAAAAATTTTTAGTAGCCTTAGTAAAAAGACCAAAAAAGAAAGTGAATTTAATTTTAATAATATATTTAATCCAATATATCAAAAAATTATTTTAACACGTAACCAAAAATTCAGAATTAGCAATGAGATATCAGAAGTGGTGAATACACTTAATATACACTACAACAGATCTCATGGATATGACCACATGAAATGTAGTTTGCTCCCAGAATAAAATTATATTTAACAAAAAATCTTAACACTGTGTTTTTAACTTTGTTTTACTGTTTTTAAATTTAAATAAAAATTCATTGAAATTAAAAATTCAGTTTCTCAGCTGCACTAGCCCCATTTCAAGGGCTCACAAGTGACAAGGTGGTTAATGACAGTGCAGCTTTGCTGCGGAAGCTTCCAAAGTCAGCCCTCCGCACTCCTATGGGGGGAATTCTAATGCACCAATCTCTTCCGTTTTGCAAATTACTTCCTGAGGCTACACTGGGAACATTAAGTCTTCCAAACCTCACTAGGTAGTATTTACAATGCTAGCAATTATTTGTAAAAAGCTACTACAGTGCCCAGCAAGTGCTAGCGTGAATCTGAATGCCTAAAGGGGCTCTTAATGACTGACGGGACCTTGATGGTCCTACCTCCGTACTTGTCTAGTCCAGACAGCACACGATTACCAGACTATTGCAAAGGTCATCTGAAGCATGGGGAGAAATAGGAGGCTTAGGTGATGGGAAAGCACTATCTGTTTCAACTAAGGATATGAATTAAGCTGAGTCTGTAAATTATATTTCAGCTACTTTCAGATGCATAGGTTTGACGATACGCAATACCCACTGTTGTTGCCAACCGCCAGGCAGCAATCTGGACCTCTTACAGAAAAACTGTAATTAGTGTATCTATCGTATTTCATGCTCTTAAGACCAGTACAGAAATCTTTTATTTTCCTCAATGCAAATCTTTTCAATTAACTTGCTAAATGAATATGTAAGGACAAGGGTTACCTGGTGAGCCTTCACATTAAGGTTTGAGAATGAAAGATCACACAGGATTCTGAATCCAGGTAAGGAGAGGTATGACACAATTTAAGTAATACTAACGATGACGGCTACCATTTATTGTGCACTTTCTATGTGCTTAACGTTTCTGCAAGTTCTTGTGTCTATTATCTCATTCACTCACACCAATCTGCAAGGTAGGTGGTATTATAACCATCGCCCTTCTGGAGCAAGGAAACCAAAGCACGAAGAGGTTAAGTCCTTTTGCCTGAAGACCCCCACTACTAAATGACAATGAGATCCAACGCAGGTGGATGTCACAGGAGCACTCAAATAACACAGGCTTTTCTTCAGAATAACCTAGAGTCTCTTCCGGGAGACTGCCCAGTGGGCAACCAGTTAGGCCTCTGCCGTGAGGCTTGGACCTCGCCACCTAGCCTCCCTGTGCCACTCCTGTGAGGAATAAACCAGGACGCTAAGCCTGCCTCACAGAGTTGTTTTCCACAGGGGAAAAAAGTATGTAACGCCCCTTAAAAATATAAAGGGCAATCAGGGGTGAGGTATTAAAACTTAATAAATTCAACTTCTGTTGCAATGTCAAATGAACACGAGAAGCAACTAATTTCTAGGCTTCTGGGTCTAACTACTATATAAAAAATAGAAGGTGAAGTCATGATTTATGTACATACAGACATCTGCATGGCAACATCAAAGGGTAAGTGAACGCAAGAAGTCTTCAGCTTTCAGCTGCGTCATCTTCCGAGGGTTTTCTAGATGTCGTCTCTCCCTTCACCACCCTACCCGCCCCCCTTCTTTAAGCCAGCGTTACTGGGGGGTAGCTGTTACAAAGGGAACGTTTCAGTCGTGAAAGGCTAAGGGGCAGGACTGGGCAGAGCAGCTCGTGGAGTCAGCTCAGTCCCTGTGTGGATCTGGCCTTCTACTACCACACTGCTATCCCCCAGACTCTTTCTATTCCTTCAGCGTGCCTGTGGGCACTGCTCCTTTTCTAGGCCCAGAGCCCCAGAGTAAGAAACTCTGCCACGAGTGAAGGAGTCTGTCTGGGAAGGAGTTCAATGAGATGGCTTATCAATCCGCATCAGTACAGGGAATCCAGCAGACAGGCTGCAGGGTCCCACAGGGGAGACCCCGGGGCAGCAGGCAGCCCTCCGTGGTCACCACAGACTGGTTTTCTGTCTCTGGAAACTTCAGTGCCCAACGTGAGGGACATGCATAGGGAAGGGCACAGGAGAATAAGTTTACAGCAAAGAGCAAAAAAGGGCATGAATGTTTATGCCACTACACAGCCAGAATTCAAGGAGGGTTTTTTTTTTTCAGGTATGCCAAAGAAATCTCAGCCCCCCACATCAAACATCCCTGATGGAAAAGAGACACAATCATGAGAACAATAAGCACAGCCACCGTTTGTTGAATATGCACAGTCTGCTTGGTCTCGGGCCCAGTTCTTTTCTGGCTTAACTGCAAGAGCGCCATGGTGGGGTCCTCCACATTCTAATGATGATGAAACTGAAGCACATCCCACTGGCGTATCCGTCAGCTTAGCCTCTCTGGGCCTCGGTTCTCTGCCTACAAAACAGGGATCAGGTCCACCTCACGGGCAGACTCAGGAGCGCACAGGACGAGATCAGTGTGCTGAAGCAGGAGCATACTGGCCAGCACTGGGAAGAGCCCGAGAGACCACAGCGGCCACCATGGATAACGTTAGATGCCCACCTCTGCTCACCTGGGGGGCTTACAAGCAAAGCACGCAGGGAAGAAAAAAAGAGAATATTGTCTGTGCTTTCTTCTCTGGGGTGAATACTGCTAATCACTGGGCTTGGAAGCCAAGGACGAGACTTAACAGTTGAATAAAGGTAGTAAGAGTGAATCGATCTTAGAGGAGGGCACAAAGAGACAAACTCCCTCTGTGCCACCTTGGACAAGAAAACAATCCATCTCTCGAGCAATGTGCAATTTCTGGCTCGTTTTCCCTCCCCTTCCATTAGGGGCATGAATACAGTGGCGGATGCTTTCTCTTACCACATAGGAACAGCAGGGCGCGCGAGCTTGAGCACGAGTGCTATCTGATGGGACCAACAGCAAGAGGAAATCTCCCCTCCTTTGAAAAGGTGAGCTACATCCCTAAAACCTGAAACGCCACACGTGGGCACTGTAGGGCTCCCTACAGTCAGCCCCAAATTAACCTTTTCACCCCTAGTGACCCAATCTGTTGCCAGAGCCCAGCTCCTGCCTGTACCCTTCCTCAGGCTTCCAATGGAAGCTTAAGCCAAAGAAATCTTACTGACTTAAAAAAAAAAATCTAGTTAAAATGCTACCTCTTCCAGGATGTCCTCTCTGAGCACCCCAGATGGAAATGACACTTTCTCCTCTGGATCACCACACATCACCCATGAGCGTGTATAAGTACCAAGCTCGTAGAGGGCAGTAACAGGCCCACCCTCACTTTACTGAGCGACTACTATTACATAAACACTAGGCACGATGCCAGACACCAGAGTTATAAAAATGAGTAAAATACATTTTAATCCCTGCCCTAGAGGAAGTCATACCTTAAGCAGAGCGGAGAGAGATGTAAAGTAATTTTTGCTCACTGATATGAAACATGTATAATCCAGTTGTACAAAGAACAAAGGGACTGATTAGGAGGAGAGGTCATTTGAAAAGCCAATGTCCTTCAAGGAAGACAACGCATTTGCTGAATTATCTTGGAAGACTAACAACTTCATGCCCTTAAAGTTCCTAGGGTGTGCAAACACCTAATAAATATTTATGGAATGAGTAAGTACACATTTAGGCTCAGGATTCAGTATTTTAATTGTATACCTAAGGTATCTGGGATCAAAGAATTCTAATTACTTAAATAACAAAGATACCATGTTTGTTATCAGTTATGACCTACTAGTCATAGAAAATTTATTATATTTTTAAGATTTTATTTATTATTTATTTGACAGAGAGAGACACAGCGAGAGAGGGAACCCAGGCAGGGGGAGTGGGAGAGGGAGAAGCAGGCTTCCCGCTGAGCAGGGAGCCCGATGCGGGGCTCGATCCCAGGACCCTGGGATCATGACCTGAGCGGAAGGCAGACGCTCAATGACTGAGCCACCCAGGCGCCCCAGAATCTATTTAATTATTAAACATTTCATAGTTACCAATATTTCAAATTATTCCTTGGGTGCTTTACTAAAAACAACGTATTACACCTTAAAAACTATAAACACCTACCCTTTCAGGTTAACAATAAAATTGAATTTTTGAGGGAATCAACATGACAGTATCTTCATATATCCATCAAAGAATCTTGGAACCCGAGTAAGACATCAATCAGTCAACATAAATGCTAAGTGTATGTTAAGAGGACAACACTTATGTCCCTCAGACTGATGGTCAAACATGGCAACCTCACTCTGCCCCCATATTCTAGACTTTTTTTCAAAGCCATCAATCTATTACCATAATATCTTAACCTCTTCAACTATTCTATACTCAGTACTCAGACTTCACAAAGTACCCAGCAGAAAAGGCAGTAAAGACCCAGAGACATATGGTACATGACTTTTAACTTCAACTTGAAAATGTAAAACGATGCTTACCTTGGGAGGACAGGTTCCTTGCAGCTGTAGGCCTGAAAAATGGTAAATACCAGCAGTGACAGTATTATCGTATCAAATGACACTGATCTCTGTGTTCAGTGAACTGGACCAGACACTCTACCGGAATAAATGAAATGTACTGGGCACCCCTCTGGTTTCTGGAGCTTCCATCTTTCTCTATTGCTCCCTTCTAGTTTATTTTTTTTTTAAAGATTTTATTTATTTATTTGAGAGGGAGAGAATGAGAGATAGAGAGCACAAGAGGGAAGAGGGTCAGAGGGAGAAGCAGACTCCCTGCCGAGCAGGGAGCCCGATGTGGGACTCGATCCCGGGACTCCAGGATCGTGACCTGAGCCGAAGGCAGTCGCTTAACCAACTGAGCCACCCAGGCGCCCGCTCCCTTCTAGTTTAGAATAAAAGATGTGACTAGGCTGCCATCTGAGGAGATGGTGGGCTTCCCTACAAAGAATAAGGGAAGTACCCACGGAGCGCCCCGATCTGCAGTTTTGTTTTCCACCAGTTTCAGGGACCTGCACTCAACCAAGGTCCAGAAGCAGACAACCCTCTCTTGATGCATTCATCAGAGGCTCAACAGCAGCCACAGCAAGGCCTACGTCACTCATGTCACCTCATCATGCAGGCATTTTATCTTCTCACATCATCATGAGAAGAGTACAGCATAGTATTTTGAGAGACCATGTTCGTAACTTTTACTATATTACATTGTTATAACTGCTCTATTTCATCAGGCTGTTGTTGTAATCTCTTACTGTGCCTAAGTGATGAATTAAACTTTGTCCTAGGTGTGTAGGTATAGGAAAAAACATAGTATATATAGGGTTTAGTCTATCTTGGCTTCAGGCTTCCACTGGGGGTCTTAGAACTGATCCCCACAGATAATGGGGGATTACTGTGATTTCCTGGGAACAGTAATGTCCTAGCTTCAAACTATCTCTGGAAGTCAGCAGATCACAGTGGTTCCGCTGGGGCTGGCACCACCACCGACGAGCAACTGATACTGGATGGGGATGAGGGACGGATTTTCTAGTGGTCACAATGGTTCCTGGAATGTGGGACCACCCTCCACCCCAAAGAGAAGCCCAGCAGCACTCCTTCCGATAAACAAGAAGCAAGCTCCATGAAGTAGGGACACTGCCCTAATTACTCTTTGTAAAGGAGTCACTCATTAGACAAGAAAAGAAGAAATGGAAGGAAGGAGGAAAAGAGGGAAGGGAGAACAGGGATTATGGGCATTCTAAATCCCTGTTCTGCCCTTGAGAGGGACATGGCCCTGGACAAGTTACTTAACCTCTCTGAACAGGTTTCCTTGTCTGTAAAATGGAGGTAATGGCCCTTATCACCACAGACTTATTCTCAAGATCAAGTAAGAGAACATGTCCAAGACCTACTACAGTACTAGCAGGTGTTGTTTGCTTTTTTCCTTTCCTTCCCTCTGAAATTGCTAGTTGTCTGTATTCAGATGCCTTGTAACATCAAAAGGCTGATTCTTTTCACAAATTGGAAATGAGTTGGTAAAAGGTGAACTGCAGAGAAAGACTAATTCCCTCCCCCCAACCCCGCCCTGGTCTCCATTACTATCTTCATCAGAACACACACGAGTGCTGAAGAAAGGGGGATGGATGAGCTATCTTGGGGAGTCATTTCTATTCCCATCCCTCTGGGGTTTGAGAAAAGGCTTTATTTATCAGGATCAATGAGAAAAGATATGAGGTTCCCCAGGTCTTAAGATACTTTCCCTCCTTTCTGAACTTCTCCCCACGTTCGGGACCCAGAGGCCCAAGTCCTTTGGCAACACCAGAAACATCCCTACATGGAATCAATCCTGCCCTGGCACCCCAGGGACACCTCACAGGGGAAGGGAGGCACACGACCTACCAACAATGGGAATACTCCCCCCAACTGGGAACTCCCCGAATGGAGACTGCATCTGTCCCCTACGGGAGTTTCTAAGATTACATTACGACTGAATTGCCCAATGGTCACACCTGTGCACTCAGTGCACTAGAAGGGGCACAGGAGGGGAGCTGGAGGGTGGGAGGGAGAGCCCTGCTTTCAGGGTTGCCAGCTCCTGATGCGCTGCCAGCTTCCAGAAGGCAGTGGCCTCCTGAAGCTGCTCATCTCTAGGTTGTCTGTCCGTCACCTATAGAATTAATTTCCTATATTGAATTCCCTGCTTGAAATATCTCCTGTGGTTTCTGGTTTCCTAAACTCAACTCTGGACTCTTTCTTAACCTTTCCAAAGACTTTTCTCAAGAACCACCAAACCTCTATTAACAGGGTTGTTACAGGAACTAAAGGTAATGAGTATAAACAGCACAAGTAAATACCCGAAAGCACTCTCCCCTTCCTCACGTGGAGAATCTAGGTGCAAGCTGCACGCTGAAGAGCAAATCTAGGGATTAAATATTTAGGAGATCTTCAGGTAAAAATTCCAGGTCCATCTGAAGCTTCCCTCAGGGAGAGTCCAAAAGGTCTGTATTCCTCCTGGGTTCATTAAAAAATATCCCTTAAGCTAGTTTTCTTTTTCCTCCCAATCTCTCTCCCTTTCATGATAGAACTGTTTTCCCAAGTCAAAGAGAACGTGGAATTTTCCTTCACAGAGTCATTCATCATCCTACTCTCAATCCACTGCCCCAAGAATTCTCCCAAACATGCAGCCTGGTAAAGAATTTTCCAGCAGAGGGTGAGCCTCTCTCTCTGGAGAAGAAAAGAGCCTGAATTCACAGAACGGTTCTTATTCTTGGTTCTGGTCTCAGCCTGGGAACCAGCAGAAGAACATACGGGCCAGGGACCACAGCTGGCACAAAGTGAACCAGCCCTGTTGCTGTCCTTTGAGGCTGTTTTCTCAATGTATATTTTAATTAAATTTCATTGAGAATTACCAAGATCAAAAACTTCTTCAAAAATTGGCAATTTTTCCTACTGCAATTAAAAAATACAGGTTTTATTTTTGGTGGTTTTCATTACCAGGATTTTAATGTTAATAAATTTTATTAATTTTTTTTTTGCTGTATCAAAAAATTCAGGGCTCTTCAACACTCTCTAGACACAGCAGTAAGACTCCCTGGCTCCAATACTATAAAACAAAGCAGCAAAAAGGACAGGTTCTTTAGTCAACCCTCAAGCTCCTAAAGCAGCAATAGCGTAGTTCATTGTGTGTCACACCTCTGTTCCAATTCTGTTCACAGACAGCAACAGAACACCATAATCATTTTCCCCTGGATTCTAATCCCTCAGACTGGAAAAGGCTGGGTTCTACATGCATGTGCATTATTATTTTGTGCTGAAGCAGAGCAGACAAAAGGCTGTCGAGTCTGGAGTAAAGCAAAATTCCATGCCCATTCTCACGGGGCCACCCACACGGACAGTCTGTCCCCGCCTCTTACACAGACACAGGGCGGGTAGATGGGGACTAGGCCACCCTGAATGACGGCTACATTCCCGCAAAGCAGGAAAGGGACATTTAACAGAAGTAATTCTCTGAAATACAAGTATGCGTTGCATATAACTGAAATCCTTCTGTTTTAAGGTACTTTAAACATATATTACAGGGCGCCTGGGTGGCTCAGTTGGTTGAGCGACTGCCTTCGGCTCAGGTCAGGATCCTGGAGTCCCGGGATCGAGTCCCGCCTCGGGCTCCCTGCTCGGTGGGGAGTCTGCTTCTCCCTCTGACCCTCTTCCCTCTCGTGCTCTCTCTCTCATTCTCTCTCTCTCAAAAAATAAATAAAATCTTTAAAAAAAAAATAAACATATATTACATCCACCACTTAGCACAAAACTCTTAAGAACAAATGAAAGAATAAGATACTGTTTTTTAAATCTTAAGAGGAAGAATGGGTTAAAAAAATTCTGAACTACTGACCAGAGTGAGAAAGGCAGCAGCTTCCCAAGAGGTGATGAACGGTACCCCTCCAATGACAGATGGTGGGGAAAGGCTGGAGATGGGCTGCAGAAGTTCGGCTTGGCCACACTGTAGAGAGGCCGAGGCAGGGGCGGGGTGCCTGCTCCCCTCTGGGCCTGTCCCCCTCCCACCCTGTCCGCGAGGCGGGGCTCAGCCAGCTTCAGGAGGCCCTGAACCACACCTTCAGGTCTGCTGAGGGTACTGCTGTGCTGTACAACACTCACCAACGATTCGGAAATTAGCCTCAGTTTCCAAAGATGTACACCAGAAAGCCACTCAGCTAAGTACAAGTGGTGGCCACTGAGGTCAGAATATAAAGTAGACTTCACCAGGCAGACTACAGGGAGTCAAAAAATGAATTGCTAAAAGTTGCCTTGTAGATTTAAGGTTTTTGCTCTTTTTAAATAGAATAACGAGGCCGAGGAATGCAGAGCACTTCCTAGAGTAAGGCAAAGTCTGTCCTGGGCTCCAGGCTCTCCAACACCTACCCCAAGCACTTTGTCCTCAAGGCCTTTTCTATGCTAGTCTCAAATAATCCAGACTGCACGTTCTCACAGGTCACATTCCTGACCAAACACAGAAAAATTCTGACCCACTTGGAGAAAATGTTTTGATAAAATTATCACCCAAATCAACTTAAAGAGCTTAAAGAGCTCAAGTTATATGTACTGAATTTCAAACATTTTGCCAGGACCTTAAAACAGTTCCCAGATTTTAGTGTCAACCTTAGGTTATGAAGGTCAGTGACCAAACACAAAACACTTCTTTTCGTGATTTAGGACAGACATCTTAATACCATACCTTCGATGGGTACCAAGCACTGAGCTAGGTGCTTTAGGGCACTGGTTCATAAACCTGACTACAAACTGGAGTCCCTTTTCAGCTGCCTTAAAAAAAAAAATACTGATGCCTGGGTCCCACCACCACAGACTGATTTCATGAGGGATATGGCCTGGATGTCAGTATTTTAAAATACTAATGGTGATTCTACCAGACAACAAAGTTTAAGAACCTTTGCTGCAGGGAACAAAAAAGAAATACGTAAAGCAGAAACAACCCAAATGCCCATCAACTGATGGGAAGATAAATTAAACGGGGTGTATCCATACGGTAGAATGTGCTACCCCAAGGTTAAACCTTATAAACACTACATCAAATGAGAGAAGCCAATCACACAAAATCGCGTATGGTATGATTTCATTTATATGAAATATCCAGAATAGACAACTCCACAGAGGCCGAGAATGGGTAAGTGGTTACTAGCGACTAAGGGAGTAAAGGGAAATGGGGAGTTACTGCTAGTAAGTACGGGCTTTCTTTTTGGGATAATGAAAATGTTCTAAGATTGATTGTGGTGATGGCTGCACAACTCTGAATACACTGAGCCACTGGACTTCTGTCTTAAATGGGTGGAATATACGGTATGTGAATTCTATCTCATAAAGCTGCTTTTAAAAAAAGGACAGAAATATAAATTCTATGTCCAGCTTTCAACAAATTTACAATCTAGTTGTACAGGGAAAAAAAAGATACACAGTCAAGACAAATTATCAGAGATTTTAAAAGGCAAATTTAATAGACTTGTTAAATATGGAAAACAAAAACTCAAGTTCAAAAGAAGGCTTCAAGGATCCGATTTTCTCTTTTCTTAAACAATCGTTCTTCTTTTATTTGAAAAGCAACGGAGAGCTCAGATCTGGCTGCTATGCTGTTACTAAAGACCCCAAAGTCTCCGTTTCTGAGCTTGTGAGAAAGGAGTGACTATTTAGCATTGCCAAGGAATTTTTTTTTAATCCTCCAGAACACAGGCTCTTGATGGGATTATAATGAGTCTCAAGAGTCAGTTATCAACAGGGCCACTGAAAGATGGACTTGGTGCTCTAATCCTTCTTCTAGCCTGGATTTGTCTTTACCACCAGTTTAAGCCAAATAAATGCACGTGCTTACACACAAAGAAACTCTCATATATGAGGCTTTATGACACCCAGGTATTACAGGCCATGTGCAGTAAAGATGATTGGTTAAAAGTGTGTCCTATGCCAGAGTTCCTAAAATTCTTAATCTTTTTTTAAAGTAATCTCTAAACCCAACGTGGGGCTCAAACTCATGACCCTCCAGAGCTGTATGCTCTACCAACTGAGCCAGCTGGGTGCCCTGTTCCTAAAATTCTTAATAGTTGAAAAGTGTTTTTTGTGGCAGGGGCTGACACACAGAAAACTCCCAACTTTAGGCATAACGGAATTTTGCTTAGCAGTCTTGGTTTCTTTCTTTTTTTTTTTTTTTTTGACAGAGAGAGACACAGCGAGAGAGGGAACACAAGCAGGGGGAGTGGGAGACGGAGAGGGAGGCGTCCCGCTGAGCAGGGAGCCCGATACGGGGCTCGATCCCAGGACCCCGGGATCATGACCTGAGCCGAAGGCAGACGCTTAATGACTGAGCCACGAAGCGCCCCAGTAGTCTTGGTTTTTTGAGGGGGGTGTCCGTGTGTGTGTGAGGTTAGTGTAAGAACACCATTTCCCCCCCCAATACCGTTTGGGAATGTAAATATTATAAACTTGAACGTATTTTTGCTTTTGCTTCTAGAAAACATATATTATCAACTGAGCAATTAAAAAAGCCTTGGCCTGTATCATAGAGCCTTTTATTTTTTTATTTTTAAAGATTTTATTTATTTATTTGACAGAGAGAGAGAGACACAGAGAGAGAGGGAACACAAGCAGGGGGAGTGGGAGAGGGAGAAGCAGGCTCCCCGCTGAGCAAGGATCCCGACGCGGGGCTCGATCCCAGGACCCTGGGATCATGACCTGAGCCGAAAGCAGACGCTTAACTGACTGAGCCACCCAGGCACCCCAACTTAGAGCCTTCTAAATAAACGTTTCTTGGAGCATATTTAAAAGCAGGTGGCAATGAAATTTTAGTAACTCCCAGAAATTGTATTATCAAAATATAAATTCTTTTCTCCATGTTACAGTAAATTTAAAACAAACATACAGCCAAAGGTAAAGGAGGCAGGCAAAATACTGCATTTAATAAACCTGTCTTCCTATACCTTGGTGTGCAACAGATTTTGGCAAACTTTCAAAGTGGCTGGACCAGGCATTTAAATGCCCTGGGTTTACCCAGCCTAACTTTCAGGCAAATCATCCACTGGATGGGCAACAGCCTTAATCAGACAAATAAGACAATTCTGAAAGTGACTTGTTTAACAATAAAGAGTAAGAAATAATATATTTAATTTCGAAATGTACTGTACTCAAAACCCTAAGTAGGCTTCAACGAGACTGATTTGAGCTCTTTTGCTTGCTTCAATTCAGAAATGCCCCAAACAAGAGACGAGTGTTTAATCTGAGCCAACAGGTTTCTCCTAGCCATTTTCCACTCAAATTCTCCCCATTCTACCCACTGACCTTCAACCTGGCTTAACCCAGTCTCTCCCACTCTTTGCCATATTATGTATCTTCAGAATCAGATTTATTTTTGACTACTACTTCAAAACAAAAAAAGCCAATGGAACAGGAGAATGTACCAACTAACAAGGCAAATAAAGGTAAACAAAGATTCCAGTAGCTAACAGATTTAGTTAAGAAAAAGGAATATGGTCCCTGAAAAATGTGATGCCCTAACCCCAACCCTAACCTAACTCTAACCCTAATTTGGAACACTGCTGAAATCCCAGGGATTTTTTAAAGTACTATGATATTAAGAAATGGTGCTGGGGTGTCTGGCTGGTTCAGTCAGTAGAGCATGTGACTCTCGATCTCAGGGTTTTGAGTTTGACCCCACGTTGAGTGAGTGTGATTACTTAAAAATCAAATATAAAAAAAAGGTCCTGCCTCTCTCAATTAAACCCCTCTAGGTCTGTGTCTTCCTTAAAAGGCCCCTTTGACAGGTTGTATTTACTCTCACTGTATTTAAGAAGGTCCACCTCCCCCAATACACACATAGTTAGTGAATTTCTTGTTAAATGGAAAAGGTGCAGAGATCAATCTTTAAAACTCCTGCTTCTCCTTCCCCTAGTTTTTCTCAGTTAATCCACTTTTTAAATAAAGTATGAGCTTTTCCTTCTGGTTTGAAGTTTAAGTAGTCCTGGTCTAGTATGGAAGTGGCGAGTAAAAGCCACTGAAGTCTGACTACGGTGGTTTGATTCCCATCTCTACCACTCAACAGTTGGGGCATCTCAGGTGCCTGGCTGGCTCTGGTAACTCTTGATTTCGGGATCATGAGTTTGAGCCCCACACTGGGTGCAGGGATTACTTTAATAAATAGATGAATTAATTAAAAAAGTAGTTGGGGCAGTTTAAGCAGGACTCTTGGCCTCTTTTCTACTCCCCAGAAACTTGAGAGAATAGTACTGCCCACGGGGTTGGTGTGGAATCATGCATGTGAAGCAATTATTGCAGTGTCTGGCACGCAAGAAGTGCCCAATAACTCATCTATTATCATTTTGCTGCCAAATTCTTCCTGCACCAAAGAGTTCGCACTGAAAAACTAACCCCAGATCAAGGAAAAATTAAAGAGAAAATATTATTTATGCAAAACCCCCTTTAAGTTATGTTCAGCCAGTAGGTAGGCAATTCCCAGAAAAATGTGCTTACAGTCCACAGAGGGGTCCTTTTCTATGTAGCTGTGAAGGATATTTCATCCTGAATAAAAAGAAATATTAAGAAAAATAGTGTATTTGGCTTTCAACTCATTGTGGTAGTCTTAAAGAAAGACAGTTCTTTTTTTTGGCATTGTTTATAAAAACCCAAATTAATAAGAAAGAAAGATTCCAAAATGGCCCAAGTTATTTTTAATGCAGGAAGACTGTTGTGAATTGTGTATTTATTCTCCGACACGCGGCTTCCAGAATCTCTCAAAAGTCTAAAAAAGTCGTATCTAAAAAGTCAAGTTGTTCTTGGCTCAACATTCATTCAGATGAGAGGTCCGTCCTATTTTTCTTTTTAAGAATCATCTTATCAGTCTAGTCCAAGATCAACTTCACCCCTTCTTACATAAAAGTATTTTCTCTCTCCAAGACACCCTTGGAAAGGGTAATGGATGGTTCCTTCCACTTAACGGAAACACAGAACCTAAGCCTCTCCTTGCTACCCTGTTTATCAACATCCCCTCCACACACAGGATGAAGAACTGTACCCTAGTACCACCTCACACCTGGAATTTCTTTGACAGAGGTCAGAATCCATTTCTGACGCTGCTGAAATCTTTCCAGAACACCAACCATTATTTAGAATGAATCCCAGTTACAGACGTGAAACTGACTCCAAATTTTACTCCATTTTCTTTTTGTATAGTCTTCAGATATGAAAACTGTGTCTGATTAAAGGTGGAAAAGTAGTTACCTTATCAGATGAAACTGAAAATTCATTTTTAAAAGAGAAAGCAGTACACATGCTTTATGAGCTTTTGTTATGTATGGAATATTAAATTACAGTTCTTTGCCGTTGTTATTTAAAAGTGAGAGGGCTCCATCGGGCTCCCTGCTCAGCAGGGAGTCTGCTTCTCCCTCTGACCCTCTTCCCTCTTGTGCTCTGTCTCTCACTCTCTCTCAAATAAATAAAATCCTTAAAAAAAATAAACATTTAAAAAAATAAAAGTGAGAGGGCTCTAGGCTACAATTTAGAAAAGCAAAAGTCCATTAGCCTCATATCCTTTGATCACAAAGATTACTATATAAATGGCTATATGAGTTACTGTTGAATAGAATAGCAGCTAAATTGGACAGCACAATTTACTTCATACTAGTGCGAACTGGGAGAATACGATCCTAATCATTACTGGGAGAAAGTTTAAGACAAACAGCTTTAAACAACAAAAAAGCACAAGTAATAAATTATCAATAACTTAAAATCTTACTTTAAATCTTCAAGATTAGTCTAAAACTTCATATATACGAGTATAAACGTATGCTCTTACTGTACCTATTATGTTACACATTTCCTTGAACCAAATGTTTTTTCCTAAGAACCCAATTACCAAAAAAGTTGGAAATACAAGTATCTACTCCTTTAAAAGTCCCTACAAACTATGAATAGAAACCTGTTTTCACTCTTATAACAACTTACAAAACTTGTTTGCAAAACGTTATGAAACACAAGTGTCCCTCCCTCTGCCCTAGCGAAAGAAGCAACATGCTAAGAAATCGAGGCAAATTCTTAAATAAGAGAGAAAAACTGTATAAAGCATCCAAGGAAGAAATAGTGTATGATGGCAGAAAATTCGGTAACAGACTAAAATCAATAGAAAATCTAATCTACACTCGAGAAACTCTTACCCTTGACAGCACAGAACGGAGTATCCTGCTTTACACATTTTGGAATTGCAATTCTGAAACGTTAAATCCAAAGACAAAGCCGCCCCGGGGAAAAAAACAATTGCGCAACAGATCAACAGCTCCAACTTGTCCCTTGGCCCCGGCGCGGCAAGGTTTGCACGCTATAAAGCCGGAAAGGGCCAACCAAGGGCCGCCGTGACAGCCAACCGGCCACTGTCATGGAGGCCGAGTCCACGCACGCGGCGTGCGCCCCTGGGAGACACCGCGCGGGGATCGAGCTGGGGCGCGGCGGCGTCCGACCTCAGTCCGCTGGCTCGCCCGCACTTACCCGCGGGTTGCCAAAGGCTGACCTCGGATCTCCGAGCCTTCCCCACTACGCGAGCGAGCGCGCAAGCCCGCTTCGGCCGCCGCACGTCGGGGCATCGGAGCGCGCTGGGCACTTCGTGACCTCGTCCCTCCCCCACCCTGGGGGCTGGGCTTCCTCGCCGAGCTGCCTACCAGCGATCCGACGGATGGACTGATTACTTTGCAAGGGAGCGCCTTTAGACGGCCCAGCGGGGTGGGCGCACAGCGCCACAGTCCGCGCCCACGGAGGCCGTGGATAGGGGCGGCGGCAGAGCAGGGGCGCTGGGTCCCAGTCCGGGGGAGACCTCAACTCCCCCGAGAGCGGCCCCGTGACTAGGCACATTTTTGCCGGCTCCGAGGCGGAGGAGCAGCGCAGCCCCGGAAGGGCCGGGCCGCGCCGGCTCAGACCGCCAGCGTCCGCCCCAGACCAGCAACGTCCGCCCCCTCCTTCAACCCTGCCACCTCCGGGCCGCTCAAACTCCGGGGGCCAGCTGGGGCTCCCGAGTCCCAGCTCCGGAAACTGGGGACGCGGCTAGAGAGGCCCCTTCGCCCTACGCACGCGAACGTAGCCTCCAGACCTCCACCCAGTCGCCCTCGGGGGCCGCACCCCCCACTCCCCCCCAACTCCCCTCGCTGCCCCTTGGGTCCTCGCGGCCCTCGGCGTTCTCGCTCCCCCTCCCCGCCCGGGCCCGGCGCAAGCGCAGCGGCTCTAGTGTGCGGCCGCTGCAGTCTGGACTCCGGCCGTAGACGGGAGAAGCCGGCTGCGGCTGTCCCCGCCCGGTCCGCGGCTCCCTCGCGCCCCTGTCCCAGTCCGGGCACCACCGCGGGGCTCCAAAGGTCGGGGGCAGCACCTGCTGGGATGGCTGTCCGGGCGGCGGCAGCTCCAAGTCCATCATGATGAGCTGGGGACCGTGCTCTGGCGCTCCCCGACGGCGGCCCTGTCCCAGCTGCCGAGGCGCGGCGCGGACCCGGCGGCAGCGGCGGCTCCCCCGGACTCCCCGGCACTCGCTATTCCGCGACACGGCCCGAGTGGCCAGCCGGGCTCCTGCCCCGCTCCGCCTCCCGCCCCCCGAGGGCGGGGCAAGAGCCGCGGCCCTTCCTTCCCCGGCTGCCGGCGCGGGCCGGGCTTCCGAAAATCCCCCACCCCCGCTCCAGCTGACGCAAGAAGCTCGCTGGCCGCGGGCGGGGGGGGTCCCTGTGGGCGGCCGTGGGTGGCCGCGAGCGGCCGGGCGGGGTTCCCGGAGGAGGACTGCATTAGCTCCCCTCTCGCTGCGCTCACCGCGCCCCCCCTCCACCGGCAAATAAAACCTACGCTCTCGGCCCGCGAGATTAAGAGTTGTTTGCCGAAGGTCGCTCGGGTTCGGGCGCTTTGAAACAGTTTAAACAGTTGGAACAAACACGCCTGGAGACCTGGTATCGGAGCTGCGCCTCCCCGATTGGAGTTGCAGAACCTTGCCCGGCTTTATCTCACTCCACCGCTCGAGAGTGGCGCCAGCCCTGGGGGCGGGGGCTAAAGGTTTGGACCCAGGCCCTGCGCAACGCGAACTGCTCTCTCGCCTTGCGTCCCCTCCGGGGCCGGGGCCAGCGGGACTTGCCCAGGGCAGATGTGGACCGCGCGGGGAGCTCGTGCTCGCAGTCACCCTGAACGCCCTCCGCTTACTTCCCCGCGCTGGCGTTCCCGCTAGGCCCAGATCGCCAAGGGCAAACGCGGAGGTCTCTTCTGGTCGGGAGAGTGGTCAGGATCTCCCAGCAAGAGTTTTCTCTTCCCACCAGAGCGCACACACCACACCACAGATGGCGTCTTTTAACACTGCAGTAC
The DNA here is from genome assembly GCF_003265705.2 of Callorhinus ursinus. NCBI lineage: Eukaryota > Metazoa > Chordata > Mammalia > Carnivora > Otariidae > Callorhinus > Callorhinus ursinus. Next base: position 53,610,504 of record NW_027397064.1, on the reverse strand, counting down.
TATAATATGCTATAATCTTTACAAGTTTCTTTTCACGTACCACGCGTATAATTTTAAAAATAAGAATAAAAAAGACCAAATTATAAAATAGTTTGTGTTGTATGGACCCGTCTTGTAAAAACATGTGGTGTCTAGGGGAAAAAATGGAAAGTTGTTACCCAAAATCGTAGTTGTAACATCACGAATGATTTTTATCTTTCTCGTTGTTACTTTAAGTCCTAAATCTACAACGAACATGTATTATGTTTTACTTTAAAAGCGATTATTTAAAAAAGTAATCATTGTCCACAAAAAACTTCAAGTACTTAAAAACAGGAATATTGTGAAATCTTTCTTAAGAGAGAAGAGATAAATGGTTTTGTTCTGTTTTGCTTTCTCTTATGCATCAACAATCTAACTCTTTAAGAATCCTTGCTTTTAGTTTCTAGTTTCTTGGAATTATGCAAAGCCAGGTGAATAGACAGTGTTGGCAGAGGTTTTACTATTTCATTCAAAAACCTGACGGGAAAAAAAAAAGCCTGATTATTGCAGATCAACGCCCCAAAAAACTGCAGACCTTACCCGCTCTTGGTTGCATAATTTGACACTCCCAGGATTTATCTGTAAATTTATGGGTTTAAATATTCCTTGAGGTAAGTGAAGCCTAAATTAATTGCTTGTAATTGAAGCAAACTTCTTCAACTTGAATTAAACCTTTTCAGCTGTTCTTTGAAAAGCCTGCAAAATGATCTGCACACTGAAAACAAGCTTAGGGGCAGTTATTTACAAAGCGCCTGACATAAAACATGCCGAGACATAATGAAAAGACATTTCTGCGTCAAAGAAGGGCACAGGAGTATATTGTTTAACAATTCTGGTTACTTATTAAAACTACTACATGGGAGAAAGTAGACAATGAACCCAGGAGGTAAGAGATACCAAAGTCATATATGACACTGTTGCTGCCGTCAAGGAGTTTATAAAGTGTTGGGTATTTCCTTGTTAAGCAACAAATTTCCATTGAGTTTAATGAATGAAATAACCTTTATTTTTCAAAACTGCCATTGCTGGGAGAGTATTATTTTAGGCACCTCCAGAGTACATATTTTCAAAGGGAGGAGAATGATAACATTCTAAACATGTTAAAGAAAATACACATTAATGAAAAGCTGCTTGGTGTTAAATGGTGGTTCCGCATCAGAAAAGGGAACCCTAGTCTCAGACCATCCATGTCGAAGAGGTTCCCAGTCTTTGCAGACACTGAAATGACATTGTCTTCATGTGAGAACCTGGGCCCTTCCCTGCCCTGTTGTGCTGTGCGGGCACAGATACTATGCATTTTGAGAAGCTCCAGAGGAATAGGAAAGAGGATGCAGGTTTTCTCCTGTCCTGGTGCCATGGGAATCTTTACTGCCTGCTCCCCTAACTACTAGTTAATTTTTTCCCCCAATTTGTTTCAAATGCTACTAACTCTTTCACATTTCCATTGATGTCTGAATTCTCCGCTGTCTTTGGAAGGACAGCCCTCCATATATGCTTCAAATGTTTCAGAATTACAATATTTTGTTCTAGAGTTATAAAAAATAAGCAACATCAATTAAGTTTTCTGAGTACACAAAGTTTGGATAGTGGTGATGCAATGACCCATTTATTTCACCTTCTCTGTGATCTAATCTGCCAAGTTTGCAAGGTTATTAAAGCACCTGTTGCTTCAAAACACTTCATCACCTTGAGGCTCCTTCCCTCTTCTTTTCACTGTTTTTTTTTTAAGTCACTTTCTTTTTAATTGTACTCTGTCTTTGAGCCAGAAAATATCTAGACTCTTTTGAAATTATAGTCGAAATTCTAAATTTGTCTAGCGTACAGTTGAATATTGGGTAACTAGTTTCCAAAAATGGCACCCAGTGAACCACCCCTCTTCATATTGATGTGCTTATATAGCAACCCCTCCCAACATTGAATCAAGGCTGGCCCTAAGTTGTTTTAACTTATGGAAAGAGGCTGAAACTGATACTACGCCAGGTCTTTGCCCAAACCTTAAAAAGTCCTGAAAGCTTTTAATTTTATACTTAGAAGTCAGCCATCATGGAAGAAGTCTATTTTCGTGGGAAGAGAGGCCACGGAGAAAACCCTGGGGGATGAGACCCCAGGTGGAGAGGGAGGCTATGTGAACCAAAGCACCAGACCTGTGAGTGAAGAAACCGTCTTGGAACCTTCCACCCACTTAATCAAACCCCCAGTGAACTCCAGCCCCAGGTGCTATCTGACGTGGTCAATGAGAGACTCCAAGCAAGACCTGTAGAAGACTGCCTGGCTGTGCCTAATCAGCCCAGAGAATTGCAAGAGATTATAATCAATTGTTTTCAGACACTAAATTTTGGGGGTGGCTTGTTTCTCAGCAATAGATAAAAAAACAGCATATATTAAATATCAAAGGCAAGGTTTCTCCTGGCTGCTTTTTCTTTGTTAACCATCATTGGGAACACATACAGGGATGGCCTTTTGCAATTTAATAGAGTCTCAAACCCTTAGAAGCAAATTGACTTCCCTGTGAATGAGAAAGATATCTTTCCTATAATGTATACTTGTTGCTACATACAAAGTAAGTCACCTTCTCACAGCATATGTCAGTATCATACTGATAGATGATGGTGGATGATGAGATATTCTTCTCAGAACACTTAAGGAACACAGACATTTCATCAATTAAATAGATGGAGATATAAATAAATGCGTATAGAAATTCTGGCCCTGACATGACCTCATTTATACCAGTTATGTAAGATACTTGCTGAATATCGGCTGAGGGAATTTGAACTTCAGGAGCAGCATGCCCAGTGGATAAACTGAATTCCCGTACAGCAGTATTCAGAGTAATTGGTGTATTAATTTCAAAACATACCCATAACCTTGGTTCCTTGGTGTGCATACCTCGCTATGCAAACTACTGATACAAAGAACTCTGCATCTCCAAAGTCAGTTTTAACTTGTATAGTTTCCTGCTGATAATAGAAACAGTGCTGTGCAGAAATGGCAGTGCAGTGAGTGAAGAGAAAAACCCAGAAGTTTAAAGAGTGCTTTTGAATTATGTATTGATACTTATATAAATATATATGCATAGAAAAAAAAGACTGAACATACATGCTCCAAAATGTTAGTCATAATATTCTTTTTTTAAAAAAAGATTTTATTTATTTGAGAGAGAGAGAGAGCATGGGGGAGGGCGAAGGGGGAGGGAGAAGCAGGCTCGCTGCTTAGCAGGGAGCTTGACCTTGGGCTCTATCCCAGCACCCTGGGATCAGATCGAGCCCCTGGGATCATGACCTGAGCCAGAGGCAGATGCTTACCCAACTGAGCCGCCCAGGTGCCCCAATCATAAATATTCTGATTAGATTACTTATGATTTTATTTCTCTCATTTTTGCCTGTCTGTATTTTCCTAAATAAACGCATATTACTTTTATAATAATAAGCAAGGAAGGTGGGGGTGGGTTATGGGGTAAAGGAGGAACACTTGCTTTTCTCCCAAGCCACTGGATCCATTTCATTTCCAAATTGAATTTTAACCACAAGTTTTGCAAATCTTTCCTTTCTGTATCTACTAGAGTGGAGCCTGGAGAATTTGACCACATCTTTAAGTGCGGTTGTGGTAAGGGTCTAAAGATCCCTTGCTCTTTCAGGCTACTGCTATATTTGCAAAGTTTCACTTAGAATAGGAGCCCCCAGACAAAGATGGAATTTTGTGAGTACACTGAGTAGAGACTAAGAACCACAGTTTGGGATTGATCCTCAAAGTTGCTCACACATAACATTGCCATATTAAAAAAATAAACGGAGTACAGAAAAACACTTACACCTAGAGCTATGTTTGCAAGACCAGTTACCAAATAGTAATAAGGGGTGTTGGGTATCAGATAATTTTCACTTTTATTTTGTACTTTTCTACACTGTTCAAATTTTTACAGTAAGCATTTTTAAGAATTAGGGGAAAAAATGAAACTGTGTTCATTTTGGACAAACAAAAAGCTGAACGCAATCATGGAAGAGCAAAGTATCCTCATGGACAGGCCTTTCAGACAAAGTCTTTAACACTCTCAGAGGTTGGAATGTGAAAAAGAGAAGTAAGATTTTCCTAGGTATTTGTCTTTTGGCATTTGCTATTTCATAGATTCTCATTTTGGCCTTTGAGTAATATTAGAATTAAAAGAACCTTTAAAGATCTTCTGGCCCAAAGGTGGCAAGTACGGTTTACTTTGACTGCCAACTCTATAATGTTGAGAATTCAGAAGCAGCTTCCCAATTTGATAGAAAAATTTCAGTGACTGATTAATAATGTCTGCCCTGGACACAGAATTGCAGGAGTAGTGGCACATATTAGGTGTTTTTCCTCTCTGATCTTGTCCAACTGTCTACTTCTACATTTGAGGAAACTGAGGGGTGAAGTGGTTACCAATGATCACAGAGCTAGTTACTGGCAGAGCCAGGAGTGGAATAACATTTCCTGATCCTGGTAGTGTGTTCTTCCCATGCAACAAATTGTCTAGGACTTTCTTTCCCTTTTTTTTTAAAGATTTTATTTATTTATTTATTTTTCTTTTTTTAAAAAAAATTTAAAAGTATTTTATTTATTTATTTGATAGAGAGAGCGCACAATCGGGGGGAGCAGAAGAGGGAGAGCAGGCTCCCCACCGAGCAGGGACCCGGATGCGGGACTCGATCCCAGGACCCTGGGCTCATGACCTGAGCTGAAGGCAGATGCTTAACCAACTGAGCCACCCAGGCACCCCTGACTAGGACTTTTGAAGGCCAATTTAATACTGGACCAGCCCTAAAGGGTCAGTGGTAAATTTTATTTACATGCCAGTACCTTATTTTTGGAGGAGATTAATAACTCAGTTTATTAATGATGATAATTATTTCATATATTTAAAAAATATTCCCTACAAATCACGGAGACATGATTAGACCCAATATGACAAATCAGAGGGCTACAAACAATGATGTGAGTTGCTCAAAACTCAGGAAAATTATTCTCTGAGGCTGGCCGATTCTAAAGCCGGTCTAGTCCACTCTAGGTCAGGCCTCTGCAGAGTCTCTTGGCTACGCTGTATTTACTGAGAGTACTGACAGCAAGGCTCCTTGGAGATTACATTTTTCCACATTCTGTTTAATTAATTCCCCGTAGACAGAATGATAAAGTATTTTTCACTAGAGAGAAAACTTGCAAACAAATATGAGAACAGGATTTCTATGTGTAAGAACCTCAAAGTGAAGGGCAGGAGAAAACTAAATGGACCGTTTGCAACTTCAGCCTCTCTACCTAATAATAGGGTTTTTATTTTTCTGTTTTAATGAAAAGGTCTAACAACATTGGTATAAAATGTACTGACAAGAATATAAACTATTATAATCCTTGCACTTCTTCCAATAAATTAAATTCCTCTGGTTGTGTGCTTCTAAAAAACCTAACATGCAGTAACTTTGCTGCCAGTTTAAACCTATCGTTCCTGGTAAGGTTTAGGTAACTGTTCATCACATTTCTTTTTCCTTCCTTCCTTCCTTTTTGTTGTTGTTTGTGTTTTAAAGATTTTATTTATTTATTTATTTGAGAGAGAGAGAGCAGAGGGATGGAGAGAGGGAGAGAGAGAATCTCAAGCAGACTCCACACTGAGCATGGAGCCCGATGTGGGGCTCCATCTCATGACCCTCAGATCAAGACCTGAGCTGAAATCAAGAGTCAGATGCTTAACCAACTGGGCCATCCAGGTGCTCCCATCACATTTCTTTCTCCTATAGAAAGATAAAATATTTCAGTCTTTGAGGTTCATAAACTTTAAAAAGTTTGTGATGGTAAATGTATGAATTCACTTGCCTTTTAAATACTGAGTTTTGGGGGGCCTCTCGATGGCTCAGTCAGTTAAGTTCAGCTTGGGTCATGATCCTGGGGTCCTGAGATTGAGTCCTACATCAGGCTTCCTGCTTAGCAGTGAGTCTGCTTGTCCCTCTCCCTCTGCCCCTCCCCCAACTTGTGCTCTCTCTGTCTCTCTCTCAAACAAATAAATAAAATCTTAAAAAAATAAAATTGAGTTTTGACTACGGGCTATGCACTTTACATGGATCATTTTATTTAATCCTCTCAGAAACCAATGACATAGGTATATTATTTTTTTAAAAAGATTTTATTTATTTATTTGACAGATAGAGAGAGGGAGAGAGAGCGTGAACACAAGCAGGGGGAGCGGCAGGCAGAGGGAGAGGGCAGGCTTCCTGCTGAACAAGGAGCCCGATGTGGGGCTCCATCCCAGGACCCCGGGACCATGACCCGAGCCAAAGGCAGACGCTGAACTGACTGAGCCACCCAGGCGCCCCGACATAGGTATATTATTACCTCCTCTAAAAATGAGGAAACAGAAGCGTGGAGCAGCTATTTTTTATCTATGGCCAAGCAGTAAGTAGCTGAGCAGGTCACTTTGGCACTGAAGTGCTTAAGCATGAAGATTTGCTGCTTTCCTTGGATATAAAAAAAAAAAAAAATTGTTGATTAGGGAATTTGGGTAGAACTGTTTTCTGAAATGTTTTCCTAAAAAGTAGCCAGGCAATTTATTCATTTAAAATATTAACCATTGAGAGGATTACCATGCTGGGGGGTTGAGGGAACACCCAGATGAATTAAACATGGATTCTCCCCTCAAGGCCCTAGAGGTCCAGTAAGAAAACATCACCACTGCTCGCAGCCAGGAAGTGGTGGATACCGCAGAAAGAGGCAGTGGATCTAGCCAACCTAATGGCACAGTCAGGGTTGTCTCTCTGCTTTTATGAAAAATTGACACAATATTTTTTCCCCCTAAAACAGCTTTAGGGGTGCCTGGATGTCTTAGTCTGTTGAGCAACTGACTCTTGGTTTCGGCTCAGGTCGTGATCTCAACGTTGCAAGATCGAGTCACACCATGTGTGGATTGAACTCTATGCTGGGCGTGGAGCCTGCTTAAACTTCTCTTTCTCCCTCTCCCTCTGCCCCCCCCCCCCCCCCCAGAAAAAAATAAAAATAAAGAAACTTTGCTGTTAGATAATCAAAGAGGAATTATGGGAAGAAAGTAACATTAACTATTGCTTTAAATGGCATAAAAATTCCAGAAAATATAAAATATGCATCTTAATGCAAATTTGAGTTTGCAAAGAAAGAAACTACAAAATACTAAGCTTTTACTTTCTACTGGTATCTCAGAATTTCTTCCATGCACCATGCATTGATGGACCTACTTACTCATGCTTCCTGAACTGTGTTGAGAAGCAACAACTAGTACCTGTTTCTTTTACCTCCTTGACTCCTTTCTCTTTGAAACCCTAGTTGTTACCATAAATAATTTAAACCAAATTAGTTAAAATAATCTATTAACTACCCTGACAAGGTCACTGAAGATTTATTAGCAACGATAACAACAAAGACCTAAACACTGAATAAATAGATATTTTGTGACAATACTTATTTATAAGACAGAGGACATTTTTGTGTATACTATAGACTTCTCCATAAAGGAACATTATGGAGACATTTCTTTTCTTTTCTTTTCTTTTTTAAAAAGATTTTATTTATTTATTTGCCAGAGAGAGAGAGAGGGAGGGAGAGTACAAGCAGGGGGAGTGGCAGGCAGAGGGAGAAGCAGCCTCCCTGCTAAGCAAAGAGCCCGTTGCGGGACTCTATCCCAGGACCCTTAGATCATGACCTGAGGGGAAGGCAGACGCTTAAACATCTGAGCCACCCAGGTGCCCCTATGGAGACATTTCTTGCTAAAGTTGGTCTGTTTTAGTCTCCTGGGGAAGTAAGTGCTGTATTGTCAGCAGGAAAAACGCCCTTTCAATTTCAATTGTCCATTCCAGGAGGAAGGTCATATAACACCAACACTTAATTTCCTTTTAATCAATTCAATTTAATAAAAAAATCATTGTGTATATTTTGTGAAGTATCCCATGTGAGACTTGACTTTATTGAGCACCTACTATATAAGAGCCTCTACTTCCAAATCTTTGGTGGGTCATTACTAATCCTCACAACAATCATTTTACAAGTGATAAAGCTTCGTTCAATCTGATATAGTAACTTGGCTATGGTCACACAACTCGATTCAATAACTTGGCCAACTTCCACGGCAGAGTTCATGTGAAACCCCAGGTTTAGCTCATTCCAAAACCTTTGCCTTTTCACTAGGCCAACTTAGGTCCCAAGATACCACCCAATTATGATTTACAATAATTTATTCACAAGAGATTAAGTATTTGTGAATAACTTAACAACATGGGGACTATGGTCTATACCATAATTTTTGCCATGGACCTCATTTAAGTGTATGATATACTTCGAAGCGTGTAGCATAATTTCATGCTATTGGGATATAATAAAGCTATATACGCTGGACTGTAATTTTTATGCTGAAATTCAAGCTTTCCACATTTTTGTCTTTCTTGATTGCTGCTTACTAACCCTCTCTTAATGATCCAAATCTGTAAATACATTTAAAAAAGAAAGAAATTACAAGGGCCCCTAGAAACCTGTATGTGATTGCTGGTTGCTCGCAGGTGAATTTGAAGAATATCACTCTAAGGAACACAACTCAGATTTTATGGTCTGATTCCAAGGTCCAAGGTCTTTAAAGCTAACTGACAACCAGTGGCAGATTCAATCCAGGACTTTACCCAAATTATTTTTTACTATAGATCACCTTCATGATTGCAAAAATCCAAGCCCTGCTCCGAGGAAGCCATGCATCAATAATTCACTGTAAAGCGATTGTCTTGCTCCTTGGAAGGCTTAAAAGTAGAGGAGCATGTGTGTTAGGAGGAGAGTCACACCAATGTGGCTAAAAGAAGAAAAATCAGAGACCTTTTTAAAAACATAATAATAATATAAAAATATTATAGTAACTTTAAAATATAGATTTAATATGGATATTCAAAAGACATAGAGCAAAGCAGTTCAAATAAACAAAAGATAGGGTTATAGGGTTTGAGGATAAAAAGGTAAAGGACTATAATTTTGGAAAAAACACTAATTTCATTTAATCATTGATCATTTTAACGCAGAGTATTGGAGTGACCAAAACGAATAGTTATCCAGTGTCATTTCATGGTCTTCTTGAACTGACATTAAGGTGCTCAGAAATACATTGTTTACAGTCACAGTGTGCTTTTCTCTAAGAAAGTCTCCGTGAAGCTGCAGAATATTTAACAATCAAAATGACAATCATGTACTCTTAAAGTAGTAGTACGAATTACAATTTCTGAAGCTTACATTTTGACCAGTCCAGCTGGGTACCATGGTAGAAAGAATATAAGCACTAGCAAGAGACAGAACTGGGTTCACTTACTTACTAGCTGTGTGATGCAGGGAAAGTTGATTAATCTCATTGATATCAGTTTCCTCATCTGTGAGATCAAAGTTTTGTGAAGCTGTCATAATGTATGTAAAGTTACTTGTGAAGATGAAGAGCAGTGAGATCCTCTGAAATGATAATCCAAAACCAAAAAATTACTACGTGAAAAACACTGAAGTAATAATAGCCAATTGCCATTCTTTAGCTTTAGTTATTTTCATAAATGCTTGATGTGTGGCCTTATCAGAAGAAGTACTGGTCTGAACTCAAGAGACCTAAGATTCTTCAAAATCAAAATACAGGAGTAAGCTTAGGCAAGTTTCTCAAGGGCCAGAAACTGTGTTACTCATCCTCTTACCGCGCTGCTTTTTACTTGGTCCTACGCGGGTGTGCTTGGTAAGTATTGGTTAAATGAATGGATGATTGCAGGAGTAGACTTGTCGATTTCTAAAGTTTCTTCCAACATCAACACACTACTTTTAGAAGAAGAGAGGAAAGAGAGTGTATTGTATAAACACTGTTTGTTGTGTTGTAATAAATGACATGTATTAAAAATGTCAACTGCTGCTTTGGCTAGAGACCCTGGATATTTATTTTGAAATGGGGAGGCTCTATATGCTTTTTTCATAGCTACTTGTAACACTAATTTACTACTCAACAAGGAATTTTCGGAGTCAAAGGAACATGATATATATATATATATATATAATATATATATATTTTAAGATTTTATTTATTTATTTGACAGAGAAAGACACAGTGAGAGAGGGAACACAAGCAGGGGGAGTGGGAGAAGGAGAAGCAGGCTTCCCATGGAGCAGGGAGCCCGATGGGGGGCTCGATCCCAGGACCCTGGGATCATGACCTGAGCCGAAGGCGGATGCTTAACGACTGAGCCACCCAGGCACCCCAAAGGAGCATGGTCTGGTGGGGGTCTTCATAACATGGTATTTGCTTCATTGCACTGGTGGGATGTCAGATTCCAGTTAGAAAATATTTTTAATAATTTTTAATAACAGCAGTGGAAAGTTAGGAATAATTTTTAGTGTTCTTTGAAACTCTTTTATGTTTGTAATTTAGAAGCCTTTGCTGGCTGAATTCTGTGCTTCCATTGCCAAGACTTTTCAGACTACATAAATATTTTCATTTGCTGAAATGTTAATGTCTTAATTTCACATCCACATAATACTTAGCCCATTAGAGCTAAGGGCCTCTACCATTCACTTTTACATTGCTACCTAAGTCAGAATTATTCCAGTTCTAATTTTACATATACCTGAACTCACATAGGATTGAATGTGCTATGTAAGCCCAGGGGCTCATGATGAGTGCACAGAAGGAGGTCAATATTTATTTCCACTGCTCATCTTTGGCCTAAGCGGATTTGGCAGTGCCACGACAACATTTCAGGGACTCCGAAAATAGTGTTTTCCTTGCCTAATGCGTGATTTTTAAGCAAGTATCCTATCTCCTTCTCAATGACTAAATCTCTTAAGGTTAATAGCCGTCTGTTGGCATTGGTTTTCTCTGAGTGGTAGGTTTAGGGGTAGGGGGACATTCAATTCCTACCTTAGGCATTTCTGTATTGTTTGATTTTTTTCACAAGCACTTTTATAATATTTAATATTTTAATAAGTAATATATACCCATGACTCAAATATTTTAAAAATATGAAAGGTAAAAGTTTCTCTCCCTTCCCTATCTCCCATTCACTAGATCTCTTCCCAATCCACTGTTACTGGTTTCTTGGATTATCGTTTCAGAGTAGTTTAGGTATATAGAAGCACATACTTATATGCACATATATTTTATGTTTTTTTTTTTTCCACACAAAGGATAGTAGATAGCGTATACTGCATTCTGGAGATTTTTACATATCAGTACAGCATATGTTTATGTATTTCTATCTTTTTATGGCTGCATAATATTCCAATAGATAGAAGGCATTATGATTTACTTAACCAGTTTCATATGGATGGACACTGGGTTGTTTCCAAGTTTGCTATTACAAGTAATGCTACAATGACTAACCTTGTACCTAGGTCATTTTATGTGTCAAATATATTCACAGGATATATTTGATTACAAGGAATTGTTGGGTCAAAGGATATGTGCATTTGTAAGATTGATTGATTTTGCCAAATTGAGCCTTCTGAGCCACCCAGGCACCCTCTGATATCTTTATAATATACTTTATTGAATAGTGTGTAATATGGGCCCAGTTTTATTCCATATGGCTATTCAGTTATACTAATGCTATTTATTGAATAATCTCTTTTCCCTGGCGATTAGCAATGTCACCTTTGTCACATAATAATTCCTGCATCTCTTTGGGTCTATATCAGAACATTCTCATCTGTTCCATTCATCTGTATATTCATTTATGGACTAGGTCCACATTGTTTTAATTACCGAGGCTTTATAATGTGTTTTAACATCTAGTAGGGCCAACCATTCCACCTTCTGCCACACACAGAAGTACATATTTCTTTTCTTTTCAGAACTTCCCTGGCTATTCTCCTCCTGTCCCCAATACAAATTTAAGGATTATTTTGTCAAGTTCAAAAAGAATAAAAGTTGATATTTTTATTGGGACTGTGCTAAAATTTTTTAAAAAGATTTATTTATTTGAGAGAGAGGGAGAGATTGTGCACCAGAATCCTCTCCCTCTGCCCCACTTCCCCCACTCGCCTGACGCCTAACCGATTGAGCCACCCAAGCGCCCCTAAAGATATTCTTCTGCCTTATCTGTCCTCCCAACCTCCAGTCTCTTGCTCCATGTCTCCTGTTGGCTCGTCCTAACCAGAAGACAGAGGAGAAGGAAATCCCTAAGGGTCAGCTTCCCAGAACACACAGCAGGGTAGAGAAGGGCTGACAGTAGATCCAGTGCAGAAGTCAAAACCAGATAACAAGACATCCTCTGTCTTCATTCATTTGGAAAAAAAAAAAAAGATTATTACAGGTGGTAAAAGCAATTTTCTTGAAGCTAGTAGCATCATCTTTGTTTATAAGCGAAGTGTGGGGTCTCAGTCTTAGGCATTTTTATGTGGAAAGCTGCTGGTACCGATCTTTTCTAGGTCTCATGCTAGCAGGCCCATGGCCTGCATTTCCTGGTCAGGACTGAGCTTCTCGAATGTAGTTCTCCCTACATCTAGAACCTTATTTTTAAAACCCTGCCACTCCTTCCTCAGATCTAAAAATAATGTTTTAGTGCAATGGATATCAGATGGGTTAGTTGTCACCAGAACCAGACACACTGTATCTTCTGGGAAGGATCCAGCAGAACACGCCCTTTTCACCCGCACCTTGGCCCGTCTCCAGGGGTTTTCAGTTCAGGCCTACTTCAGATGCCCCCACGAATCAGCAGGCTTGGCTTTAAGGGCTGAGAGTTCACCTGACTGTACCACGTGTTGCCTTCTCAGATGGACTGGTTTCCTTCTGCCAGACATTTGGAAAGTGTTCCAAACTCCGCAGCAATCCTGGCCTTCTACTGCACAGGGTACATATTTGGGAGACCTCATGGGTTGCAGGGTTGCCAGATAAAATATAGGACACTGAGTTAAATCAAATTTCAGATAAACAACAAATAATTTTTAGTGTATCACAAAAATTGCGAGAGACATCCTTATACTAAAAAATTATCTATTGTTAAAGTGCAATTCAAATTTAACCGGGCACCCTGAATTTTTCTTTGCTAAATCTGGCAACACTTACCACAGAACTCTTCCCAAAATAATCCCTCACTATGCTGCCCGCCTCCTCACCCCCCCCCCCCCCCCCCCCCCGATTTCAAATCCCTCCACTGGAATTAGGTTCACTGAAGTGTTAAGACAACCTAGAAGGAATATTAACTGTACAGGTCACAGTTAAGATTTACTTTTGAGGTCTTTACCTCTGACTTCCCATTAAAAGTGATTCGTTTATAAGATCAATAAATTTGTTATTTGGGCATTAAGAAGGACATTGTCATGAGTGGTTGAGAACAAGGGAGGATCATGACAAATTTAGATTCCAGCAGTTGTGTGTGGGGGGGGGTGGGGGTGGGGGTATGGGGGCAGAGCTTCAAGGAATGCATGCAGAGAAGGGAATATTAAAGAGCACTTGTATTGTCTGACAATTTTGCCTGACTAGGATCCTTGCATCATTCCTTCTTTGCTTCCCCCTTTCCATCCCTTCTCTATTCGACACACACTCGCCCCCACATTTAGGGCATGAACTAGGGGCGGGGGTTCCGGCAGAACAGAAAGCAGGAGGCCTGGTGGGGAAGACAACTGCCAAGCAGCCGAGGGCTGGGAACAAAATAGACCAGGAGGAGAAGTAAAACCGAGAAATATCTAAAAATTAGGTGCATGACATTTGAGGAGAAAAGTCCAAGGTTAGCCAAGAATGACTGCTTATTGCAGGATTCCAAAACCTCTGAATGACAAAACCTCTGAAAAAGGAAGCGGTAGTAGCATGGGGCACCCTGCTGACCCTTCTCCCTGCCTGAGTACTTCCCCATTTCATCCTCCCTGCAGCTGCATGGAGCAGAAAAAAACGCGGCAGCCCTCTCCTTGCAGGCTCTGTGAACGGTGTGCCTGTGGCTCATACAGCAGCTCATCTCTAACAAGTGAATAAACCAGACCTCAGCCTAATTTGCAGAGACTGACTCGGTCGAACCAGCTGTCCCGAATGCTGTGGCCCCAGAGGCTCAGGGTTCAGTCAGGAGGCAGATACAACCTTACCTTGCATGGCTGCTCCCTTGTGGCATCCGTGTTTGTGCCTAGAGATTGACCGCTCGGGGACTAGCCTTGGTTAAACTGAGCCATGTAAATTTGTGTTTGCCGTCATCTTCCCACCTGGAGTTTCTGAGTTGTACCGAGCAGCTCTGAAGCCCTTGCTGCAAGGTCCTGCTCAAGTCTGATCTGTCCAGAGAAGCAGGAGAGTTTGAGGCTCCAAATGAAGTAGAGTGGCCAGCTAGTCCTGGTTCATCCGACACTTTCCCAGGCTGAGCACTGAAAGTCCCACATGCCAGGAAAACCCTCAGTCCCCGGCAAACTGGGGTGATTGGTCACCCTAAAAATCAAGATGCCACGACTTTGGCACCTAAATATGGCTCCTCAGCTGTACAATGCCGGGATCAGCCAATATAGCTTCTAAAGTTACTGCCACATCTAACAGCTCATGATTCACCCTCATGCTCCTGACCTTACCCATCGGCTCTCAAACAAAATTCACACAATCCAGGTGCTGAGTTCATGTAATCTGATGAAAACTAATCAACAGTGCGTTAACAAGAAAGGATGGTGGGGTTCGCAGAGGAATTTTAACAATGGCCCCGGGAGGAAGGCATGTGGCCATAGCCAAGTGATTCTAACGGTGGGCGCTCAGCTGGGGAAATGGGGTGTGTGGCCCCGTGTCATCCTGGAAGGGAGATGTTGGTAGACAGGCGTTGCGAGGCAGCCGGCCGAGAGCTGCTTTGATGGGCTGGTTGCAGTGCACAGCAGGAACGGTAGCCACAGGCAGGCATTCTTGTCTGACCTGAGCCAACTTCCACAGTATGACATGAATAAAGTCGGTAGTTGAAACCAGAGACTGCAGAAGGAAGTAGTCTACTGAGTGCACTATTTATTTTTAAATGCGTTTGCCCTGAGCCCCAGTCTGTCATCTGAAATACAGGGGCGCCTGGGTGGCTCAGTCGTTAAGCGTCTGCCTTCGGCTCAGGTCATGGTCCCAGGGTCCTGGGATTGAGCCCCGCATGGGGCTCCCTGCTCAGCAGGAAGCCTGCTTCTCCCTCTCCCGCTCCCCCTGCTTGTGTTCCCTCTCTCGCTGTGTCTCTCTCTGTCAAATAAATAAAATCTTTAAAAAATAAAATAAATGAAATACAGATATGCAGCTATCATTTTGGGGGTCCTTGAGAATTCAAACTCTGGCATCACCCCCTACTGACTCTGTAATATTGAGCAAGTGTTAGGTTGAATCATATGAACTCGCTAATATTAGACCCTTTTTTTTAAAGATTTTATTTATTCATTTGACAGAGAGAGACACAGCGAGCCAATAGGAGACCTTTTGACCTGCAAAACCAGGAATTCCACATGGTTAAGTCTAATGAGTTCCTCTCTTTTCCTTGGTCTCCTCAAGTATGAAAGGTGGAGAGGTGCCCACCGAGAAAGCGTGCGGAGAGGATTAGGTGAGAAGGTGCTCTGAACAGCCCCTGTCACACTGCCCGTTCAGGGGTGTCACTGTTCTGCTGCCTCCTCGGCCACCACTGGTATAGAAGTACAGAGGCCCACGTACTCCATCAGAGGAGCGTAGGGAGCCCCGGACAGTGAGCAGCACCGCAAACCAAGGGGGAGGGGGCACCTTAACTGAACATAGAACTTCATTCTCATCCCAGGGTTAGCAGAGGAGAATAAGGGTTATACCTCAGATTTTTCAGTTGTTCTGAGAATTGAAGTTTCTGCTTTTTCTCTCAGGACAGAACGACCAACTCCGAAGCCCAGCAAAGGGCTTTTATAATGGGTCTTGCTCTAGCAAAACTGGGTCCCATCTTTAGCCTTACATCTGTGTTTATAGCAACCACACAATGTGGCCATCTTATTCAAGTCGCTTATATACACACATACATGTATATTGGGACACACGAACAAAACAAATGAGGTAGCCTTATCATTAGCGGAGTATGAAAAAGTGACATTGGATTTCTTCTCTCAATAACTAACAGGAAGCAATAAAAGGAGAGGAAATAAAACATTTTGCTGCAGTACTGTCATTATATAATTAAATAACATTTATTAACTTAAGCAAATGCACTTGGCTTTTTATAGCTCAAGGAATCTAGGAAATGGTTTCCTTACATATAATGAGGAAGTGCATTGTTAGGTCTCTTAATATGCTTCTTCCCCGTAACACTTCTGTGTTTTGTCTGTTTTCTGCACTTTCATTCCCTTGACACTAAAGTGATCTGCTCACAGAACTGGGAACACTATAATTCTTGGGTCAAATGATAGCTGGGGGAGACTTTGGACTCCAAGGCCAGCACCTCCCTACTGTGCACATCCCATAGATATGTCATCAGAAATCTAAAAAAGAAAAGAAAACAACCGTGAGCCTGGCTTGTTTAAATTCCCTCTCAAGCAGGCCTCTTTCAAATGTGAGATAGTTCAGCTCTCAACATGTATTAACAATAAGGTGTTTACAACAAAATGCCCGGTTGTGCCTATTACTGGCTTTGCTCTTTGAATTAATTCCTTCCTGGTGACAAAGGCTGAGCTTTTGAACTTCTGGGTATGGCTAGGCAGGGCATTTTTGCTTGGCTGGGCTCTCTTAAATGCGTAGAAAAGGCTTGGTTGAACACCTGGTATTTTGTGGCCGGTAATTATACTACAGTTGTTACTGTGCATTAGTGAATTTCATTTTTTGACCACAAGCCAACTGTATTCTTTAAAACAAACATCTTTCAAAAGCCTCGTGTGCTTTGAAATGATTTTAAAATCCACTTTGCCAATAGGATTTGGTGCAAGACAGAATTTTTTAAATGAGGTTTTGCTTTAAGGCAGCATCTCTTCTCCTGTTATTTGGTCTGAGTTCTTCAGCTCTCACTGGCCGTAGGTGATCTTTCCACTTAACGTGGTTGTAAGCCTTCTTTTTCCTCTCCGCACTGTAGGTGTGCTTCCCGTACAATGACCTGTCCCCCTGGGGAACAGATTTACTCTAGGGTGTGTGCTCATAACTGCTGCAGGGGAAGTGATAAACACTAAAACATTAGGAGAAACAAATCACCTGTTCCGCATTTAGAACACTAGTAAATCATCTACAGACAGGCTTTTGAAGCTGTAAGTCTTCCTCTAAGAAGACCGGGATCCCAATTCTTTTCTTTTTTTTTGTTTTAAAGATTTTATTTATTCGTCAGAGAAAAAGAGAGAGAGCACAAGCAGGAGGGAGCAGCAGGCAGAGGGAGAGGCAGGCTTCCCGCTGAGCAGGGAGCCCAACATAGGGCTTGATTCCAGGACCCTGGGATCACGACCTGAGCCAAAAGCAGATGCCTAACCGACTGAGCCACCCAGCCTCTCTTTTCTTTTCTTTTTTTTTTTAAAGATTTACTTATTTGAGAGTGAGAGAGAGGAGAGCGCACATGCATGAGTCGGGGGAGGGGCAGAGGGCGAGAATCTTCAAGCAGACTCCCCACTGAGCATGGAGCCAGACTGACTCAGGGCTTGATCTCACAACCCTGAGATCATGACCTGAGCAGAAATCTCGAGTTGTCTGCTTAAGTGGCTGAGCTACCCTGGTGCCCCCAAATTCCCAGTTCTTTTTTTTTTTTTTTTAAGATTTTATTTATTTATTTGAGTGAAAGAGCAGGAGAGAGAGAGCATGGGGGGTGGGGATGCGGAGGAAGAGGGAGAAGCAGGCTTCCCACTGAACAGGGAGCCCCCATGCGGGCCTTGATTCCAGGACCTCAGGCTCATGAGCTGAGCCGAAGGCAGACGCTCAACGGGCTGAGCCACCCAGGCACACTCCCCCCACCAAGTTCCCAATTCTTTTTTTTTTTTTTAAGATTTTATTTATTTATTCATGAGAGAGAGAGAGAGAGAGAGGCAGAGGGAGAAGCAGGCTTCCCAAGGAGCAGGGAGCCCTACGCGGGACTTCATCCCAGGACCCCGGGATCATGACCTGAGCCAAAGGCAGACGCTTAACTATCTGAGCCACCCAGGCTCCCCCAGGTTCCCAATTCTTAAGTGAAAACCTGATCACCAAGAGTGTAGGATCAAGTCATCAAGGGTGGAGCCATTTGGGTTGAGGTGGAGAAGGAAAAATAGTACATTTAAAGACCAAGCAGGGAGGAAAGGGCTTAATCTGCTAGTTCCCTTGACAGAAGAACTCCCATCAATCAATGCTTCTTTGCCTCATTGTTAGTGTAATTTATTTATTTATTATTATTATTTTTTAAATTTATTTGAGAGAGAGATTGAGAGAGCATGAGCAGGGAGGAAAGGGAGAAGCAGGGGCCCTGTGAGCAGGGAGCCGGACACGGGACTTGATCCCAGGACCCTGGGATCATGACCAGAGCCAAAGGCAGTTGTTTAACCAACTGAACCACCCCCGCACGCTGCCTCACTGTTAGTTTTAGGAAAATGACACAGAGCCTTCACCTCATAAGGACCTGATGAAGTTAAATGTGATACACATGTGATCAAGAATGTTTTTTTTCCCTTGGTATTCCCCTACCCCACCTCCATGCCTTGGACAGCAGGCCCTTGTCTCACTATCTTGAGGTGGAAGAATGATGTGATAGGGTAAAAAGCAAAACAAGAACAAAACTTCTGTGAGTTGTGTTTTGTGTTATAAAAGCCCTCAGAGGACTGGAGAGGATTTGGCATGTAGCCAAAGGATTTAGAAGGAAAAGGCTGGAGGACAGTGGGGCTTGCTTTCTTGGAACACTGGAAACACTTCCCGTCACTGGGGTAGGAGGAGAGAAGGATGAGGAGTGAGAGAGCAAAGGCATGAATGAGTCCTTCGGACCCCGCCCTTCTGCCTCCAGAAGGCAACAAGCCTGGGCAGAAGAATGGCTGTGTGGTGTGGGCCTACAGAACTTCCCAGACCCTGGAGTGGCTCCAAAGTAGCAGGGAGCTGCTGGACATGAATAGGCCATGTGAACAGGAAGGAGGCACAGATACATCAGTATCAGTGGGAAGACAAAAGGAACTGTAGACATCTTGGCTGGTGCCTCCTCAAACATCTGACTTGAGGAACAAATGGGTCTCTAATACCTTGTAGTAACCTGGGCACCCCTGCTGCATCCCACCTCAAGCTTAGATATACCTTCAAAGGTAGAGAAGTACCCAAACGATGGAAGTCATTGCTGATACCTTTCAACATAGAGCCAGAGCTTAAAAGATAAAGTAGTTTGACCATAGTGGAATAAAAGATACACTTTGGCATACCTGCGTTTGTATACTGAAATCTGTGCCTTATCTAGTTTGAGCTTCTGTGGAAGACTATGCGGTATAGTTGAGAGACACTAACCTGAAAGAGAGCTCTGTCACTTAGTAGTATGTGACTTTGGCCAAGTCGTGTAAATACTCTGGGCCTCAGGGTCCTCAGTCTATAAAATGTGTATAATAACACCCGTCCTGACAACTCACAGTGCTGTTGTGAGAACAGGATGCTCCATGTGGATGTCATTAAATAGAGTGAAAGGCAAGGAGCCAGCCTAAATAGTATCAAATGCAAATCATAATTAGAAGAAAATCTTCGGCGGTAACTCCAACTTATAGAAGCTTGTGGAAAAGACTTGTTAATTTCCTTTTCTCTTCCCGGCACACAAAAGATAACATTTCCCAACACTTCCCAACCTCCCTTGTGGTTAGGATGGGGCCATGTGATTGGGTTCTGCCACTGGGATGTGGCAGAAGTAACAAACAGTGCTTGTAGACCTAGCCACAGATCCCCCTGTGTGGTCTTATATATATTCCCTTCTCCCTCTGTAGCAACTGCAGAGGCCATATGTTGCAGCTCATGGCATTTTAAGATGAATTGCCAAGTCACCACTTGAAGGAGTTGCCCAAGAGTGTCCCCTTCCTCCATTGGACTGTGATGTGAGATGTAAACTTTTATCACGTCAAGTCAATAGTATTTTTGGGTTATGCGTTCATGTAGCCTATCTAGCCTATCCTGATGGGTATGGTACTATAATGAGATAACATATTATTATAATATATATACATATTTCACATCATCTCTCTATCTATCAAGTGAGATGTCTCAAGAATGAAGGAGTGTCTCAGTCAATATCTTTCCTTCCACATGACGAACATGTAAATTCAGCTTGTGCTATTCTTTGTGTGCTATTCTTGAGCAAAGATGTCACAAGCGCAGGTTATGATGACATTCAGGTCTGTGTCTGGCTTGCTCAGTGGAAGCTTGGCCACCTATAATCCTGGCTCTGACAGACCCCAGGCCCTCTGCACCCCCTCACCGCTGCCGCTGCAGTTGAAGTGTCTTACCTGATCACTGCACGGGCCTCGCTGGAAGATGGTCTCCTCTCTCCTCATCCCAAACTCTCTCTGGACACTCAGCACTCTAACAGGGAGGACCCAGGAGATCTTGGATCTAGGCAATGAGGAAACCCATTCTGTAGGGAGCACAGCTGTTACTAAACATCTCAAAGCGATAGGTTTTGTATGTTTGCTTATTACTAACTCCATTCCCCAAACAGTTCCAATATACATACATTTGCAGCTTAACTTCTGCTCGAGCCCCCAGAGCAGTGGGTACTATTGACTGTACTCAGAGACCACAACCTCACTGTAGCCCTGGAGTCTGTCCAACCGCAGACAGAAGGATAGTAATGCTTTTCCCCAAAACTATACTCTCTTTGTCCAGGGCTGGCAAGAGAGCTCAGTTATCTTCAAGGCCCCGGGCTTCAAATTTTCTCTGCCGCATGCCTGGTCATGCCTGGTCACCACCCTCTCTCTGGGTAAGTCTTTATTCTTTTTTTTTTTTTTTTCAAGATTTTATTTATTTATTTGTCAGAGAGAGAGAGAGAGAGCACAAGCAGGGGGAGCGGCAGGCAGAGGGAGAAGCAGGCTCCTTGCCGGGCAAGGAGCCTGATGCGAGACTTGGTTCCAGGACCCTGGGATCATGACCTGAGCTGAAGGCAGGTGCTTAACTGACCGAGCCACCCAGGCACCCCTGGGTAAGTCTTTATTCTTAATGCCTTTGCACCACTGGGAAGGATCTCGAGGAAGGCCTGGTCACTTAATTCCTAAACAAAGACTACCCTCTTTTGGACCAGGTAGCTGGCTCTGATCCATGCCAGAGAATCTTACCCAGGGGGCATGCAGACTTGAGCCGTTGGTCACACAGGGCAAATGAAGAACCATGAATACAGTGGGAAATCTGTCAGCACAACTGAATGAAATCTCAAAGGCCTTGTCCTGAAAGCCCTAAGTGCAACTGTATCATCATCTTTGAATAAATGGTACTGACCTTCAGAAAAAGAAAGCATTAATATATTTTCGATAGGTATTATTATTATTATTTTAAAAGTAATCTCTACCCTCAGTGTGGGGTTTGAACTCATGACTTGAGATCAAGAGTCGTATGTTCTACGGACTGGGCCAGCCAGGTGCCACTGTTACTATTATTGTACTGAGAATTGGTGACCTGAGGAATAAAGATACTTTAAATGTTTTAATTGTTGCTTTCTAAAATAAATGCTTTTAGGATCATAAAACTAATATGTGCTTATTGTGGTCAATTTGCCAAGTACAGAGAAGTATATAAAATGATAAAAAGCTGATATAAAATATCAGCTTCTGTTTTGTGATATAGTTGGTATGGTCTCTCTTCCCTCTACGTTATACGTCTCTTGAGGAAAGAAATCGTAGCATTTCTTCATTTTTGTCTAGCCCGTAACACTGAGGCAGAGAGCCTTGAATACAGTAGGGGGCAATAAATGTTTGTGGCCTGAATGTCGTTTAATGAATTTAGGAAAAGCTGGTATTTTCACCTACCTCAGTCTCCAAGGATGAAAACAAAATAAAAAATAAAAAAAAAAGATACCTGCAATAGACACTGGGTGGAGTGGTCATGACTATGGACTCTGAAGTCAGGCAGATGTGGTCTGAAATCCATCCCTGATCTTACTAGCAATGTGTCTACCGGTGAGTTATCTCAACGTTCTGCGTCTCTGGCCTGATGGGGCTCTGCTTCAAATTGGCCTCATCCTTGGCCCCAAGCTGATGGAATGATCTCTACCCAAATGATGCCTGGAACTGTCCTGATTTCCACAGCTCCGGAAATTCCTCAATCTCAGGCAAACCAGAAATGTTGGTCACCCCACAGAGAAGTAGGGACAGATCACACACTGGCTCTCAACGCAAAGCACAACACTTCAGCTCTTTTCAGGGACCCCAGCACGTCACTCAAGTTTTTTCTTTCCTGAGTGGGGAAAAAAAATATCCAGTTCTTCCCTACTATCTCTTTCTTCCCTGTGTATGTCCCTCACTTTCAGAGAATACTTCTGACACTTCTGGTCACCAAATGTGTGGAGGTATTTCCCCCGCCAACCAATTCTCTGATACCAGATGGGTGTCTGACAATTTAATTCAATCCCTGACTTGTTTACCTGGAGATAGGGTCAGATCCCACAGGTTAAAGGCTCAGGCCCATGAGACTGCCTCCCCTCTGCAGATTCTAGTCATAAACCCAGGTTGTTCCCTGTGCTTCTGACCAACCAGCTATAGACCGGCGTTTCCAACGACCCCCTCCTTGGGTTCAACTAATTTGCTAGAGAGGCTCACAGAACTGATGGAAACACTTACTTATGTTTACCAGTTTATAATAATACGATATGATAAGGTATACAGATGAAATCCAAATGGAAGAGATGCATAGGGCTAGGTATGGGGGAAGGAGCAGGAGCTTCTGTGCCCTCTCCAGGTATGTGCCACTCTCCCAATATCCCGACGTGTTCACTAACCCGGCAGCTCTCCGAAGCCAGTTCTTTTTGGGGTTTTACGGAGGCTTCATTACATAGGCAAGATTGGTTAAATCTTTGGCCACTGGCAATTGAGTCAACCTCCTGGGTTTCTCCCCTCCTCAGAGGTCAGGGGTGGGGTTGGGCATGTGGAACTAAAAGTTCCAACCCTACAGTCACATGGTTCGTTCTCCTGCCAATCAGCCCCCAGCCTTAGGGGAGGTCCAAAAGTCACCTCATTAACATAATGAGAGACCTCTGGGAGCTGTGAGTCAGGAATTGTGGACAAAGACCAGATATATATGAGAAATATATTTTAGGCATCCGAATGACCAAATATATATTTCTTATAAATCACAAGATCACAGGTGGGGATGTGCCATCCCCACTACATCAGGAGGAGGAGACCTGGAAATATTTGGTTGCCAGCTCTTATGACCACCACACCTGCTTTGCCCCTTTCCTTCCGCATCTGGGTTTTTAGTCTTTCTCAGGTGACATTCAGCTCTCTCGCCTGATCCTAGCACATGTATTGCCAACGGACTTTTGTTCCCATGCTTCACTCCCAGAATAGCATTGGTAGTAAGTTGGTCAGTGGATGCCAAAGACAGAATCAGCCTCTCCCTCAATTGTAACCATTCATAAATTTATTAATTAGTGGATTCATTTATTAGACAAATACCAATTGAACCCCTATTGTGCTGGAGATGTACCATGTGACATGATGTGACCTTCAGGATAAAATATTTAAGTCCAAGAAATATTGAGCCGCTAACATTAGGCTTTTACTATGCCATCTATAGATCTCATTTCCTTTATTCAATTATTTTGTGGGCAATTTGATATTTTCTCTCCTGCCCCTTTCGACATTCACTAAAGACTGAATTTATAGGCTTAAAGTAAGTAATATTACTAAAGTGTTCAAACTAATAAGCTCATACCTGCTTACCCAAAGAGCACTGCCCACCCACTGGTTCTGCCTGCAGGGTTAGGTGCTGGGTTTGGAGAGGGGGCTGGGTTTGGAGAAGGGAATAGGACTTAAAATTGGGAAGTTGTGATGCTCTTAAATATTTGCTAATCCCTGGAGCTTGATTTTATGCCATAAGTGTGCCACTAGCCATTCCCAGATGCCAGTGGCTGCTTCAAAAGGTCTAGGTCACAGTAGTTTCCAATTACCTGGGAGTCATGAAAAATCTCATGTCCAGGCTACATCATAAATCGATTATATCAGAATCTCTGGTAGGGTAAGACTCAGATATTGCTATTTTTAAACATTTCCCAGGTGAAGCCCTAGACCTAAGACTGTGGTTCTCAAATTTTAACTTGTATCAGATTCACCTGGAGGGCTCAGAGATTGCTGGGTCCGCCCTCTGGAGTTTGTGATTCAATAGGTCTGGGGTGGGGCCTGAGAATCTGAATTTCTTTTTTTTTAAAGATTTTATTTATTTATTTGAGAGAGTGAGAATGAGAGATAGAGAGCACGAGAGGGAAGAGGATCAGAGGGAGAAGCAGACTCCCCGCTGAGCAGGGAGCCGATGCGGGACTTGATCCCGGGACTCCAGGATCATGACCTGAGCCGAAGGCAGTCGCTTAACCAACTGAGCCACCCAGGCGCCCCTGAATTTCTGACAAGTCCCCAGATAATGATGCTGCTGGTCTAGAGCCCACATTTTGAGAACCACTGGTCTAGGAGACCTTTGGTATCCTTAACAACTGAATGGACTAGGGATGGGAGTGGTGAGGAGGCCTACTCTAGATTTTTATTACTTCTGGAGGATCTGTTCAGGTTGCTCTGCAGACTCAGATCTGCTTCAGAGTAATCTGTAAGACGGAAGTAAGATAAAATTATCTGTATAGTTGTGAGGTTTAACTGCGATAAGGCACACAAAGCTCTAGCACAGAAGTGGCCACAAAGCAAGCACTCAAACAATGCTAGCCAGCGATGCTAAACCATGCTTCCCCAGAAACCCAGGAATGATCTGGAACCTCAGAGAAGGGTCTGAAGCCTCCATATCTCAGAGTCTTTCTTCTTTCCTGGCTTCCTCTCTTTCAAAATAATTATTGAAAAGGCAATAAACGTTTATGAGAAAGGGTGAGAAGTATTTTGCCTCCCCCAGGAGCTCTCCAGTTCTCCTATTCTGTTCATCAGAGATAAGCTCTAGTTCCAATTTCTTATATATGCCTCTAGAGATATTTGTTGTAGATAAAACCACAATTGTGTGTATATGTGTGTGTGTGTGTGTGTGTATCCATTTTCTTCTAAAGAGTATTAATGATAGCATGCTATATACACTGTTTTATAATCTCTTTTTAAATATATATAATTGTGCAAACTTTTTTTTTCAGCTAAGATGATATCTTGGGGATAATTTCATATTAATGCATATAAACCTGCATTATCCTTTTTCTTTTCTTTTAAGTAGGCTCCAACACAGGGCTTGAACTCATGACCCTGACATCAAGACCTGAGCTGAGACCAAGAGTCAAATGCTTAACCGACTGAGCCACCCAGGTGCCTTTCTTTCTCATGAGTCTGTATCACCCCATTGCAGTTATGTAGCATAAATTACTTAACCAGTCCCGTATAAACAGATGTTTACCTTTTTTTCTCTTTTGTCATGATAGGCATTCAAACAACAAGTCAAACAGATCTATCAGATAAATTCATTAGGTGAAATTGCTGGATTAAAGATTATGTCCAATTTCCATTTTGACCTGAACCGCCAAACTCCCTAGGAATTTCAAAGAGGCTGTACAGTAGCAGGGTTCTGCTGTAGGCTGTTAGGGTCAGCTTCTGGCTTAGCCACTGAACTAGTAGTGTAACCTGGGGTAAATTCCTCAATAACCCTATGCCTTATTTTCCTCATCCATAAAATGGTAACGTGAGCAGTACTTTCCTCACAGGGTTTTTATAAAGACTAAATGAGAGAATACAGGTAAAACAGTACAACACCTGACACAAAGTGAGTCCTGGGTAACTCTGAAACAAAATAGAAAATACAAAAGTCAGAATAAGACAAGTAAAAGCTCTGAGACAAGAGGGGAGCCTGGGTGGTTTAGTCGGTTGGGTGACCGACTCTTGATATCAGTTCAGGTCTTCATCTCAGGGTTGTGAGTTCAAGCCCTGCTTTGGGCTCCATGCTGGGCATGGACCCTACTTCAAAAAAAAAAAAAAAAAAAGAATCCTTGGGACAATGGTGGGTGACCCGGATTATCCCATCTTCGTTGGGCCTCTCTGATTCCATGTAACACTGATAGTTTCCAATGACCCCTTATTTGGGCTACACATTGTAGGCTGCATTGATGGGGCTTGTGTTACAGGGCATGGTATGCCTAAGGGGTCTGCTGATCTCACTAGGACTAAGGTGACTTCCCTGAGCATTAGACTGATGCCTTCACTTTGGGTCCTCCTAATAACTGACATGACCTAAGAGTGGAGACTCCAAAGGAGCCTCCAGAGGAGTGATGTGCCAAGAATGAGATTTAATGCTGCTGATGTACAGGAGGCTTGCAGAGGGAAGCCGGCACTGAAATAAGTAACTTGCCTGAGATCACACAAAAGGAGATGTTGGAGGCACAATTAGTATAAGAGAAAGCATTGTCTTTCCATTGTGGGAAACAGTCTCTAATTCTCTCTTTTACCACAGGAATGGTATTGGCCACGTAAAGAAATGATGGTGATGATAATGAGGATGACTATGACAACAGCACCTAACTGACTTCAATTGGACACTGTGGACCAGGTGTTTTGCTAAACATTTTATGGGGATTATTTTACTTAATTCTCACATTCCTTGTTCCCTAATACCTGCTTCTCATCAGTCCCTGCAAGGCCCCTCTTTTTGTCTGTCTATTTATATTATCTATCTATCTATCTATCTATCATCTCATTTTATTTACGCCTCCTCCCATTCTCCTCCCTCTGCCTAGAAGCAACCATTCTACTGTACTTAATTTTTTTTTTAATTTTTAAAAAGAATATTTATTTATTTATTTGAGAGAGAGAGAGTGCACAGAGGGACAGAGAGAGGGAGAAGCAGGCTTCCCGCTGAGCAGGGAGCCCGATGCGGGGCTCGATCCCAGGACCCTGAGACCATGACCTGAGCCGAAGGCAGACACTTAACCGACGGAGCCAGCCAGGTGCCCCTCTACTGTACTTAATTTAACGTGTATCTTGTTTGTGTGAGTTGTTACAACACAGGTTGTGTTGTTGTGTTGTGTGTGGTTCTTCATCCACCTTTTCCAAGGCCAGTAAGGTCTGTGTCACCATTATGGAAGACTGTGGCTGCTACAGGTTGCTCCAAAACACTTGAACTGCTGTTCTAGAAAAGTTAACACACACTGCTCTCTCTCTCTCTGTTGATGGGCAAAGATCCAGCAAGACAGTCTGAGAACATGAAAATCACATAGTCTTGGTTCCATTTCCAACTAACAGGTTCGGTTTAGTTACAATAGATCTTGAAAGGTCAGCAAAATGAAAGGCTAGGCTAGAGACCAATGGAAGTCCAAGGGTTGGTTAGAAGGATGGCCCCTTTCCCCCCATCAGCTCTTCTAACCCCAAGTCACCTCAAATAACAACAAACCATATAGATATGATGGGCTTGCCATAAAACAGCTTTAGGACAAGTTCCCTAGCCTCCCACTTCCCACCAGAGTAGCATCCCGAGCCTCAGCATAAGACCAGGTCCAGGTACACTGGAGCTTTCGTAAAGCACCTAACTTCCATATCCAAGTCAATTCCTGATGGTTAAAAAAAAAAAAAAAATGATGTTCTAAAGCTAGAGATATAATTATATCTGTATAAACCAATATAATCATCCCAAACTCAGACCCATTTGAGGCCAAAAGCCCCTCCACCATCCCCTAGTGTTCAAAAATCCTACCTGCACCTCTACCACACTGACCAGCCCGCATTCTTCCCCTCCTCCCCCTGCTTCACACGGTTCTTCTTTCCTTGGTTGAACTGTGTTCCCCCAGATAGATATGTTGAAGTCCTAACCCTGTGGGCCAAAGTGAAAGGTCCAAACTCCATTGCCTGATCTATGCCCTGCACATAACTCCAACCTATTATTAGAGCTAACTTTTTCACCACTCATTTTCCCTTCAAGTGCCCTCATACCAGCTAAACTGAACTACTACTTCAGTTACAAACACTCTGCTTTTTTACCCCCTTGTCCCGCCACCTTTGTTTATAGGAGTACCCTCCTTTCCCCCATCTCTTCGTGAATACTACTTATTCTTCAAAGCTCAGTTACAATGCCACTTTCATAAAGCCATCAATGAATGCTTTGCTCTGCTTTGCCCCCCTAAAAAGTTATTGCTCCAGTCTCTGCGTTTTTGTAGCTCTTTATCTAGACCTCTGGACACTTAACATTTCCTTTTGTATTAAAGTTATTTGTGGGGCGCCTGGGTGGCTCAGTTGTTAAGCGGCTGCCTTCGGCTCAGGTCATGATCCCAGGGTCCTGGGATCGAGCCCCACATCGGGCCCCCTGCTCGGCGGGAAGCCTGCTTCTCCCTCTCCCCCTCCCCTGCTTGTGTTCCCTCTCTCGCTGTGTCTCTCTCTGTCAAATAAATAAATAAAATCTTTTTTTTAAAGAAGTTATTTGTATTAACAATAGACATCCTTTGTTAAAATCTCAACGCATTATTTCATTTAATTCTCCTAATGACTCTATGAGGTTAACTACTATTATCCCCATTTTGCAGGTTAGGAAAACTGAGGCACGGAGGGATTAAATAATTTATTCAAGAATGCATTAGTGGTGAAGCCAAGGTTCAAATGAATAGAGCCCCAGAGCCCACACTTCTCACCACTACTACACAAGACATATTGTGGTTTGCTAGACAAAGATGGCAAAAATCCTTG
Source organism: Callorhinus ursinus (assembly GCF_003265705.2). Classification (NCBI taxonomy): domain Eukaryota; kingdom Metazoa; phylum Chordata; class Mammalia; order Carnivora; family Otariidae; genus Callorhinus; species Callorhinus ursinus. Next base: position 53,581,827 of record NW_027397064.1, on the reverse strand, counting down.
GATGCTCCATCTTTGCATCTCCCAAAGTACCTAATGCCATTCATTGCAATTTAAAGAAGCTCAGTGAGAAGAGGCACAGACTTTGTCAAAATGTTTCCTTTTCTCTCATCAGTAGGCGGGTAAATTAATGACTATTATATGGTGTTTGATGCAAATACTACAGTTCCGTTTCCCCACGGAGCCCCCTCCCTGTTTCTTTTTGCCCCATTCAGCCTGTGGAGAAGGCATTGTCCTTGGGAGGGGTAGAAGCGACCTGTTTCCATTCTGAGAAGACCTTAGATGAGTTGTAGTGGGCACGAGAGACTTCCTGAGTAGTTCTCAGGCTGCAGCCCTCTTTGGCTGGCAAATGCTCTACAGTTTGCCACCTCAAGCCATTCCAGAGAATGAACCTTTGGAAATGAAATAAACAGAGAGGAATGGGACCTTTTATTATCTCCAGATGGGACTGTGCAGCCTTAGAAACTGTAGAAATAATTCTGTAATGCCTGGGTCACACTTCTGTTATCTCCCAAAAGGAAAGAAAGTTCCTTTCACTGAGAAGTGGTAAATTATGTTAATTAAAAAGCCAACATGGATTAAATTCTGCAGATTGAATCCCCATCCCCCCATCCAGAATTTTCTGGTTTGCTTTTTATGTAACTTTGAATTGCTCTCCCCGCTTTTAAATAAGATATTAGGTTGAGTTGGAACACACACACACACACAATTGTAAAACTGCCGTTCCTGGGGCGCCTGGGTGGCTCAGTCGGTTAAGTGTCTGCCTTCGGCTCAGGTCATGGTCCCAGGGTCCTGGGATCGAGCCCCACATCGGGCTCCCTGCTCGGCGGGAAGCCTGCTTCTCCCTCTCCCACTCCCCCTGCTTGTGTTCCCTCTCTCACTGTCTCTCTCTGTCAAATAAATAAATAAAATCTTAAAAAACAAAACAAAACAAACTGTCATTTCTGAGTCATTACCCAAGACTTAGATGTTATTTTTAAAACGAGGATGAAATCCAGCCCTGAAATGTCCTTTAGGGTATTATTGGAAAAGGAAACGTGAAAAGCATATCCGTAGTATTTTATTTTTTACTGTTAGTGGTGGCTAGCTGGGCAGCCTACGCATAGAAGGTGCCCAACAAACATTTACTGAATGAATTCCATACTTAATAATCTGGGGCTCTAACAATATAAAATATAACTTTAAAATTGATGGTGCCACCTGTTGGTGAAGATGCAAAATTTAAAATGATAATTTACGTAATAAATTAATGTTTCTCAATCGTTTGTTACTTATTCCTGCAGAGATTCTAAGAGATATTGAAGAGCTAGAAGAAATAGCTTGCTTGATCCATGCAGACAAGAGGCACTAATGTTTTCAATCGGTTTGCTCTCTACTGGGCACCTATTAAAAAAGCTCAGTATTTTAGAAGATGACAGAGAAGTAAAGACATGGCCCTTGACTTCAAGGAGCATCTTATCTACTTGGAAAGAGAAGACCTACCTCCTGAGAACAATCAACAAATACAATAAAACAATAAGTACCCTGACAGTAAAATGTAGAGTGTTCCCTCCAGATATATGGTTATATCTTCTATATTATGTAGTAACCATACTTTTTGGACAGTACAGAAACAAGTCTGTTTTGCTTATCACTTACCCCAGGCCTAGCACACCACTAACCCTGGCACTTAACGGGCAATGATAAACACTGCTGAATAATTGAATAATTCAGGTCTCACGTTTAAATACATGTAGACATGTAGCTTATAGAATATTTTAAATCCAGACTGGCAAACAGATCAGAAAATACATGTGAACAAAGGAAGTCCTATGGAAGAAGTGGGATTGGAGTTATGTTCTGAAGAATTCCTCCAGGAATTGAGAACCCAATACAGATGAAGACATCGGTGCAGACAGCCCTCTTGCAGTCATGGATTTGGGTCTAAACTGAGATTTCGGTAGTTTGCTATGCCAACCCATGCTTTTTCCTCAGCCAATGACTAGGTTTTTACTCAATATTGGTGAAGTCCAAAAGCAAAGAAGAGGGCAGATGGTGGGTAGTTGCAAGACTGTAAACACATGTTTTACTCCTGAAATCTTATGGGCAGGAGTAGTTCCTGGAATATGCAGGTAGCCTTGTTAGGCTCCTCCAACCTAACTCTGTGCTCCAAAGTATTCCTATAATATTAGACAATATGTATCAAGAGCCTTAAAGTGATCATATTTTTTGATCTAGTATTTTTTCTCCTAAGAAAGTATGCTAAGGAAATAATCAGAAATGTGAACAAATGCTTTCCGGAACAAAGGAAAAATCTGTACTCAATATGGAAACAGTTAAGTGGGCTTTTTGTTTTTTTAGTTAGGAAAATTTTGTTATAGACGTAAGACAATTCTCACGGGATCTTAAAAAATATGGCACAAAATTGGGTTAAGCGTCTAACTCTTGATTTCAGTTCAAATCGTGATCTGAGGGTTATGAGACTGAGCCTTCTATTGGGCTCCACACTCAGCGAGGAGTCTGCTTGAGACTCTCTCACTCTCTCTCTCAAATAAGTAAATCTTAAAAAAATATGGCACAAAATTTTTCTATGTTATCTCTGACTAGTAGGATTATAGGTTGTTTTGGTATTACTCTATTATAAAAAAATCTGTGCAATTTAGCTCATCCATTCTGGTTATTTTTGCTTTCATTGTCCTTGGCTAGATTATTTTACAACTTTGTAGAGAAAGCGGTTAACATGTAGAAAATTGATAGGAATGCAAATATTTCCTATTGTAGCTATGTAAATGATTCCATTAATGCAATGGAAATTAATTTTGTCTGGTAGATAATAAAAATTTCCATAATTCAAATCCATTTGAACTGGTTATAACACCTTACTGGTTCCCTCATTAATTAATGAGTTAAATAAAATCTTTGATATGTGCTTCTTGTATATTTATATGAGTCACGATTTTATCTTTTTTGAAAGCTATTCTTTAACACTACATATTTTCTATATTTTAGATTTTTTTACAGTAAACATGTATTGCTAATTTTTAAATAAACCTTTAAATATAACATGCATGCTCTGCTTAAGTTTAACATGTATTCATGTTTTAATTTAAGTGTGTATTCTTGCATACATAAGTATACAGCTCAGTGAATTTTCACACAATCTGTATAGCTATGTAACCAATCCTCAGATCAAGGAATAGAACATTCTTACGACCTCAGAAGTTGCCTTTGTGTCTCTCTCCTAGTCACTGTTACCTCCCCACCAAATGGGTGAACAATCCTGATTTTTAACATCAGAGATTCATTTTGTCTGACTTTAACTTTAAAAGATTCATTTATTTATCTGAGAGAGGAAGGCAGAGAGAGACGGAGAGTGCACACACGTGCATACATGAGCACAGGGAGGGGCAGAGGGAGAAGGAGAGAGAGAATCCTTAAGCAGACTCCCTGCTGAGCTCAGAGCCCAGGCTCAATTCCAGGATCCTGAGATCATGACCTGAGCTGAAATCAAGAGTTGGACACTCAACCAACTGAGCCACCCAGCTGCTCCTAACTTTAACTTTATATTTTTACTTAAAAAGATTTTATTTATTTATTTGTCACAGAGAGAGACAGACCACAAGCGGGGGGGCGGGCAACAGGCAGAGGGAGAGGGAGAAGCAGGCTCCTCACTGAGCAGGGAGCCCGATGCGGGACTCGATCCCAGGACCCTGGGATCATGACCTCGGCTGAAGGCAGATGCTTAACCAACTGAGGCACCCAGGCACCCCTGACTTTAACTTTATAGAAATGCAATCATATGGTGTGTACTCATTTGTGCCTGGCTTCCTCTACTCACTATTATGTTTGTGAGATTTATCCATGTTGTTGTACAAAGTTTTAGTTCCTTCATTCTCATTTGCTGTGTAGTATTCCATTATGTGAATAGATTACACTTTATCTATTCTACTGCTGATGAACATTCAAATTGTTTCTGGTTTGGGCTATTATGAATAATGTGCCGGTGCACATTTTTGTACATTTTTTTGGTGAAAATATGAATACATTTCTGCTATCATATGTTTTAATTTAAAATCTGAAAAAATAAACCAAAACTACATAAAAAAGTCATTTTCCCTTTTTCCTCTATAGACCATTCTATCAATATGCAATTCCTTCGAGAAACAAATTCTTTTAAAACATAAATGCATTCCAGAATTAATCCCCATTCACACCTTATTGTGAATTTGTATAATCTGATGAAATCAACAGCTAGTTGAGAAGTTTCCCCTGGTGCTGGAGGGTGTAAGGAAATCTGGGTGAGGATAAAGGAATGGGAGATTTGGGTGTGATAGGAAAGCAGTGAGTGTTGGAATTTGAGGGGTGGGGTTAGGGAGAAGGAGGCAGGAGAGGGGAGATGTACTAACTTTTCCACTCATTCAAGATCTTGGCTGTTTCCTTCTGAAAAGAATCACTACAACGTTTGTTAATGTGATTTATCTGTTTTAAATAGTTTACAGTTGGCAAAGCAAAGTGTTTTCATACCCATTACCTCGTTTGATCTTGCTCTCACAAGAAGTTGGATATTTTCACAACTGTTCTTGTTTTAGATGCTTAAAGCTTAAAATTGGATATCAGAGTTGGATGGGTAGGATTCCAATTCCTCCCACTGAGGCCAGACTCCATAAGCGAAGCACATTTAGTTTATCCTCTCCAGATCAATTTGGTACCTCCCTATTCAGTCCCCGTCTCAGAAGTAGGAAAAGAAGGAGGAATTAAAGCGCAGGAGGAGCAGAAAATATGCCTTTGACATCTCTCTAATCAAATATTGTAGACTCTAAGGGATATGCCAGAGGTCTATCATATAGGTGATTAAGGGGCAAAAAGAGTGGTACAGCCTTGCAGAGTCTACACTTTGGCCTTCTGCAAGTGGGCACTGACTAGACCAAAGGACAGTGGGGTAGGGTGAAGTGGGTGAGTGGAGGGTGGAGATCCAGGATAGGCCCAACCCAGCAGGCTTGGTAGGGATGGGACATGGGAATAGTAGTGAGAATGGCATTGGACCTGCTGAGCAGAGTCCGAGCTGGAAAGAAATTTTAGCATACCTAAGTTTTGGGTGAAATGGTGCAATGGATGGGATGTCCTAGACAAGTTGTAGTGAGTCTGGGGGTGCAGGTGGGTATTAGGTAAGTAGTTCAGCAGCAAGTCTGAGATCTTGAGGTGATGAACTAAGTGGTCAGGCATCTCAGTGAATCTGAGGAGAGAGACCTTTGTCTCAAGAAAGATTTTCAGAACTTTTATCTGGACTTGTAGCTGTTTGAAAGTCTTCAAATATGGTTCAGCTGAGCTTACTGTAAAGCACCCCAGCAGTCCTAACATCAGATGACAGGGGAGGTGGCTGTGCTGCAGGCCTCCTGTGAACAGTCAGGCAGAATGGGATTCACATGAAAACCCCTGACAGCTATTCCCCTGTGTCTTTTGCTTCAGTGCCCTGAGAAAGGATTAAGGCTGATCCATGCCAACCCTGTCAATGGGCTCACTCTAACTTGGCAAGCAAATTGTTGTTGACAGCTTCTAGGTGTGCATTTTCTTAGAGATGGATTCTATGCAAGAAAAATCAGATTCTTGTTGCCAAGGTATTAATTTAACAAGTAAACAAGTTGCAAAATGCCAAAGGGGAACATGAAAATGTTTCCAGGCTTCCCACTGGGCTCATCAGGAACTGCTTGTGGGCTACCTCCCACACTAAAGAGGCCCAAAATCTTCCCTGTAGATAGAGTGTTTTACCCTTTTCCTAAATATATATTTCAAAGCTTACTGTTATACCTTGGGACCCCAACACTGTATACCCATAAGGAGCCTCTCATTTAATATGCAAAATAAACAAAGAGTATGTTTTCCATTTTGAATCTATAAAAATAAAGGGGTGCAGGAGATTAAGTAAAGTGTTCTGCATCACATAATAAGGGATTAAAACTGGATCCTTAACTTGTGATTAGGTATCTATATCCAAGTATCTATCCTCCATAGAGAACATATGGTCTTGGAGTCTCACCTTCTATAGACCCGAATCATTAACCCGGCACCCTGGTCAGGCTATCAGTTTAGACAGATTTCATCGGGGCTTGGCCCTCTGAAAGAGCAGGCAGCCCTCAGATGTTTCTTATTCTCTAACTTCTAAAGTATCCAAAGGATTTGGCCATCCCACAGGCCTCTGAGATAAGTGCTCAATTGCCCTTCCAGGATTTCAAAGTTGTTCTTTGGGGACAGCCCAACCCTGATTGCTCAATTTTGCAGGCAGAAGCACAGATTAATCATCGGTATGTGAGTTCGTCTTCTATGCTCTCTGAGGTTTCTTGGGTGACTTTTTATTTTATTTATTTATCTTTAAAGATTTTATTTATTTATCTGACAGAGAGAGACACAGCGAGAGAGGGAACACAAGCAGGGGGATGGGAGAGGGAGAAGCGGGTTTCCTGCTGAGCAGAGAGCGCTATGGGGGGCTCCATCCCAGGACCCTGGGATCATGACCCGAGCCGAAGGCAGACGTTTAACGACTGAGCCACCCAGGAGCCCCTGGATGACTTTTTAATTTATAAAATAAAGTAGTAGCCTCTTCAATGTTTCTGCTACAAATGGCCTTTTCTATGTATATTTCAAATTCCCAAAAAACAATTTTCCTACAGATGAATATAAATATGAGTTTCTTTTTCTTTAAAGATTTATTTACGTATTTATTTGAGAGAGAGAGAGAGTGGTGGGGAGGGGCAGAGGGAGAGGGGGAGAGAGAATCCACGAGCAGACTCCCTGCTGAGTGTAGAGCCAGACACGGGGTGGATCCCATCACCCTGAGATCATGACCTGAGCCAAAACCAAGAGTTGGCTGCTCAACCGACTGAGCCACCCAGTTGCCCCTATAAATTTGAGTTTCTTAAAATTTCATGAAGCACTTTATATAAGAAAAAAGACAAACAATTGAGGGGCTAGTTATATACATCATTAACACAGATGGGGATTGAGTGAATTTTGTAAGGCATAAAATTGGGATGCTATAGTATCTTATTACTTAAAAAGTGTTCCATTTGGGGTGGCAGGAGGAAAGGAGATATCTCTTGGAGTTGAGTCATGAAACCTGTTGCCTTTGGAAAAGAGGAGCGACTGGGCCAGGTGAAGGTGGAATGAGAGCTACAGGTACTGTTAAAAAATTTTTTTAATACAGTCTTCTTATTAAAAAAGGAAGACTTTCTCATATTTCAAATAGAAAGTATGACAAAAGAGAGAGGGGGAGAAAACAAAAAACACCTTAATACACCACTGATTACTAATTTCTACAGTGGCTTTCCATTGTTTTGGGAATTAACTTCTAAATTCAGGGAGGAATGATAATTACCCTGGAAAATACCCTAAGTCACTCAATTTTGGAACAGAATGTTGCTTCCTCAGTTGAGCAGCTAATGACGTAGTTGTATTTATAAGCCATGTTATTTAAATGTAAAGAAACAAAATAAAAGTTTCTGTTAAGACTAGAATCACACTCAGCATGACTAGATACTCAAAGCATGTAAAGCACATGGGACCAGAAATGGCTCAAATACACATTACCTCCTTCATATTTACTTTGGGTTAAGTTCAAGCTAACTGAAAGGAAGGTAAGGCAGAAATCACCATACCATTTAATATGTTTTCACTTGCTCTCCCCTCCTCCTTTCTTTCTCCACTTTCCCTCTCCCTTTATTCTTTCTCTTTTGCCACCTACTCTTACTAAGTTTAAGTGAATCCTAGTGAAGATAATGCTAAATGTGATGCTACTGTATTAATAATACGTTTGTATCTAGCCTTCAATAACTTTTAAAGTTACAAAAATAACATGCATATTAATGAAAAAATTCAAATAGTAGAGAAAGTATGAAATAAAAAGTAGAAATCTTTTTCCATCCTCTTGTCTCATTCCTTGGCATTCTGTCTTTCTTTCTTTCTTTCTTTTTTTTCCCAAGTGTATTTGCATTTAACCTTTATTTTCAAGTTCTAAATGCAAATATAATAATAAACCTTTGAATCCCATCTTGCCCCCCTTAATAACTCCAAGGAACAGAGGAGAATGTCAAGGGACTTGTTTGTAGAGAGCAGCCCCTGCTTCCTCCAGAACAGGCTCAGAGTTGGAATTGTGATGGCTTTAGATGCTGAAGGGCAGTTCCTGCAAATTGGCATGTCACCGAAGGCCCCCTTGGTCACTTTGGTGGCACGTAACACCACTACTGTGAATTTGTGGCAATACTGGTGCGCCACAAAAAAGTGTGTTGCTTTGAAGCTGGAGAGCTAGGTTCTTGTCTCACTGAGTGGAAGAATGAATCTTGTAGACAAATGAGAGTGAGTAAAGCGATACAAGTTTATTAAGTGAAGATACAGAAAAAGCTCTCAACAGTGAGAGGGCTCCCTACAGGGTTGCCTCCTTGGCATTCTTTCTACTTTGAGAAAAGGAGCAAGACGCACTATTGGGTTGGGAGTTCCTTTCTGCACTTTTATAAACTGTGTTCTTTGTGAATGTTGTGGTTTTTTTTTATTAAAAAATTTTTTTTAAAGATTTTATTTATTTATTTGAGAAAGAGCAGGGGGATGGACAGAGGGAAAGGGAGAGAATCTCAAGCAGACTCCCCACTGAGTGGGGAGCCCGATGCAGGGCTTGATCCCTTTATGCTGAGATCATGACCTGAGTTGAAATCAAGAGTCAGACGCTTAACTGACTGAGCCACCCAGGTGCCCCATGAATGTGTGTATTTTAAAATTATCTTAGTGGATTTGGAGAGCAAGAGGAGATGAAATGCATCTACTCAGTCTACCCCCTTGAACCAGAAGCCCTTTAAGAGCTTCTAAAACCATGCTTATGTTCACACATTTATTTATTTTACAAAATTGGAACCGTTGAGCACATATTGGTTGTCACCAGTGTTTGTCCTTAATAAACTTTAGAAATCTTTTTGTTGTTGTTGTTGTTAGGGTTTAAATAAAGAGTCTTTATTAAAGCCACTACTTAAAGAGGCATGATTAAAGCTATGGGAATACCAAAGGATGGTGGGGGGACTCAGAACTAACAATGACACGTTCCTAAACCCTCATGGAGAGACCCAGCTCCTGCCAAAGGCACAACACCCAAGCAGGAGGGATTAAGGAAAAATACCATGATTATCTACCTCCTCCTGACACCTGTTCTCCTGCTGGTGTCTCCCGTTGGCCAGACCAACTAAGACACCAGCCAGCAAGGGAACCTGAGTGATGCGGCCTGCTGTGGTCAATACCTGGGGTTGCAGAGTTCAGAGGCTGGATTTGAGGCAAATGGAGAGTTATCAGCACGGAAATCAATCAAATTATATTGCAAATGTATAAATTATTTACATACTAATAGAGGGAAGATACAATCTTCTATTAGTAAAATTTAAGGTAATGTTAATGATTTTGGGTCGATGAAAGCTACCTTTTGACCCTCAGGGCACTCCTGATCTCTTATAAGTTGTCAACCTTACCACCGCCATTCTGTGTTACTCAAGAAAATGGTGAGATAATAAGAGGTGAGATTAGGATGTCCCAATCAGACTGTCGTTTCTAATTTATTAAACTTTGGAAGTCTTAGCACATTAATAAATATTTACCTATAACATTATTTTAAACATAAACAGTATCCCTCCTACGGTTGTATTTAACTAAAGTCTTATTATTGGCTACGTAAGTTGCTTTTACTATTTCCGTATGATAAATAGAGCTTGGCTGCGCTCTAGGTAGTCTCACTCTAAACATCTCTGCTGTAGACATCTTTGCATTACTGCAAACATATTCACTGCATAACTAATTGACCATAAGGCAATTGTGTCCTAAAAGATAAAATAATGAAAAAATAAAAAAGATATTGAAAAGGACATAATGAAACATGAACAAAGTTAATAAAATTAATTATTAATTTCTTCCTACTTTAAGAGAAGTATCAGCTTTCCAAGTATCAGGATGTATATTTGTAACTGAGCTTTGTACTGGGTTGTGAAAGCCTTCGACATGGTTGTTTGTTCTTTGCCTATTGTCACATGGCCCCTTGACAGACGTTCCAAAGTTCCACGGGAAATGTGGAAGAAATGCTAACTATGTGAGGCATTTGTTACTGAGCTTTGTTATCATTATAACTGATACGTTATCATTTTCTAGTATAGCCTAGTATGCAATCTGGCTTTATACTCTTATTTCACACTTCTAGTAAGTTTTATCACCGTATTTTCTAACAAGTTGATGTATATATTTATCATCTACTATTTTGAGACCGCCATGTCTACTCATCGCTGTATAGACCATTATGAGAGCTAGCTAAGATTTATACACTATAAAAGTGGGAACTTTGCCAATGGAGAAATGGAACCAAACTGTCAACCAGTTATTTTATTTTTCATGGCGAAATTGCTTACAGCCAATTATTACGGGGTAAAAATGTCTGCGGCAAAGATGTCTATGGCAAAGATGCTTATGGCGAAAATACTGGACACAGCTGAGAAGATCTGCCTAGTAAGTAGTTCAATATTTGCACATATCCTTAATTATTTCTCAAGATAGAGTTCTGAAATTGAAATTGCTCATATCAAAAGATATGTGCGTTTTTAAAGCCTTTGAGTGTAATGGGTATTTGCTGTTTTTACATCTTAACTGTGCAATCTAGAGGCCAACAAGGAATTTTGCTTCGGGACACTAAAAACTTTTTTCATGTCAGGGCACCTGAGTGGTTCAGTCGGTTAAGCATCTGCCTTCAGCTCAGGTCGTGATCCCAGGGTCCTTGGGATCAAGTATCGAGTCCCGAGTCAGGGTCCCTGCTCAGCAGAGAGGCTGCTTCTCCCTCTCCCTCTGCCTACTGCCCCATCCCCCGTTCTTGTGCTCTCTCGCTCTCTCGCTCTCTCTCTCTCAAATAAATAAATAAAATCTTAGAAAAAACCAAACTTTTTTTCATGTCAAGATCTGCCTAGGGGTGCCTGCGTGGCTCAGTCATTAAGCATCTGCCTTCAGCTCAGGTCATGATCCCAGGGTCCTGCTCAGCGGGAAGCCTGCTTCTCCCTCTGCCGCTCCCCCTGCTTGTGTTCCTTCTCTCGCTGTGTCTCTCTCCGTCAAATAAATAAATAAAATCTTAAAAAAAAAAAAAGATCTGCCTCATCTTCCAAAGTGGGAGTTCCCAGCACTAGGCTTGCAGGGGGTGGAAGCATGAGCCACTTCCTTCCAAAAACTGGAGTGAGTCACTATCAGCTTTCTTTTCTCCACCCTTACATCCCACCTTTTTTTTTTTTTTTTTTTTTTTTGTAAGAGATAGAATTCAGCCTAAGGGTTCCATTGGATTGGAATTAGAGAGAGGTATCTGTTCTAGGTCTTCTTGCTTCCAGATCTGAATTTATCTCATCTCTTAAAACAGAGCATTCTTAAGATAAACTATCTAAAGGCTAATTTAAGGTATCTTAACCAATTTAACAAAGTAAAAAGAAATCTCCACAAATCTTTGAAACTATTAGCAATAAAAAGGGCTATTTAAAAAAAAAAATAGGGGCACCTGGGTGGCTCAGTCGGTTAAGCATCTGCCTTCAGCTCAGGTCATGATCCCGGGGTCCTGGGATAGAGTCCCACATCGGGCTCCCTGCTCCGCGGGAAACCTGCTTCTCCCTTTCCTACTCCCCTGCTTGTGCTCGCTTGCTCTCTCTCTCTCTCTCTCTCTCTCACACACACACACACACAAATAAATAAAATCTTTAATAATAATAATAATAATGACCCTTTCTTGCTCTCGCCATCTTGGGAGCTGCTCTTGGTTGGGGCTGTCCCACACATACGGGAGGAAGATGGTGGCCGCAAAGAAGAGGAAAAGTCACTGGAGTTGATCAACTCCAGGCTCCAAGTCATTATGGAAAGTAGAAAGTACCGGCTAGGGTACGAGCAGACTCTGAAAATGGTCAGAGAGGGCAAAGTGAAACTGGTCATCCTCACCAGCAACTGCCCAGCCTTGAGGCAATCTGAAATAGAATACTGCGGCATGTTGACCAATCACACCACTAGAGTGGCAATAATAATGAATTGGGCACTGCAAGTGGTTATGCACTATCATTGATTCAGGTGATTATGATATCATTAGAAGCATGCCAGAACAGACTGGTGAAAAGTAAATCACGCAAAACTTTTCTTTACTAAAACTGGCCAGAGCTTGTTTTTTGATTTTTAAGTGAAATGAACTTGTGATGGATAGTTGTTTTGGTGGTAAGATTAACGTGAATTCTGATGTCTGGGTAGGTTCCCCACCTAATTTGTGTTCCTTCCCATTTGAACTCTGAAGGCTTTCACAGACCATCTTGGCGCATGAAAAAAATGCAGCACGTGGGCATGCACACATACCCCACCACCCACACCTCTCTTTTTGTTTTCTTTGCTATTGTTACTATCATAACACCATCATCAAAGTCTAACAATGCTTTCAAAATATGTAATGTGGCCATTATGGCTGGTCAGGGCATTTTCTAGGTTAAAAAAGCAAAGGAAATATAAAAATGAATTTTCAAAATCTGTAATGGTATATATTGTTTTAAATTTACAGGGCACTTTCACATATCTCACTTGATCTTATACTATTCCTATTAAATAGATATTAAGACCCCCTTTCACAGATAACAAAACTGAGGTGGATGGAGGCTTAAAAATTCTTCAAGACAAAGTTTAAGGTTACTTTCCATTTCAGTACACTCCCCTTCCTGCAGATTCTGTGCTCAGGGATCTCATCGTACTGAAATTGCTCTTCATCTGAGGAAGAAGCAACAAGATGAACTGATCATTCTCTGGGATCAGGGATTTTACGTTTCTTCTTACGAAGCCCTGACATTCTGATTTCCATCAGGATCATGGACAGTTTGAGCAGGTTCCTGTGCCAGACCTACATGATGGAGTGAAGCAAATGATTCAGAGTTTCCTTTCTCTAGGACTAAACTCATGGTCACAGAAATACAGACCAAGATGTTCCAGTAAAACTAATTCCTACTGTGGGTCATCTTACATTCAGCTAATTAGGGATTACTTTTGAGATAAATAAGCATAATTAGAACTTTGTGAAACACTTCTCTAAAATCTTGAATGATTCCTACCAGAGAGCTCTGTTTTTCCTGAAGTAAACAGAAGCACTAACTTGCTTAAGTTGAGAATTGGTTTCCAGACTGAAACATCTGCTTCAGTCTGGAAGAGTAAAGAATAGAGAAAATACCAGAAGTTTCCCTTTAAAGTGGCCAGGTTTATGAGTTAAGGTATCTAAGAAATGCGAAGAATTTAACATGGTTCATAATCAAGGAATGTAACCAGATTGGGATCCAAAATTGTTTTGGGGGGACATGTTCATATTTTTCCATATGATTGTTTATATACAAATATATAAGTTTAAGATGTACAACATGATGGTTAGATCTACAGATATTGTGAAAAGATTACCACAATTAGTTAGCATCCATCATCTCATAGAGATGCAATAAAAAGAAAAAAAAAGACAATTTTTTTCCTTGTGATAAGAATTCTTAAGATTTATTCTTGGGGCGCCTGGTGGCTCAGTCACTGGGCGTCTGCCTTCTGCTCAGGTCATGATCCCAGGGTCCTGGGATCGAGCCCTGCATCGGGCTCCCTGCTCCGCGGGAAGCCTGCTTCTCCCTCTCCCACTCCCCCTGCTCGTGTTCCTGCTCTCGCTGTGTCTCTTTCTGTGTCAAATAAATAAAACTTAAAAAAAAGATTTATTCTCTCCAAATTTCATATGCATCATACAGAGTAGGTTTTTTTTTTAAAGATTTTATTCATTTGAGAGAGAGAAACAGAAAACATGAGAGAGAGCACGAACAGGGGGGATGGGCAGAGGGAGAGAGAGAAGCAGGCTCCCCCTTGAGCACAGAGTACTTCCTAGTACTTATTATCTTATAACTTAAAGTTTCTACTTTTTGACCACTTTCCTCCAGTTCCCCCTCCCCTCACCCTAGTAACCACAAGTCTGATCTCTTTTCCTATGAGGTCTTTTTTTTTTTTAAAGATTGCACAAATAAGTGAGATTATACAGTGTTTGTCTTTCTCTCTCTGACTTATTTCACTTAGCATAATGCCCTCTAGGTCCATCCATATTGTCACAAAAGGTAGGATTTCTTGTTTTTGTTTTGTTTTTTAATGGCTGAATAATATTCCATTGCATATCTAAACTACAACTTCTTTATCTATTCATCTGTTGATGAGCACTTAGGTTGTCTCTATGTCCCCAAAGCTTTTAGAACAATGACGTGTACTTGACCACACTTTAAAAAAATATATATATTTATTTGAGAGAGAGAGAGCACATGAGCAGGGGGAGGAGTACAGGGAGAGGGAGAAGCAGACTCCCTGCTGGGCAGGGAGTCTGATGCAGGGCTCGATCCCAGGACCCTGAGATCATGACTTGAGCTGAAGGCAGACACTTAACCAACTGAGCCACCAGGCGCCCCTTGACTACACTTTCTTAGATTGGGTAGTAAAACAACATTGCTTTAAAAGTAAACTAACATTCACATTTACTCACCAAGTCTAACCCTGGTCTTTTCATTTATTTAGAAGCAGATCGATTCTTACTGCAATTTCTGAAAAAGAACACAGTGCTCTTGCAACAGTGATGACATTCCAAGAGGTAGGGTAAGAAAGGAGACACAGAGAGACTGCCTGAGGTGGATTGTTGACATTGTGGGAAATCACTATCACAGGTTGTATTTGAAAAGAGGTTCAGAAAAATTCACAATTTGGAGCTACCTGTTTTACAGTGTAAAAACTCATCAGCCTAACTGTGTCAGGCATGGTCTCTCAGCACACAGCATTCACTTTCACCCTTCCAGAGACACCCCATCCTCATTCTGCAGTATTATAGGAGTTGGAAGTCTCAGAACTTATTTCTTCTTTTTCATCATACACAAAAATCAATACCAGATGAATTGTAGATCTAAATGTAAACAATAAAACAATAAAGTTTTCACAAAAAACATTGGAAAATACCTTTGTGACCTTGGAGTCAGCAAAGATTTCTTAAATTGGACACATGCAAAATAAATGAGCCATAAAGGGAAGCCTCTGATAAACTGAACTACATTAAAATTATAAATGTCTCCATCAAAAGACCCTATTGAAGGAATGGAAAAACAAGTCACCATGGCCAAAGGTGTTTACAATACATACACCCAACAGAGGACTCATAGAATAAAGAACTACAAAGAAAAAAAAGTCAGACAAGCCAATAAGAAATTGGGTGAAAAACAGGCAGTTCATAGAAGAGGATATCCCAATGGCCAATATATATATGAAAAGGTGCTTCACTTGTTAGACATCAGGAAAATAAAAACTAAAACCATAATACAATTTCAATACATTGCATTAGGCTTTCAACAGAATAGCTAAAATGTAGAGGTAGAAAATACAGAGTTTTGGTGAGGATGTGGCACATCCTTCATTTCGGAAAACTGTTTGGAAATATCTACTCAAGCTAAACATATGCATCCCCTATAACCCAGAAATTGCATGCTTATATATCTAACTGGAGGTAATACATATATTCACCAATGCTCATAACAGCGCTATTTGTAATCACTCCCAAATAGAAACAACCCAAATATCCATGTGTAGTAAAATGTATAAATTATGTTATAGTTATCCAAAGGAATACTATATAGCAATGAAAATCAAGATGCTATTGCACTGCACACCATGGATGAATCTCACAAATACAGTGTTGAGTGAGAAGAGCTGGTCACAAAAGAGGAGATACTACATCGTTCCACTTTGTATAAGTTTCAAAAACAGGCAAAATTTCTCTGTGGTGTTAGAGGCCAAGATTATAGTTACCTTCTGGGAGGATAATGCCTAGAAAAGAGCATGAGGGAGGCTTTCTGGTGTACAAGTAATTTGTGTTTTCCAGGCTGGGTTATGGTTACATGGGTATGCTCACTTTATAAAAATTCATCAAGCTGTACCTGATTGTGATTTGTGCATTTTTCTGTATGTATGTTATATTTCAGTGAAAATTGACTTTAAAAAATCCCAACAACTATAATTCTTAGACTTTCCTGCTAATAGGATTCGGTATACAATTTGGATTTTGCCAGTCAGGTATAATGATGTGAGACTGGAAGGTAAACGCAAGATGGAGCCTATTTTCCCTGCCTGTTAGTTTTCTCTGTTACTTTTTGATGTGCATGCTACATTAGCTGTGATTTTCAACGGCCAGACTTCTGTACCTCTGCATTGCCACCAATTCCATTGGTGAGAAGTGGCTGGGATGCCAGCTATGGTCTCCACAGGCTCCTGATCTCTAGGTTGTTGCTGTGTGGTGTGACTTGGAAGCTTAAGGGCCGCCCTCTAGCCCCTGCTCTTCCAGCCCACCCCTATTTGTTTTGGAAACATCTAATTCCTTGTATTCAACACCTAGAGTGGTGTCTGCACTGAACCCCAGTTGATATATCAACTTATAATACAAACAATAGGCAATGTAGTAGGGTCCAGTTTGGTTTTAAAGGTCTTTGAAAAGGGAAATTACCATTGGCAATCCTACCACCTAGGATCCGCATTATCATAAGATCTGCTTTAGAGCTAACCTAAATCTACTCTGATGCACTGTAAAGCCATTTACTTCAGAGGATACACTGCTTTCTGCTGCCATTCAAAGATGGTTCTTAAGGCATCCTTTGTCCTCTCTTCACAAGCTAAATAATGCCAATTCTTTGAACTTTTCTTTGCATGTTCTGCAGCTCTTCCCAGTTGTGGCTATTTGAATACAGTACTCATATAAGGACTGCCTATTCTGGTAGGATTAGTTGTTCCTTTCTTTTTTTTTTTTATAAATTGAAGTATAATTTACATACATTATATTAGTTTCAGGCATACAATGTAATGATTTGATATTTGTATATATTGTGAAACGGTCACCACAATAACTCTAGTTAACATATGTCATCATACATAGTTACAGAATTTTTTTCTTGTAACGAGAACTTCCAAGATTTATTCTCTTTGCAAATTTCAAATAAGCAATACAATATTTTTAATAAAGATTTTATTTGTTTATTTTAGAGAGAGAGAGCAGAGGGGGAGGGAGAGGGTGGGGGAAAGAATTTCAAGCAGACTCTGCACTGAACATGGAACCTGATGTGGGGCTGGATTTCACGACCCTGAGGTCATGACCTGAGCTGAAGCGACCGGTCGATGCTTAACCGACTGAGCCACCCAGGCGCCCCAGATACGTGATACGATATTATTAACTATAGATATGCTGCACATTATACCCCCATGACTTACCTATCTTATAACTGGAAGTTTGTACCTTTTGGATCCCTTCGCCCATTTCACCCCCACATCTCTCATCTCTGGCAATGACCAATCTGTTTTCTGTATCTATGATCTTTTTTTATTCCACATATAAGTGATATCATATGGTATTTGTCTTTCTTTGTCTGAATTATTTCACTTAGCATAATACCCTCAATGTCCATGCATGTTGTCAGAATGGCAAGATTTCATTCTTTTTTAATGGCTGAATAATATTCCATTATATGTTTATATACCACATTTTCTTTGTCCCATCATATGTAGATGGACACTTAGGTTGTTTCCATATATTGGCTATTGTAAATGATGCTGCAATGAACATAGGGGTGCATATGTTTTTTTGAGTTAGTGTTTTTTACTTTCTTTGGATGGACACTCAGAAGTGGAATTGCTGGATCATATGGTATTTCTATGTGTAACTTTTTGAGGAACCTCCATACTGTTTTTTGTAGTGGCAGCACCAATTTACATTCCCACACAAATAGGGCACATCCTTGCCAAAGCTATTATTTTTTGTCCTTTTGATAACAGCCATTCTAACAGGTGTGAGGTGATAGCTCATTGTGGTTTTGATTTGCATTTCCCTGATGATGAGTGATATTGAGCATCTTTTCATGTACCTTTGGCTATCTGTATGTCTTCTTTGAAAAAAATGTCTGCTCAGATCTTCTGCCCAATTTTTAATCAGCTTGGTGTTTTGTTTTTTTTTGCTATTGAGTTGTATGAGTTCTTTATATATTTTGGATATTAACCCCTTATCAGATAGATGATTTGCAAATATTTTCTCCCATTCATTAGGTTCCCTTTTTATTTTGTTGAGTGTTTCCTTTGCTGTGCAAAAGCTTTTTAGTTTGATATAGTTCCATTTGTTTATTTTTGCTTTTGGTGTCAAATCCAAAAAATTATCACCAAGACCAATGTCAAGGAGCTTAGTGCCTATGTTTTTTTATAGGAGTTTCATGGGCTCAGATCTTACATTCAAGCCTTTAATCCATTTTGAGTTATTTTTGTGTATGTGTATAGTGTAAGATAGTGGTCCACTTTCATTCTTTTGCATATTGCTATGCACTTTTCCCAACACCATTTACTGAAGAAACTGTCCTTCTTTTCGCCATTGTATATTCTTGGCTCCTTTGTTGTAAACTAATTGACCATATATGTGTGGGTTTATTTCTAGGCTCTGCTCTGTTCCATTGATTTATGTGTCTGTTTTTATGTTAATACCATACTGCTTTGATTACTACAGCTTTATAATATAGTTTGAGATGAGGGTGCATACTATGTTCTGCTATCTCAAGATTGCTTTGGCTGTTCAGGACCTTTTGTGGTTCCATACAAACTGTAGAATTGTTTGTTCTATTTCTGTGAAAAATGCCATTGGAATTTTGATAGGGATTGCATTGAATCTGTAGATTGCTTTGGGTAATATGGACATTTTAACAATATTAATCTTCTAATCCATAAGCATGATATATCTTTCCATTTATATGTGTCTTCTTAAATTTCTTTCATCAGTGTCTTACAGTTTTCAGTGTACAGGTCCTTCACCTTCTTGGTTAAGTTTATTCCTAGTTATTGGGGTGCCTGGGTGGCTCAGTCGGTTAAGCATTTGCCTTTGGCTCAGGTCATGATCTCAGGGTCCTGGGATCGAACCCTGCATCAGCCTCCCTGCTCAGCAGAGAGCCTGCTTCTCCTTCTTCTGCCCCCCCTGCTTGTGCTCTCTCTCTCTCTCTCTCTCTCTCTCTGTCAAATAAATTAATCTTTAAAAATTTATTCTTAGTTATTTTACTCTTTTTGATGTAAATAAGATTATTTTCTTAATTTCTCTTTGTATTACTTTGTTATTAGCATACAGAAATGCAGTGAATTTCTGTATATTGATTTTGTATCCTGAAACTTTACTGACTTCATTTATTAGCTCTAACAGTTTTTTGGTTGCACCTTTAGGGTTTTCTATATACAGTACCATGCCATCTGCAAATAATGACAGTTTTACTCTTCCTTTCCAATTTTGATGCTTTTTCTTTTTCTTGACTAATTACTCTGGCTAGGACTTCCATACCATGTTGAACAAAAGTGCTAAGAACGGGTATCCCTGTCTTGTCCCTGATCTTAGAGGAAAAGCTTTCATCTATTCACCACTGAATGTGATGTTAGCTGTGTGTTTGTCATATACGACCTTTATTATGTTGAGGGGCATTCCTCTATACAAACTTTATTAAGAATTTTTATCATAAATGGATGTTGAATTTTATCAAATGCTTTTCTGCGTCTTTTGAAATGAATATATGATTTTTCTCCTTCATTTTTTTAAAAAGTTTTTACTTAAATTCCAGTTAGCATACAGTGTAATATTAGTTTCGGGTGTATAATATAGTAATTCAACACTTCCATATAACACTCAGTGCTCATCATAACAAGTGATCCCCATCACCTATTTAACTAATCCCCCCACCCTCCTCACCTCTGATAACCATCAGTTTGTTCTCTATAGTTAAGAGTCTGTTTCTGCTCCTTCATTTTTTTTTAATGTGATGTATCATGTTGATTTATTTTTGGATGTTAAATTATCCTTGTATCCTGGAATAAATCCAACTTGATCATGGCATATAATCCTTTAAATGTATTAGTTGAGTTTAATTTGCTAATATTTTGTTGAGGACTTTTGCATTTATGTCCATCAGGGATATTGACCTGTAATTTTCTTTCCTTGTGAGACCCAGGAATGTAAGACCCCCTGGCTTCTAGAGCCAGGCAATCAAGGGTGTCTCCTGGGCAAGAGCTGCAAAAATCAGGTCACCAGATGTAAAAACCAGGGCATCAGATGTGTGTGGAAGCTCTCCTCTGGGAGATACTGACACTGTGGAGCATGGCAGAGGGAGAGTGCAAAGATTGTGCTCATTGGTTGGAGCAAGGCAGAGGGAAAATGCAAAGATGGCACTTGCCAAAAGAAGGTGAAAAAAAGAAGAGAAAAAGAAAAAGGAAAAGGAAAAAAAAAAAGGTGGCACTGGCCGGTTTTAGTAAGGTAGGAGAGTATGCAGGATGGTACCCACCTGTCTCTAGCCATGGAGAGTATCTCAGCAGGTCCTTTTCCCTTAGACTTGTGCTTTAAAATTAGGAAATAAGTCTCTTTCACATAAATCTGGTCCCTTTTCAAAGAACTATCCTGGGCAGGTGAGCCTGCATGCATGCCCTTTAACAGACATTCCTTAGTTCACCATGGATCCATGGGTCTCCTGGACACGAGCCCCATTCGTTTTCAAAGTCAGATGTTTTGGAGGCTCATCTCTCAGGTGCCAGTCTTAAAATCTGGAATGCCTTTCGTGGAGTCTGAATGCTTTGCTTCTCAGGAAGAAGCTCTGCATTTTAGTTTACTCCCAATTGTGGGTCACTGTACCAAGGGTGGGGCTTATAGCAAGATGGTGTTTCAGCCTTTCTTAACTCCCTTTGATGCGGTTTCCCTCTCATTTGCCTAATGTGAAGGGGTTGCTCTGTGAGTTTTTAGGGTTTTTTTCGGAGGAAATTTTTCCATATATAGCTGTAGATTTGGTATGTCCACGGGAGGAGGTGAGTTCAGGATCTTCCTATGTCATCACTTTGAACTGGAACTAGCTGTCCTTTTCTATTGGTTATACTCCTAGGTACACACCTGCTTATCTGACCAAAATCTTACACTGCTGACTCAAGTTTAGGTTATGGCCCAATAGACTTGTAGAAGGTTGAAAAATAAAACTTGCCAACCATAAGCAAGGGTTTTTGTCTGGCTTTCCAATACAGAACAATATCTAATATAACAGCTTATAAACAATAAGAATCAGCAGCCTAAAGAAAAATTAATAGGCAAAGAGGGATTATTGAATTGTAGATTCATACATTTAGAAGAGACCTTAGAAATAGTCTATATATACTAGGAAATTGAAGCTCAGATATGTATCCAAGCTTCTAGTCATTGCTTACTCTGAACATTCTTGCAAATCAGAGTGTGGCCCTCAGACCAGTGGCATCAGCACCATCTGGGAGCTTGTTAGAAATGCAGAATCTCAAGCCTCAAGCCCCACCAAATCAGAATCTACATTTTAACAAGACCCCCATGTGATCTGTATGCATGTTAATATTTGAGAAGATACACGCAAAAGCACCACAGGCTTTTGTCCTATTTAAAATCTTGCGTAAATCATATTACAGAGAAAACCTGATCTCTTTTGGGCAAGACCTGTACTATTACAGGTCCTGGTCTAATACGTTATTTGAATAGTTGGATTAAATAAACTTAAAGAAACTCTAATGATCTCTGGGAAAAGAGGGCATCTATTTGAGCTCTGCTTGCTTTTAATGCACCCATTCAGATTTTAATTCGCTAGAAAAATTAATAGCCTATTTGGTAGTAGTGTGTCCTGCAAAAATAAGTGCAATAAAATGAAAGCATTTAAATGGGTATTTAAACTATGCAGTCATCAGTGATTTAGTTTTCAATTACACAAAGATAATTACACTAGAATCCACCTCATTCACCCTTCCGTGAGAAAATGCTGGAGTGTTGTAATAAACTGATGCTTTCAGGCAATGACTGATCTCCACTCCTTGTTGGCCAGGACCTGAATTCTTTCAGGCAATGACTGATCTCCACTCCTTGTTGGCCAGGACCTGAATTCATTTACTTTAAAAAGTTTGGGGTGTATGCTAGGAATATAAATGATGGAAACACCCTTTGTAACCTTTCTTACAAAGGAAGTCACATCACTATTAGGGGGGCATGTGAAGCCACAGGCCTAGTCTCTCAGATTGGGAAGGGCTCACACAGTATGCAGATTTGGCTCAGGGGGGAAAGGCGGGACTGTGGTTAAGGAGAGCTCCACCACAGGGCTCTGCCTCTAACAGTGGTTCTTAAAGTTCCATGTGTGGAGGAGGGTTTCTGGGGTGCTGGTAATGTTCTGTTTCTTGATCTGGGTGCTGGTTACATGGGTGTGTTCAGTTTATGAAAATTCACTGAGCTGTTCACTTATAATAAAAATACTTTTCTATGTGTATGTTATACTGCAATAAAAAAATTTAAAAGTGTGAGAGTTAGAGTTGCATAAGACCAGATTTTTGTCCTCCTCCCTCTCGTTCAGACGGAGGGGGTCTGTGTCCCTTACTTTGAGAAACACTGCCCAGAGTAACCTAGGGGGCTACAATCAGGGAAAACTGATGAGCAAGCTTCACTAACCCACCATATTCAAAGAGGTAGACAAGTAAAACCAAACAGACAATAATGCATACTGCAAGGTGCACTATATTCTAGGTGCTACGTAAATACATTCTTCTGGTCCTCATTCTTGAGAGGATGATATTATCCTCATTTTACAAATGAGGCAAATGGCATTCATACAGCAGTTTGGGCCAAAAGTCCATGGCAGATTTATCAGAACCAAAGTTTATCTTATTTTCACTAGTGCCACTGCCAGGCAGCTTGAAGGAGCGCTAAGTCGTAAGGATAGTCGGAAGGAGGCGAGAGTGGACAGAGAAGGAACATAGGACTCTTTGCCAAGGTAGTAGATAGTCATTAAGGGCAGATTGCAATTAAGTACCCCTGATTATTTTAGAATACTCTGGCAGCTTCTCAGAGGCAATGCCCTAAGGCCAAACCCACGGGACCTCCAGGCACCTGGAGAGTCCTGGACCATAGCCCGAACTTGGTTGAACATCAGTATCACCTCGGGAAGGTTTGAAACATACAGATTCACTGGCTCTATCCGAAAGTTCCAGATTCAGTACCTTTGGGGTGAGGCCTGAAAACTCTTTACAAACCTCCCCCTCCCCCAGGAAATTTTGATGGTCAGCTGGGCTTGGGAAGCACTACTGCAGTTATGCTGACCACAAGAAAGAGTCAGACTTGAGCTGACCTTGGTAGTAGTTCATCACAAGCCAAGCAGGGGAAAGCAGAGGGCGCATATGGGGCACCCTCAAACTGTGTAACTATACCAGATGTGAGGCCAAGAAACAAAGCAGAATAAAAGGAAACTTGCTCTCATGAGATGGAAACTCGTGACTAGTTTAGGTCTGCAAAAACAAAGCATGCACCTGTTGTATCCTAGGCATTTCCACTCAGTTAGAGTTTGTCCTCTAGCTTGTTCACAAGGACAGCATCAAAAAGGTGAAGAACATTTAAAATGTTACCTTTTTAAAACATTGAGATATAGCTGACATGTAGCATTTAACAGTTTTTAAAAAGATTGTATTAGGATTTTAAAAAGTATTATAAGAAGAGAGTCAAAGGATAAACTTCCAGTTATAAAATAAATAAGTCATGGGGATATAACGTACGGCAGGGAGATTATAGTTAAAGCTGTAAAAAAATGTAAACAGTAAGTAAATTTAATATCAGATACCAATATGAAAGCCTTGGTCTAGGCTGTTTTTAATTTACAAGTTTGAGAATTTTGAACGGAGTAAAAATGGGCTTTATACAATTTAAGGAGGCAGTATTGCAAAGGTAACAAGATCCAAGGGCACCCTCTTCTCCCCCCATCAACGTGAACTGGCTTATTCTAGATTTAAACTATGACTTTGAACAACCTAGATTCCTATTTGACCCCAGTGTTCAGTGGCAAAAGTACAGAGGTGATTATATACAGTCAACAACTTCCCTATCTCATCCGTCAACTAGAATAAATAGCTAAAACTGATAAGTTGATAAAGTACTTTTTTTTTCTTGGAGAGTTAATAACTTACTCTGAAGTAGACTTTAATTACTAGACCTTGTTAACAAACTGACATATGAATTAATTGCCAAGTTTAATCCCTGCGCAAGTTTAAAAGAGAACTTCACAGCACTCAAACCTAGAGGAAGTGTTTATGATATAAATGATAGAACACAATTCAATCCATTATTCATCAGTATAAATGGGAACAAAATACAGGGAGCAATAAAATAAGCCTAGAATTGGAGCTAATTAGGTTTAAGAAAACCATCTTAACCCAAACATGTTCTCATCCTAAGCCCTTGTCTCATTTGAGGAAACAACCCTAGTTTTTCATGTATGAGATTAAAGGCCCACGTTTAATTTTTTCCAATATGTAAAAGTAGGGTAAAGGGACCTTTGAGCCAAGAAATATATTCTGGCTCCAAACACTAGAGAGCTGATCAATCTCCATGAATTTTGCAAAAAGTTAATATTTCTCTTCTGGTTAAAAAAAGGGGGGGGGCAAAAAGGACAAATTAGACACATCCCCAGAGATTAAAGAGATCCGTGGTATGTCCTCAGTTTCCTGGTTTGATCAGATTTCTGCTTTCGATCTCAGTAAAATACTAAAGAGGAAGAATGTTTTAGCTGCAAGTAGAATTTCCTAATAGCTCTAGCGGAACAAAAACAATTATTAAAGTAGGTTTTTTAAAAGAGATTTTATTTTTAAGTCATCTCTATACCCAATGTGGGGCTCAAACTCACAACCCCGAAATCAAGAGTTGCACGCTCCACAGATGGAGCCAGCCAAGGTGCCCCTAAAGTAGTTTCTAGTTTGAACTTCTTGATTTAAAAGAGTCATAGTGGGGTGTCTGGGTGGCTCAGTGGGTTAAGTGTCCGATTTTGGCTCAGTTCATCATCCCAGGGTCATGATACTGAGCCCTGTGTCTGGCTCTGCACCAGGCATGGAGTCTGCTTAAGATTCTCCTTCTCACTCTCTCCCCCTGGCCTTTTCCACTCTCTAAAAAAAAAAATTAATAATAAATAAATAAATAAATAAGTCATAGTAACTGGAGATATGACCTATTGCATATCCCTTTAGGAGAGAAATTATTGGGGTGCCTGGGTGGCTCAGTCGGGTAAGCATCTGCCTTCAGCTCAGGTCATGATCTCGGGGTCCTGGGATCAAGCCCTGCACTGGGCTTCCTGCTCAGTAGGGAGTCTGCTTCTCCCTCTCTCTCTGCCCCTCACCTCTGCTCGTGCACTCTCTCTCTCTCTCTCAAATAAAGAAATAAATAAACAAAACCTTAAAAAAGGAAAAAAAGAAAAGAAATTATAGATATCAGAAAAGGGGTATTTTAAAAACTCATATATCCTCACACTTATGATCAATTAATTTTTGACAAGGGTTTTAAGATAAGCCAATGGGGAAAGAGTAGTCTTTTCAACCAATGGTTTGGGATAACTGAATATTATACGCAAAAGGATAAAGTTGGACCTTTACCTCACACCAAATATACAAATTAACATAGAGGCACCTTGGTGGTTCAGTTGGTTAAGCGTCTGCCTTCGGCTCAGGTCATGATCCCAGGGTCCCAGGATTGAGCCCTGCATCAAGCTCCACATCTGCTCTTTGGGGAGCCTGCTTCTCCCTCTCCCTCTGCCCCTCCCCCTGCTTGTGATCTCTCTCTCTCTCGTGAATAAATAAAATCTTAAAAAAATACCACAAAATGGAGCAAAGACCTAAATGTAAGATCTAAAACTCTACAACTTTAGAAGAAAACGTAGGCATAAATCTTTGCAACTTTCAGTCAATGGTTGGTTAGATATGACACCAAAAACACAAGCAACAAAAGAAAACATAGGCGAAATTGACTTCGTCAAAATTAAAAACTTCTGTGTTTCAAAGGACACCAGCAAGAAATGTACAGAATGAGAGAAAATATTTGCAAATCGTATATCTGACATGAGAGTTGCATCTAGAATACACTAAGAATTTTTACAACTCAATAATGAGAAGACAACCCAAATTATAAATGGGCGAAAGATCTGAACAGACATTTTTCCAAAGGAGATAGACAAATGGTTAATAAGCTCATGAAAATATGCACAAAATCATTAGCCTTCAGGAAAATGGCAATAAAAATCACAGTGAGATACTACTTCATAGCCACTAAGATGGCTAACATAAAAAAGACAGAGAATAACAAGTGTTGATGAGGAAGTTACAGAAATTGGAATCTTCATACGTTGCTAGTGGGAATGTAAAATAATGCAGCCTTTTAGGAAAACAGTCTGGCAGTTCCTCAAAAGGCTAAACACTGAGTTGCCATATGATCCAGCAATTCCCTTTTTAGGTACATAACCCAACACAAATGAAAACATGTCCAAAACTTGTATACAAATATTCACAGCAGCATTATTCATGACATCTAAAAAGTGGAAACAGCCCAAATTCAATTAATTGATGAATGGATAAATAAAATGTGTTAGATCCACGCAATGGAATATTGTTTGGCAATAAAAAGGACGTACTGATCCCGTGGATAAACATTGAAAACATTAGGCTAAGTGAAAGAAGCCAGTCATAAAGGACCACATATTATACAATTCCATTTATATGTAAGGTCCAGAATTGGCAACCCTATACAGACAGGAAATAGATTAGTGGTTGCCTAGGGCTGGGGCAGAGGGTCTTAAACTGGGAGTGACTCCTAATGGGTACAGGGTTTCTTTTGGGTCTGATGAAGATGTCCTAAAATTGACTGTGGCGATAACTGCACATACCTGTAAATAAACTAAAAACATTCGCTGATTCTTTTAGAAAATTTACCTTAAATATAGACATTAGTAAAACAGGGAAAGATACTCTATCAAATGAGATCAAATGATGTAAAAAATTGGGGAAAGTGCTTAGTGTACCAAACTAAAAACTTTTTAGAAATCCAAACAGGGTTTTTATTTTTTACTGTCTGGAATACATTTTGGACCTAACTATTATGTCAAATAAACCTAGAATAGTAATTTTAAAGAGCTATTCTTCACAACACGTAAATAATACATTGCAGGAGCCAGGACTGCCCCTAAAATCTGTGAAACCGAGGGTAAAAGTACAGACGGATGTCCATATTCCATATGTATATGTAAATGTTATAAATAAAATATGTTCTATTTTCCTAACTTGGTAACTTTGTCTTCCTAATGACCTGAAAGCCAAGTTTGAATGTGTAATTCTTGGACACCTTGTTGTTCTGCACCAGGACATGGAGGCATGGGGAGATCTAAGGCTACCCCCCTTCTCTTTCCATTCCTGGCTCTGACTGAGAAAGATCTGTCAGGCATGTATGGATGCCCCAGCCCACACACCCGCACCCTGAGCATATCCCTAAGGTTCTCTCCTTGGCCAGCTTCAGGCTAGGGAGTGCATATACTGGCGGCATGGTCTGCCCTTGAGAGGATGGGACTGGAGAAGCGTAGGCAGGCCTTGGAAGTGAAATTCTAAGGTGGTTCAAGTCATCTAGACTCTGGCCTAGTAGGGATCAATGTGGATTCTGAGTGGGTGCATCCCTTTTGTCCTAGTTTCCTCACTCTGTGGTGAGAGGCTCAGCCAGGGAGGGTCAGAGCGGGGCCCTCTAAAAGTTGAAAGGCAGTATCAGCAGGAGCTCCACATGGTGGAATGTGATAATTAGTCTAAGACACGGAATCCTGGCACATACCTCAGGCCTGCTTCAGCAGGAAGAGGGAGGCCAGATCAAGCTTGTCCAGACAGGGAAGATGGATCATGCTTCATTCACCCTGGAGGGTTCACAGAAGCTTATCAATTCTTGGCAAAGCAAAACAGCTCGACCTGGGAGAGTCTGTCCAGATTTGAATGCCAGTTTAGTTAATGATTTAAAGGGGCACTCACCTTTTCATTTTATGGAGATAACGTCTGGAAGATTCTGGTGTTATTTTTATAAGGGCTGCTGAGCTCTCTGTCTGTCCTCCCCCTTGTTGTGACTCTTGCTCTCTCACCCACCACTGTTCTCATAGTGCCAAGGACTCACGTCCTTTCAGTCTATTATTGGTGTTGATGATTTCAGCAATGATCCTGATAGATGCCCTCATGCCCTTGGTCCTTCGTTCTTTCCTGTCTTCCTAATCCCTACCCTAAATGAAAGCCACCATGTACTTTCTGTTTCCACTCCCAAGCAGAAGATATTGATGGAGACAATTTAGAAATCTGATCCAAGCTATGTCAGGTGACTGGTCCCAGATGAGCCCTCGCTACTAAGGGCGATTCTTTGAATTTTCAGTCAAGATACGTGCCTTCCTATGACAGTCCCCCCTTCTCCTTTTCTAAATCTTTCCTACTTCCCCCAAGTCCCAAGCTCACCTCTTGCATATCACTTTCCCATTTTGCTTCATGGAAGAAATTAAGATTCTATGACATGAGCCTCCTCTTTCTGTATCTTGTCCCCCTCCCTCCTTCCTTTCCGTCCCCACTTCCTTCCCTTCTTTTGCATTCACTAAAACCTGGGATGTATCCTATATTCCTCTCTTTCCTTTCTTTTCTACCCCCAATCCAATCATAACCACGTCCTGTTGATCTTCCCTCCTAAACATCTCCTCAACCCACTCTCTCCTCTTCATTTGTCATTTTCTTAATTCAGGCCTTCATCATCTCTGCCTGGCCTCATTTTTTCCTAAATGGTATCCGCTGATGCACTTCATCCTCTATAGTCCTCCCAGAGGGATATTTCCTTAGAGAAGGAAGTAGAGGTTGAGTTGGGAGTGACAGAGCAGGGAAGAAGGGAGAGTCAAAAGAGAGGAAGACCCAACATCTGGAAGTCAAAGAGAGATGTTGAGGGGAGAACAGAAATGCCTGCCATTTAGACTCTCTCCGTCTCTTCATAAAATCTTCAGTCAAATCTGCTGCTTTGTGGGGTTTACTTTTAGAGAAACACAATAAAGTACTGAGTCCTGCTTTAAGGTGAAAGGCAGTGCACGTGAAGCCAGCTCTTTTTTTTTTTTAGGATTTTATTTATCCATTTGAGAGAGAGAATGAGATAGAGAGAGCATGAGAGGGGGAAGGGTCAGAGGGAGAAGCAGGCTCCCCGCTCAGCAGGGAGCCCGATGCGGGACTCGATCCCGGGACTCCAGGATCATGACCTGAGCTGAGGGCAGTTGCTTAACCAACTGAGCCACCCAGGCGCCCCATGAAGCCAGCTCTTATCTGGTTTGCATGTTCAATTTATTCTTCATTCATTCATTCATTTGTTATTTAACAAATATTTGTCGAGCACCTACCATGTATCAGGCACATGCTAGGTGTTGGAGGGTGTGCAGTGATCAGGACAGAAACAATCTTGCCTTGAAAGCATTTACAGTCTAGTCAGAAAGCAGATAAATAAAGCAAATTAAAATATGATAAATGCTATGACCTGAGAAATTTCTGGGAGTACATAGAAGGGACACATCAAGGGTGGGAGGGAGGTCAAGGAGGACTTCCCGGGGAGCTGGCATTTACTCTGAGACCTGAGGAATGTGCAGGAATTAACCAGGCATAGGGAAATTTGGAGAAAATCCTCTAGAAATGTACGAAAGTCCAGAGGCAAGAGAGCCCAATGAGCCCATGGAACTGAAAGAAGAGGGAAAATTGTGGGAAATGAGTTGGGAGAGGTAAACTGGGAACAGATCTTAACTTGTAAGTCAAGTTTACAAGTTTAGATTTTATCCTAAAGGCAATGGGAAGGTACAGACAGGCTTTTAGCAGGTGAATGGCCTGATCAGATTTATGATTTTGAAAGAACATGTGATAGGATGATATGTGAAGTATTAACAGAATGTATTCTCTTCACTCATCTCCTTGGGCTCTGGACTGCCAACCTGTACCCTGACACCAAACCAACCAACACACACTTACACCCACACCCACACACACATCCACCCACCCACCCAGACATACACCCTACCACCACTACCATCACCACCACCACCACCACCACCACCACCAGACTCTTATTAATAGAGTAGAAAGTACATTAATTATTGTGGAGATGATTTGATGCTGAGAGAGACCCAGACTCTACATTATAAAAATGAAATACGAAGGGCTCTGTTCTTTGACCCAGAGATTAAACTGAAATTGAGAGAGATTAAATAATTAATTTTGCTATTGTTTGAGATTAATGCGATTCCACACATGTGAATTAATGAAGTTAAACAATTTACACATGGGTAAATATGAGTCAATTTTTCCTGTCTGTGCTATGAGTGGAGAAGAAATGATATGGAAGGGGATGTGCTGGACAAAAGGAAGAGATGTTTCTGGATTGTTTGCTCGGGTTGCGGGGAATGTGATTGCCCCTCTGCAAGACAAAGCTACGTGGGACCTGCATGTAACCCAGCCAGCCCATCACCATGCATCAGAGCCAGCAGGGTCAAAAACCTAGAGGGCACCCTGGGCCCTGCCAGGCTGACAGAGCAGACAACAGTGGCGTGAGCAGTTCATGCCAGCATTCAAACCACCCAGAGGAGACTAGATGAAGAGCTCACACTGCATCACACCATGCAGCCAATCATACATGGACCTCCATCAAGCAGTCAGGGATGATACACAAGTTTCTGGCCACATCAACAAGTCCAGGGTAGCGCTTACCACTCATAGGGGAGATTCAGGAAGAGGTCCATGTTTGAAGAGGAAATGAGTTCACTTTAAGATGCCTTGGAACCTAGAGGTGGAGATGGCTAGAAGGTCGCCATTTGGGTCTGAAGCTCAAGAGAAAGGTCTGGGCTGGAGAGACCTCTGAGAGCATGTAGGTGGTGTCATAGGTGCCCAGGAAAGAGAAAGTGTCAAAAGGAGGACATGTCAAACGTCAAATAAAGAGAGAACTGACAGGTGTCCCTTGAGTGTAGCGACAGGGAGATCACTGGTTATTTTGAAGGAAGCAGATTGGGAGAGTGAGCGGAAAGCGAGGGAGTTGAAACAGTGAGTGGAGATAACTTTTCCAAGAAGTTTAGCTGGCAAGGAGTGAGCAGGCTGTAGATGGACGGGGAATGTGGCTTTTTTTTTTTTTTTTTTAGACCTGAGGAGGAAGGAACGAATAGAGAAGAAGAGGTTGAATACATAGATAAGAGTGAGAAAGAATAACCGAGAGTGAGGTGAATAGGAAGTCAGAAGGAGAGGGGACCCAGAGCGTGGGCCGAGACATGGGCCTTAGGAGAAGGAGGGAACATCTTTTGTAAACGGGTGAGGTCGAGGGAAGAGGCAAGGTGGGGAAAGATGCAAGCTGATAGGCTGGCACGGAAACCTGAGACTACTCACATCCCATGACTTCTATTTCACCCCCTTGACAGGTGGGAAATAAAACCACCTACGGAGAAGAGTAAAGAAGGCAAGCTTGGAGGTTTGGAAAGAGGGGAATTCTCAAAATAGCTGCTCTGGTGACTCAGAAAGAAAGAGCAAGCCGGTCAGGGGAATGCGGTAGGATGGCAGGCAGTACTAAGTCCCACTGGAGGTTGCTGAGCCTGAATTTTGGGCAGTCCAATCGGTGTGACCATGCAGTTTTCTCCAGCAGTGTCCAGCAGCCCAGGCAAAGGAATGGCCAAGGCAAACAACTAGTTCCAAGTTTTGTCAGGCAGATGAAACAAGAAAAATGGAGCAATGGAGTTGGGGCCACGAGTCAGAGGCTAACATTAGAAAGCATGGAATCTTTTCTGGATAGAGAAGGAAAAGGAGCCAGCAGATGGAGGAGAGGTAAGGAGAAAGAAGAAAACAGAATTCTTAATAAGCTTGGAAAATCAGTAGAGTAAAAACAACCACAGAAGAAGAACTAGAGGAATAGAAAGTCATGAGTTCAGAGGTGCTGTGGTTTCTTGATGACTGAACCTGGGGTGGCCATGGGATTGGGTGATTGAAACAGAATAGAGAAGGAAGTCAGAGATGGAATCAAGGAACTGAGAGAGATCAAGTATGCTTCATGGTCATAACACATGGGCCAGATTGTTGGCAGAATAAGGAATGAAAAGGGATACTGGGGTTCATTGCTAATGTCTCTAATAAATAAAGGCCATGGCTAGGCAGTCAGTGGGTGACACCTGGGGTAGAGTGTGACCTGATGGCTATGTATGTAGTCTGGGTCTCAGAGGGCAGAGAACTGAGACCCATGGAAATGACAGTGTTTGACCAAAGGAACCTGACTCAGCAGCTTCCACTTGTGAGGGCTGCAGGGGAAGCAGTGTGCTTGCAGGAAAAGCCACGTTAGGGCTCGAAAGCTAAAGAATGTCCAGTGAAGAGGTTGGGAGCATCAGGGTCTTTGTTGATGATGAAATGGGATTCCTGAAATGGGTCACAGAGGAAAAGTTTAGGAGGAAAGTGGGGACAGGAGCTGAATCAAGAAGAGGATGAGAGTTCGTAGAGGATATAACCCCTTGAAAGGGCTTCCCTCTTGGGCACACATCAATGATATCAAGAATCATATCATATCAAGGATCATCATATCCGGGATGGCAGGTTTGGCAGCTACACGGATGGATGCAAAAGAATTAATGGGTCAGGGCTCTCAGGATTCAGCTTTGTCCTGGGTATGTGACACCTCTGAGTCCTGGGTCTCAGAGTAATCTGGGTCTTGGCTCCAGGGAAAGTCCCAGAGCGGGAGCGCTGCTGGCCTGCAGCTCTGGATGGTGGGGCATGGTGTGGCCCTTGAGAAGCATGCAAGCCCGTGGCTGGGTGATACTCAATATCCCAACTTCACTCTCTCATATTCTGCATTATTTCAATGCCTCTCAGTCTAGTCATTTTAGGACTCAGTTTTGCCTCTAAACTTAGAGCCCAGGGGAAAGCATTCAGTAAGCTTAGAGCACCAGGAGTTGTTTTGGTAAAGGCAGATTTCCTGATTCATCATAGCATTAACTGATTACAACCCAAGGAATATTAAAAGGTACTCCTTCAAGGAAAGATACAGTGTTTAGAGTAATTTCCTGGAATATTTGCTTTCATTAAAGAGAGAGAGAGAGAGAGAATTTAAAAGGACTCTGATACACTGCAAATTGATTTTTTTCTTAAATGTGAATGGCAATCCACTTAGCCTCAGGTTGGTTTATTTATGTATTATAGTTATTTTCACTCTCCATGGTGAGGTTTTTGTTGTTGTCGTTTGTTTAAAAGGTACAGGTCACATTTTAGCTTCTGTTCAGTTCATTACACATGAACAATTTAATGTTCTTTGGGATACCCTTGGGCCCTTGAAATGCCATATGTTGAAGGGGCACCTTCCTTATGTTCTCCTTGTCAGCAGATTTTGTTATGAACATCTTGTTGGTAGACCCCTTTGTTAAAAAAAGAAACAACAGGCCCCCAAATGGAGTCATTTAAGCTAAGCCTATGTCACCAAACCAATAGTTAATACCTAACTTAATTGCAGTTTCAGCTTCTCCCAGGAATGTAACCTTGAGTCAGTCAAGCTGAAATTCTTGGTCAGCAGTAGTGAGGTAATCTGCCCGATAGGTTCCTTCCATCCCCTAAAGAAAGATGAGGTAATCTGCCTTTTCCTTATCCCTGCCTCTACAAAAGCCTTCCATTTTGTACAGCTCCTCGGAGCTCTTTTCTGTTTGCTAGATGGGATGCTGCCTGATTCATGAACTGTTGAATAAAGTGAACCTGATTTTTAAATTTACTCAGTTGAATGTTGTTTTTTAACACCATGAGGAATAAGGTTTTAAAAAACCTTAGTGGGGCTTTGAAGTAAAGTATAAAGGTCTTCTCTCTAAGTCTGTTCTACTCCTTTCCTCTTGCATTATTAATTCAACCATAAGTTGCATGCTATGTGTTACCTTCTTGCTAACTTAAGCTTCAGTGCAGCATCTGGTGACATGGGGATCATTTTACAGCAGGTTCAAAGCATCGGTTGACACAAGGGTAGGTAAATGGCATTGTTTATATCTTAAATGAATCCAATACTAACAGCAAACCAGGTGGCTTGGAGTTTGGTTGTATCGGGTGCCCAGTGTCATGGTGCAAACGACCATGCTTATATGACCTTCTGCATGGCGTGGGACCATTGATGATATTATGGTTAAGATACAGAAAACACAGCTAGCGTGGGAGAGATGCTGCTAAGTGGTCAGTTTCTTCATTCACTGATATGTTTGTCATTGATTCTTTACATCCCCACATGACTGATTCAATCTATTTGAAAAAATTAAGTGTAATTATCATACGTTAGGTTCTGACTTTTTTTTTTTTTTTTTTTAAAGGAGTTAGTCTGGAGTAGGCAGTGGTTAGCTGTTGGCTGCTGTTAAAGTCAGTTGGCTCCGGGCTTTTCTAGCATTTTTTCATCTGTGCTGCCATCTAGAGAGGAGAATTAGAAACACACAAAGGTAAACTGGAAGTCCCAAGATGGAGTCTGGGAAAATGGATTCTGTGTATTAATTTGTAGAAAACTGTAAGAAAAATCAGTGAGATTTGGAGGTGGCAATTTTATGTTTTTTCCTCTCTCCCTCCCTGTCCCTCCCACATACAAAACAAGACTTGGATATCTGTTTATTGTTTTTTATGACAACATTCCAGGCATTGCTAGGGAACCATTTCCTGGATTCAAACTGACTTCTTACGTAAGTAAAATTCAATTGTATTAACTTTCTAGTACCTCCAGACTGGTGTCCATAGTTAAAATATTGCTGAAAATGCTCATATTCTCAGTCCTGCAGGATTTGGAGATGAAATGCCAGGGTGTGTGTGTGTGAATTAACAAGGTAAAGAGGTCCTTTGAATGCAGTGGGGCAGTTTCCTGAAGTCAGTGTGTTCCACAGAAACTACTAGTTCTGTTTATAGGTGAAATATTGGTCAAATAAATTTGGGGGAATGCGAGGTAAACAATTTTAAACACTTTTCTTTATTACAGGCAGGACTTCTGATAGGTTTTAATTTACCAATGTACACTGAACTTTCAAGAGAGGAAAATGCTGGGCAAAACTTCCCAAACTTATATGACCTTGAAACCCTGGGCTATTCATAGGACTGGTTTGTGTGGGGCGAACTTTAGGTAAATTTACAACAGGGAAAGGAAGTTGGCCTGCTGCATGCACACCATGTACAAACATACCAGTTATCCCCTGATCTGTCT
Organism: Callorhinus ursinus; assembly: GCF_003265705.2. NCBI lineage: Eukaryota > Metazoa > Chordata > Mammalia > Carnivora > Otariidae > Callorhinus > Callorhinus ursinus. Next base: position 53,546,747 of record NW_027397064.1, on the reverse strand, counting down.
TCTTCCTTCTGTGTTTAATATTTCTGAAGTTTTCTTTTGGTTTGAGTAGAGATTGGGGAATTTAAATATTTTTTCCTAGCAGAAATATTATGGGAGTAGGATTTGTTTGATAATTGCTACTTCCAGGTAAAACAAAGTAAGTTTACCTATAACTTAGGGTAGATTTTCTCTCGCAGCTTGTATGTCAAATAGTCCATAATAAGATATGGTCTTCTTTTTTTTTTTTTAAAGATTTTATTTATTTATTTGAGAGAGAGAATGAGATAGAGATAGAGAGCACGAGAGGGGAGAGGGGAGAGGGTCAGAGGGAGAAGCAGACTCCCCGCTGAGCGGGGAGCCCGATGCGGGACTCGATCCCGGGACTCCAGGATCATGACCTGAGCCGAAGGCAGTCGCTCATCCGACTGAGCCACCCAGGCGCCCCTAAGATATGGTCTTCTTAGCCACATTTAGTGTGCTCTCACCCTATGCAACGTACCATTTGGTGGAGAGAAGAGGGAGAGCTGAGTAAAATAGGATTCCTGCCTTTATCAAACCATTACATAGGTGGAGTGATAAGGTTAGATACAATTTACTAAAAGATCCCTTATAAATAATGGTCATACCAGATTTATTCATAATTGAAATAACAGGGCTTTGTTTCCCCCATGGAAGAGAATGGCCTTAAAGAAATACTGTTGTAGGAGCATCCGTTGTTTGAGGATTTCGCTTTGTTATTGTTTTTTTAAACTGAAATGTCAGTGGCCATGAGAATATTTCTGTATTAATTCTGAAAAATGGCATTCTTGGTGAAACTAACTGAACAATATTAATGCTTCTTTTTCAATAATTTTCCTGCACTTTAGGAAAGGAAATATATAATTCATGCTTTTGACTTAAGAAGTAATGTCTCTGTTTAGGTATTAATAAGGATAATGATAAATTATCATCTCTCACAAGGGACGTATATTACTTCCATTTTGTAGAAGCAACTGGGGCTCAGAAAAGAGAGTCAGTTTGTCTAATCACTTGTAAATTGTGGGGTTGAGGTTCAATTCTAGTCCTGTTTGCCCCAAATCCTATGGTCCCTTAGGGTGGGGCAGAGTAATTTTAGAAAATGTTTACATACCCCCTGATTTCTATAACCTAAAAATATGACTTGCCAAACTGAAGTGAGAAAAACAGTTTTCCTGGGAGTTAGAGAATTACACACATATATACACATATACGACACTGTAGGCTTTATGAGAGCAGAAACCAACGAACCATGTCTGTTTTCTTTGCATACTTAACAGTGCTTCGTACCTGCTTGGCTTGTAGGTCCTCAATAAAGATTTACTCAGTGAAGTACACACAAATGATAACGTTTGGGATTGGGTGGTGTGTACACACGAACACCTTCAATATCCTATTGTCATTTTTTGCAAAAGAATTCACAGTCATGATTCTGTAAAGTCTTCTCTCTTCATGAAATGGTCTGAACCTGGTCAAGGGCAGTATCCACATTTGCAAATGTATTTTCCAATCAAATCTCAATAATTAATCACATTGTGAGTCAATTTGTGGGATGATTAAGAATCTTCCCCTACATAGTTGTATGGTCATTCTCTAACAAATTCGGTCCCTGGAAATGGATAAAATTAGTAGGCTTGAAAGAAAACTAGATTTGAAGGCAAAGACTAAATATTTGTTATACTTGTATTCTTGGTGCCCTGCTGTATAATAGGTGCATAGCACACGTCGAAAAAGAAGGAAGAAAGCAAGCAAGTGGGGGACCGGTGGTGGATGTTTTAGCCTTGGTTCAGCCATATAAACTTGGCCCCTCATTTCTCCTTTTCGTTCCTCAATTTGCTTACCTAGTTGATCACTAAGGCTTCTCTAGATTCTTTCTTGGTATAAACAAGACCATGTTTCTTCGGGTCCACTAGGGGGTACTGTAGTACCAGTGCAGTGGCCACCATCTTCCAATTTATCCAATTCTGGTAATTTTTTTTCCCTGAATTTACTCCCCTGAGAAACATTCCCTACTTTTAACTTTCAAACTCAAATTTACACTACAAAGTATATGTTTTAATTCAGTAATAGAAGCTGGATAAACCTGGGAAGAATTTAGCTTAATGACTCATTCAGCTCAGTAGGGAAATTAGAATCATAGAGCGATTTGCATATAAAATAATGAGATGTTAAGATTTTGCTTGGGCCAAAAAGAAGGGCCTTGAAACTCTTAAAAGAAAATAAAATGGAACAAATTCTAGTTACCCTAACAACAACAACAAAAAGACATAAATTTAAGAAGTGTGCCAAATCTAAGTGAAGACAGCTATACCAGGAGTATAAAAGAAGGCTTAAGAAAATAGAGATATACCATGTTCTTGGATAAGAAGATTCAAGATTGTAAAAATTTTAAATTATTTCTCAAATGTATTCATAAATATAGTACAATTCCAATTAAATTCCAATGGGACATTCTTGGAAACATGATGAAAGAGTTCTGAAATTCACTGAGAAATATTAAGCTGAGAAGAGCCAAGAAAAGTTTTTAACCTTTTGAGCGGGAAGGGGTGAGCTATCAGATGTTTAAAAATATTATACAATGGCTGCAATTAAAACAGTGTCATAGTGATAACAAAATAAACAGACCAATAAAACAGAAGAGCAAGTCCAGAAATAAACCCAAGTATGTGGCTGTGTGTGTGTGTGCGTGCGCACTTGTGTGTGTGTCCATGTGTGCTGGCTACCTAGCATCCCAACACTTTTCCCAGTATGGAAACTGAAGAAGGGCAGATTGTCACTCTTCCTGACAGCAAGGGCATCAGCATAGAGCTGAGGTTTGTCCAGTGGGATTCTGAGACTCAATCCAGAAGGAGTGATATACAAAGGTGCAGGGACTAGCAAGTTATTTACAGAGATGGTAGTGACCTCAATAATCGAGGAGAAGAAAATGTCTGATGGTGGCAGTGTCACTGAAAACATTCTGCTTAACCTCTTCCTATAACGGCTCTTGGCCGAGTTCTGGCAGCATTCTAACCAGACTGTTCCTACAGAGGTTCTTGGCTGAGTTTTCTGTTGCCAGCCTCTTTTGGCTCCTATCTGTTTTCTGAGCCTGGTTTTTAACTTTCCCACAGATTTTGTGAGCCCTTGGTAGCCTTCCAACAAATTCCATTCTGTTTAAGCTACCTAGAGTTGATCATTAATGCTTGCAACTATGAATCCTGGCTTGTACAGAAACTGGTGTTGGGGAGTTGGTTTCAAACAACAGACTCTTAACAAAATGATGAGACTAGTTATCCAGACTCATTATGTTTGAAGATAATAAAAACCCAATTAATATTCAGAGATGGGATGCTGGAAGCCCATAGCTTGTTATGGTTAAAGAAAGTAATGCCTGTGAACATTAGGACTAAGGTGGGCATTGAAGACAAGACCATGGAGGACCTAACTGTTGTTACCATAGAAGAGCATGAAGGATATGAGGAATTCAAGAGCTGTGTGCTGGGGTTAGCTGTTTCCATTGAAGAGGTTAACAAATGGAAACTCTAGATTCTCATTTTAAAACATGAGCTGAAACCCAAACTGGAATTTGTTAAAAGAAACTCTTATCGCCCTAGGACTGAGATAGCTATAACTCAGTATTTGTTCTTTCTGATTGCTTACAAATCAATTGAATTCACCTCCTTAACCGGGGTCTTACATGAATATATGCTAAGGTGCTGATCCCAAAAGAGTTATAGCCTTAAAATTAAAATACCACGTAGAAGAGAATTTGGAGAACTTAGAAGGTAACCCCCTCTAACCCCCAAACTTCACTGAGCCTCCTTGCCAGCTGAAGCAGTATCTCCGTTTGCTTATGAGGCTGTTCCTCCTTTGTCTGATGATACTGAAGCACCCTAGTTTGAGGGAGTTACCTTACAAGAGGAAGCCAGTTCACCAATGCCCTACTCTTACTCTGCATATCTCCAGATCTTTAGAGTTAAATTCTGGTATGTTTCAAGAGGCCTATTACAAAGGGAAATTCAGGAAGAGATGGCTCAAGCACCAAAGGAATCTGAAGAGTTTTGCTAATTAACCTGTGGAATGTGGGTTAGAATAGATTTTAAGAATGCTGCATGAAGAAGAGGAGGACACAATTGTATTCTGGGCTGATTTACAATCAGGGTTTACAAGAGATTCTGGATTAACTGTTCTAGTTTGCGAACCTGGGGATAATTCTGTTTGTTCTGCTAAAGGTTGACTGAAATCTGGACATAACAGTGACTCATGTAAAATGAAGTTAAGATGCAAATCTCTTCAATAAAATGTAAAAGAACAAATTTAAAAATTTCAAGAGAGGAATGGTGGAGTGGATTTATCATTTCTGACCCAACCACTCACCTCAACTATGTCTTTCAATAAGGTCCAGAAGCCATTCTTCACAAAGGCCTTTATAGAATATGTGTGGCTGTGATTCTAAAGTGAGAGGAAAAAGCATTGTACCTGAACCCTTTACCAACAGGAAGAGGCACTATTTTTGTGGACCTTTTTGGATTTTTAGAGGCTGGCTCCTGGGTCCCACTGTAACAACTAACCCTGGGACACCAAGTGATTGCAATCGCAATTGCTCATCATGATCCTGGTGTTATCTGAGACTTCTAGCCCAAGTTGAAAAGGTAAGTATAGAACCAGGCTTGGACAGGTTTTGAAGGCAGGTAAATTTAATGAGAAAGTTGCCTATAATTCTCTTGTTGCTTATCATGTCAGACTGCTGTCCCTTACACATATGGCTTCACAGGGGTATTCACATGATCAATTAGGTGGAAAAAACTAAACCCTGGTTTACAAATGTTTCTTACTGGCCTGAAGGGCATTGGTCTAGCATTTACAGCTCACTCAGAGACCAGAAGGACAAAGGAAAAGAATAATCCTCACAAGGGGCAGAACTTGAACTAATAATATACCTCATTGTTCAGTTTGCCTGGAATCAGCGGTGTCTGACAATTTGATCTGGTAACCTGACCAGTAACTTGGGAGGGGTAAGACTTGTGGCAAGGAAGTTTGAGAAAAAGGTATGTGATAGGACCTTTAGAAACGGGCCAGGAGATGTGAATATGATTTCTACACTGCTGAAAAGAGAAGTAGAGGTGATCAAATTCCCTGGTTATAATATTTAACATTTTAGTTAGCTTTGGAGCTTATACTGGAGATTAATAATTAAAACAAACTTGATCCAGCAGTAGTTGAATGTGGTAGGGTGTGTGTGAGTGTGTGAGGCAAAGATCTCACCTAACTCCTCTTCACTCTTCCCTTATAAGCCCTTAGGCTCCTCAGAGTATGGTTTGAAAGCTGCTAAATCTAGTCCATCCTCCTTATATATATATTTTATTTTTATTTTTTTAAAAGTTTTATTTATTTATTTGAGAGAGGGAGTGGGGAGGGAGAACGTGCACATGCAGGGGGAGAGGGAGAGGGAGAAGCAGGCTCCCCACTGAGCAGGGACCCCGATGCAGGGCTCAATTCCAGGACCCTGGGATCATGACCTGAGCTGAAGGCAGACGCTTAACTGACTGAGCCACTCAGGCGCCCCGCCATCTTCCTTTAGAGATGAGAAAACGTCGAAAGAATTGACTTGACCTGTCTCAGGCTGAACGCTAGTGGCAAAGCCAGGATGAAACTCAGGTCTGCCTCTCAAGTTAGTGCCCTCCCCAGAACAGCATATTACTTCTGTAACTGGGAATAAGTCCCACTTAATGGCAGCCCCACTCTTCCCCACTATTTAGTTCGTAACTTATCACGACAGAAAAGTGCCACCATTTTCCATTCTTCAAAACATGGAAAACAGAATGGCGGGGGTAGAGACCAGAATGAAAAAGATTAAATATTTGAATGCATATTTGTAATCTCTGTCATATAACATTTTCCTCTCAGGCTTGGAATGGCCTTCCAGGTATAAGTGTCTAAGACTGTGCTAAGCATGTTGTAGTCATCATGTCATTTAAAGGGAAGGCAGATTAATTCTTTGAAAGATGTTGTGTCCAGTTGTAACTTCTCTTATCTAAGGCTGTATTGTCCAATATGATAGCCACTAGCTACATGAGGCTACTGAACACTTGAAATTCGGCTAGTCTGAATTGAGATATGCTGTAAGTGTAAAACACACACCAGATTTTGAAGACTTAGTATGCGAAAATAATATAACATATTTCATTTAGTAGTTAAAAAATATTGATTGTATGTTAAAATGACAACATTTTGGAAAAAAATTGGTTAGATAAAATATTAAAATTTCACACGGTTCTTTTAATTTTTTTGTTAACGTGTCCACTAGAAAATTTAAAATTACATATGTAGTTTGCTGTAATTTCTCTTGATCAGTGTTAATATAAGGAAATCAAACCAAACCAAGTGGAATTTGGCCAAAATTCCCAGTAGTTCATTAGAGTTGTCAGAATTCTAAAGATGTCAGTTACTTAAGTCTATGAGCTGCTGAGCTTTTACTTTTGACAAAATTGCCATTCACAAATTGGAATTTTTGCACTTTTTCAGAAAATACCGGCATGGCAGTGAGCAAACCGGGACAGTACCTAATTCTGTTTTTAAAACAGAATGAATTACATTGTCAGCACTTGATACTTTTGCTCTAGAAATCAGGTAGACAAGAGCTCTTTAGTTCCCCGGGGAAGGTATAGCGAAAATGTTCCTTCTGGTTAACTGCTTTGAACATAGAAATATTTACACTGAAAATCTGAGCCTCATATCACTTTATTATATTCTTTCCAATTTTATTTCACTATAAAATTTCAATTTCTCTACCTGTAACCATGAGCACAAAGTAGGCAATGAGTTGATGGTATTCTTTATGATGTGTGATATACAAAATTTTAGGTTGGCTATAATTATTCTTTTAATTATATTCACTAAATAAAACCAATAAGTAAATAGCATATACTATTTTTGATATATTACATATAAAATACATAAAATATATTATATCACACCAACACACACCAGCATGACAAAACTACAGTTAATGCCTTCCTTATCAGAGACCTAAATTTCCAGAACTTAATGATTTCCTTGGCCTCCTACCTGGAGGAATTCCAATAAAGTACAAAAAACCTGTCAAGATATAATCATATCATGGCTGTCTTTGAAATGAGAAATTCTGTGAGTGCTACAGGGGTACAGAACAATCTTACTTGCTAAAATGGACCATAAAGGTCAGGGTGATACTCAGATTAGTCCTCTCAAATCTGTTCCTCAAACTTCTCCTGTGTTGATGGTATCTCTATCTATTCACAGTCCTTCTATACTTCCTCACTTTCATTCCTTGTATCCAAGTGGTCATTAAGTAGTGCTAAGTCTACTTCTGAAATTTCTCTTGAATTCTTCCCTTTTCAAACCAGGTGAGTCCCTTATCAACTTGGCCTCATACACCTGGAATAGCCTTTACATGATTAGATTTCCAGAATAAGGACCTATGAAACTATTTTCCCATTTTTAAAAAAGATTTTATTTCTTTAACACAGAGAGAGAGCCCACACTCAGGGGGCGCTGCAGAGGGAGAGGGAGAAGCAGGCTTCCTGCTGAGCAGGGAGCCCAATGCAGGGCTTGATCCCAGGGCCCTGGGATCATGACCTGAGCCGAAGGCAGACGTTTAACCGACTGAGCCACCCAGGCACCCCTGTTTTTCCCATTTTAAATGAAGTTCCACAGTGCCACCAGAATATCCTAAAGATCCAAATAGATCACTTCCTTGCTTGAAAACTTTCCAGTTAGATCCCTACTACCTACAAGATAAAGTCCAAACTCCTTAGCATGACATTTAAGGCTCTGTGTGTTTTAATCTCAGTCTCCTTTTCCAGACTTATGTCCTGCCTTTCCACCACATCCCAGTCTAAGAAAATCTAAGTTTAAAAAAATCACATAATCAAAAATCCATTAACATTCTGAATTTTTTTATTGACACTATGTGGGGGAACTGAGAGGATTTATATGTGGTATAATAAAGCTGACATTACTCAAATATAAATCTATGATTTATGGAAGATTTATTCTATGTATTTCCTTTTGTCAAAGAAGTGAGAATTCTTTTGCTAGCAAGTGACAGCAATCTAATTTGAATTAGCCTTGGCAAAAATGAGAAATAATTGGCTTATGGATGCCAAGGAAGCATTATAAAACCAACCTAAGAGATGGGCAGGGCTGCAATTGGCCTCAGCAACAACAGCAGGAACTCCACTGCCATCAAATCCCTTTTCACAGTTGTCTTGGCTCTTCTCTGCATGTCAGCTTCATCTGCTCTCACCGCAGGATTTCCCCACAAAGCAGAAAATGTGGACAACAACAGCCCTTTGGGTCACTGTCTTTTAACAACCATATAAATGACTCTCTTTCTTGATTCCAGCTTGAAAAATCCATAGGAAAGCTTCTGATTGTACTGGCTGAGGCCAGGTACCTACCCACGGACCCACCAAGTCTGGCCAGGGGAGTGGGGTCATATAAGCAAGAAAAATTCTGCTTATAGCCGTGTGGATGGTTGTGGGGCAGGGGGATACCAGTTCTTAGGAAAGAGCTTTTGGGGAAGGCAGTATCACTGACATCCACTATGGTAATTCTTAAGTAATTTTAGTAGAATTAAATCAAAACAGCTGAAAATTGTATAACTAATTATATTTAACTTCAATTATAATTACTAATTGATTCAGGCCTGTAGCTGGCTCCACTATTTGCAGGCCTGCTTGCCTATAGGTTTGTGCTCCTAATTTCCTTATTCTATCTAAGATTTTCTATTTGTTTTAAGGTATCTAGTCATAGTGGTTCCAAGTACTGTTAATTATATTTCCTAATAGTTATAGCTTGTATTTCTGTTTTGTTGCTTATTTTATTGGCCAGAACTTCCAGAATCACATAAAAGAATCATTTGTATAATTGTAAAATGTTCAGGTATATGTTTAAATCAAGCCTGATAGGGTAAGGAAGCAGGAAAAGGGTATCTCAATTGAGTGATGTATAGGTTCCTGTTGGAGCTAGAAGCGAACTCAGATACAACATACCAAAGCTTGTAGCAAACCAGGATGCAGCATACATCATTTCCGGTTTTTAAAGTATTGGAACAATTCTATATGTGTCGGTGAACTTCACTCCCCTGAGATATTACCGCTCTTCTACCTCTCTGCAATCCAACAACTAAAGATTATATCATGACGTAGTAGGGGGCTGATTGGTTCCAGTTGGTTGCTTAATATTTTGAGTCTCAGTGGTATTAAAACAAAGTGATATTAAACACATTGTATAATTTGACGCCTGGCGGACTATACCCTCAGTACCAAAAAACCCCCACAAAACAACAACAAAAAACCACCACAATAAAAAAAAAACCTGCAAAAAATTTTTCAAATTATCTTTTTTAAAAAAAGATTTATTTATTTATTTATTTATTTATTTATTTATTTATTTATTTATTTATTGAGAGAGAGAGAGAGAGAGAGAGAGAATGAGGGAGAGAGGTAGAGGGAGATGGAGAGGGAATCTCAAGCGGACTCCATGCTGAGTGTGAGGTCTAACTTGGGGCTCGATCCCACAACCCTGAGATCATGAGCTGAGCCAAAATCAAGAGTCAGACACTTAACTGATTCAACCACTCAGGCGCCCCTCAAATTATCTTTAATGACTAAATTATCTGTAAAAATTCTGAGAGTATTAAAGTGTTCTAAAAGGAGGGACCAAGATTTTCAGCAAAAAGAAAGGAATACAACTATAAAATCAAAGAAGTAAAACTCTGTATTCCTAAATTTGAATAGAAAACATCAGTATGAACTCATAATAGATTTTCCTATGTCTGTTCACTGAAAAGGCCTAGAAGCAGTGAACAATCCATAGAATAAATACTATTACTGCCCAGACTGTAGTCCCTAGGGATTCTTAGAGAAATGTCTGATTAGAGATCTGGGGCAAGAAATGTATGAGGCTGGACATCTTGTCATACAAAAAGTGAAGAAGCTATCAAAGACTACTACATATCAAAAGGACTCTGGAGCCAACTCGAGGAGGTTCCTATAATCTGAGCATCAATAAGAATAACTGCAATTGATCAAACACATTAAATATGTTAAAATCCTGAGATCATAATGATATTTTAAAAATAGTTGTATCAGTCACCTTTAGAGGATGATAATGAACCAAGTCATTATTCTGGTAAAATAAGAAATAAAATAAATAAAAATGGTAAATAAAAGGAAAGAATCAAGTATTTAACCTGTCTTTCTTTTATGAACTGTATCTCATGGCAATTAACTAGTTGAGGTCAGGCAAATTGTAGAAATAGATATTACAGAAATAGTCTAGCTAATAAATGAAGAAGAAAAGATATAATTAGAATATCACCAATTGCAACCCCCCCATGGAAATAATGGAGCTAGGCAATTATCATTAAGGATTGTTAACATAAAAAGAAAGACAATTAGATATCACTATCTCCTGATGGAAATACTCATTACCTTGTGAAGGGTTTTTGTAAAGAAAAAAAATCAAGCCTGAACCAGATTAAACTCTAGACCTAACTAGAAGTTTATAGGTGATAAAGAGAACAGAGAAACATGTTAATTGAGGAATACAATCAAATCCAGATGTGGGAAGCTCTTTAGGATGAATACCCTGTTTCTTCAACAAATACTTTACAAGGGAAACAAAAATGGGGGACATGAGGAAAGCATAGATTAAAAGAGACTTAAAACACATAGCAGCCACAAACAATATGAGGACTTTGCTTGGTTTCTGATTTAAACAAACCAATCATAAAAAAATCAGAAAAATTTAAATGCTAGATATTTATGATATTAAGAAATGACTGTTAATATCTTAGATGTGCTAATGGTATCGGGGCTATGTTTTTAAAAAGTCTTTCTCTTTAGTGATAAATACTGAAATATTTACAGATCAGATAATATATGTAGACTGTTTCACAAGAATCCAGTGGGCACAGGGGTGCGGAGGAAAGTGGGTGGAGAACAGATGAAGGGAGAAGGGTTATGAGGTGCTGACTAGTGTGGCTGGGGGACCGGTCACTGGACAAAACTTTCGACTCTTGTGCAAGTTTGAAATTTTTCATAATAAAATGTCAACAAATAAGTCAAATGTACTTACTATCATCCATGGACATCACATAATTAAATTCCCTAATTTTACAGATGGTACAAACTGAAGTCTAGAGAATTCATCAGTGGAAAAAACATCTCCCTTTACTCTACTAGCTATGTGAACTGCGGCAAGTTACTTAACTTCTCTGAATCTCAGTTTTGTCATTTATATAAAGAGGCTAATAAAACTTATCATGGGGGGTTTTGTGAGAATTAAGGAATTAATAACTGGAAAGAGCCTAGCACAGGGAGCACAGAGTAGGTGCTCATAAGTGGCAGCTGTCACTTACAGCACCTAAGATCACACAGCTTGTAGGGGTATAGGCAGATCTGGAGCTCACGTTCCCTTTCTTCTTCTTCTTTTTTTTTTTCTATTTTATTTATTTACTTTTGCAAGAGAGACAGCGCACGCATGCATGCACGAGCTGGAGGCGGGGTGCGGGGCAGAGGGGGAAGTAGACTCCCCCCCTGAGGGGGGAGCCCAATGCAGGACTCAATCCCAGGACCCTGTGATCATGACCCCAGCCCAAGGCAGACGCTTAACCGACTGAGCCACCCAGGCATCCAACTTCCTAATTGGTAGTTCTGTTATATTATGTAATTTCTTTTGAGTAACAGGCTTTTAATAAATACTAGTTGAACTGGGAAAAAAAAAAAAAAAGAAACACCCCAATAGAAATTGGCAATTGACAAGAAGAGGTTTTACCTGAAAAAGATTTATTTTCCCAGATATCATATCATAGTATACCTTTGATAATGGCAAAATTTAGTTTCTCACCTGACAGTCATGGCCTGACAGCATCCTTCTGCAAGTCCACACATGATTCCATGAGGGCTGGTTGAAATAAAAGGAAGTTCCTTTAGGAGGCTTTCTATTTTAAAATCCGTGACACGAGGCACCTAACTATAGATGGTAACCTGACTTGCCCAGTCACTTTGCTAGAAAGGGGCAAATGGGATTAGAACCTAAATTTCCAGGTCTATGTGTGTGGTTTCAGTGACTGTATCATTTTTAGATGTTTACACATTAGGGAGGATGATTTCCATTGCAAAGCATACAATGCACAGTATTATCCTTCTTCTAAGAATCAACAATAAGGCATGTTCAATTTATCAGCACATGGGCTATTTCCTTTCCTTTTTTTGAGATATTAGTTTCAGTGGATGCCCCTGGCATTTTAAACTTCTCATCATCTGCTATGAGGAAGAGCCAGGGGGCTTTAAACAAACACCATACCCAGTGTTATGTATTTATTGGCATTACTTGGTTTGTTCTGTATTTTTATAAGCCTCTTCTTTCTTCTCTTGCATTTCTCTTAGTAATCTTTCATAAGAAAGGAAAGAGGACAGGATGTCTCCATTCTCTGTACTTCTTTGTGGAAGTGAGGGAGTACAGACGATGAAATTGGTGAACGGAACTGATCAGACTAAAGGACTTAGCCCCCGTCTTGTCCTGCAGCAATGGGAAAAAATAAACTTAGCTTAATAAACATCTAACATTGTGTTAGATGCTGAGACACAAAGATGATTCAGACACCAAATCAGTTCCGTGTACCTGCCCTCAGAACAGAGTTTAGGAGGTTAGGCAGATGGGTGTCAGAACAACTGTGAATCAAAAAACCAAACAGAATATAACTGCTAAACAGGGGTAAAAAAAAAACCAAAAAACAAGAAAAAAAAAACGCTTCGGCAAGAGGAGAGAAGGTCTGACAAGAATAGGCAGCCTTTCAGAGGGGATGTCGCACGTGGTTGGGACTTTGACGGACCTTGCTTTTGCTGTCTAGGAATCAGTGTGGTCATTCATTTAACAGCTATTTAACAAGCCCCTCCTTGTGCTGGGCATTGTGATAGATGTGGGGGATAGAGCAGTGAACGAGACCCCCATGGTCTCTGACTTCACGGAGTTTATATTCTGACTAAGGAGACAGTCTTTAAAAAAACAACTAAGTATAGAATTGCAACTGTAATAATCATGGTGAAGGAGAAGGGCAAGATGCTAGGGGAGCTTCTGACCAGGGCCCTCATGTATTAGGGAAGTTGTCCTTGAAGTGACATTTGAGCCGAACCCTGAAGAAAAAGTAGGGGTGCAGGGGCCAGAGTTAGGGTTGAGGGCAGCGGCAAACAAGGCTGGTGGTAGCACAGTGTGGGTGGCCCACAGTGAGAAGGCTAAGGAGGTGGGTGAAAGCTTCTCTGTGCATGGCCTTGGAGGCCCCAGTCATTGCACCTGCACACCAGGAAGCAACAGGTTTGTTTTTTTTTTAATGTTTTATTTATTTATTCATAAGAGTCAGAGAGAGAGAGAGAGAGAGAGAGAGGCAGAGGGAGAGGGAGAAGCAGGCTCCCCGCCTAGCAGGGAGCCCGATGCGGGACTCGATCCCAGGACCCTGGGATCATGACCTGAGCCGAAGGCAGACGCCCAACCATCTGAGCCACCCAGGCGCCCCAGCAGGTTTTTGAAAGGTCGTTCTGAGTGCAGAATGGAGAAAAGATCAAAGTGAGACAAATACAGGTGTGGAAAGGCCAGGCGGCAAGCTATTGAGGTCTGCCTGCTGAGGGTCCAGGCAAAGACATGAGGGCGACTTGGACTGGGGTGGACACAGTGAGATGGAGAGTCCAGAAGAGAGGTCGGGAGGGGGAGGGCACGGTCTGAAGAGAGCATGGCTTGGCCAGGTCAGACAGTGTATGTGTATAAGTGGGGACCAGATTTTATATCAACAAGACTGTACTGTTTTTAGTAATACTCTCTTTCTCTTCATGCCAGAATCCCCACACTCCCAAGCCTGGCCCCAAGTCAGACCAGAACTTTAAGACTCAGTCATTCTTTTCCTAATCCCCATATACGGAAACAGTGCAAGATTTGGCTTGTGGGGTCACACCCTAGGCCTTCTCACTCCTTTCCCAGAATCTTGTGCTCAACTTTAACCGGAGACAACAGGCAAGGATGCTAGGAAGATAGAAGAGGGAAGAGGAAACTTATAATCAGTTAGAAAAAAGGAGTAGCTGAGTACATATGGGTTAACTATACATGCACAGTTGGAAAAATATGTTGGTTCGAGTTCCCCAGCCTCTCTGTCTTGGGTGGAGATAAAAATCACCCTTTCGGGCGCCTGGGTGGCTCAGATGGTTAAGCGTCTGCCTTCAGCTCCGGTCATGATCCCAGGGTACTCGGATCGAGTCCCACATCGGGCTCCCTGCTCCTTGCGAGCCTGCTTCTCCCTCTGCCTCTCTCTCTCTCTCTCTCTGTCTCCTATGAATAAATAAATAAAATCTTTAAAAAAAAATCACCCTTTCAAGTGAATGTTAGCTATAACCACGTTTGAGGCTCCTGTCTGCTGAAGCAACACCTAGTACTAGGCTTGGGCCTTGCAGTCACTTGGTCAGTATTTGTTGAATGGAAGCATGATTGCAGCAAAGTGTAAGGGCTGTCCCAAGATCCTGAGGTCTATATATTCTCAGCACACTTTAGAGTCCCCATCTCCTATCATTTCATTGTAGAAAGGAGGAGGAAATAGGGAACAAATGGGGCTTGCTTATTTTGTGGCATATGAAGTAAGCTTTGGGCCAGGAATTCTAGTAATATCTAGTTGACTAAGGCTGCATCTTTGCTTTCTTAAAGTAAGGGGATCATATAACAAGGGCTCTAAGTGTAATTTTTAGTCTAATGTAGTATGAAAAGCAAGGCCCAAAAACTCACATAGATTTGGGTGGGGAAAGAAAAGAAAGCAAGCCAGTTATTGGAGGCAACTAGAGAGCTTTCCCCCTTATATTTCAAAGTTAAACTGAGACAGTGCTCAAGTGTGCATTCCTCTCTCTGGGCTCCTGACTAGGAAGTGATTCCTTTATCTCTTTTTGTTCATACCAGCAGCTATTATTGTCTAAAACAAGTATTCTCACTTCACTAAAGTCCTCAGTTTCCCAACAACTTTCCTAACAACACAGGAAACCCAGCAACCTTGCCAAGGACCTGGGTTCATCTCAGTTTCTTCAGCCACAGCCTCTTAGGGTCCTTACCCAGGGTGGCCAAGCCTCATGCCTCCTTTCCAGGCACTTCAGTCTCTAAGGGCCAAGGGAAAAAAATTTTTTAACCCCTAGCAATAAAGATGGTTTTATAATTTCTAATGAATTCTATTCTATGTGGGAATGAGAGCAGGTATGGTGAGCCTGGCCAGGGATCTCTATGCTTAATCTGCTCTTGTAAACCGTGGCCTCTCTAGCTAGCGGAGCTCACTGGACTTTAGGATACAAGTAACAGGTAACTGAGGCCCTGGCAAGCCTTAACTGTTCCAAAAGAGGTTTGGGCAATGGTTGGACCCCCTTGATATGTCAAACGAGGTAGAAATCAAGGGCCAGTGGTAACATATCGAAACCTTCTTATTTGAAACACTGATGGCCAAGCATTTCCCTCATCTTTTCTCTTTATCTGAGGAGTCAGCAGGCATAATTTTCATATATTTTATTTATTTATTTTTAAAGATTTTACTTGTCAGAGAGAGAGAGAGAGAGCACAAGCAAAGGGAGCGGCAGGCAGAGGGAGAAGCAGTCTCCCCGCCAAGCAAGGAGCCTGACGTGGGACTCGATCCCAGGACTCTGGGATCCTGACCTGAGCCGAAGGCAGACACTTAACCAACTGAGCCACCCAGACGTTCCAGCAAGCATAATTTTCAAAGAGGGATTTTTGACAAAGGGCCTTCAGATAAGAATGTAATTATCAAAAATCAAATTTTCAAAAGGGCCTTTACACACTGTATAATTCTCCTTCCTTGTAATAGATATTCAAGCTGCTACTCTGAAGGGTCCCAATAGATAATAGTCATCGTTTCCTCATTTTGTTAGTTAGAAAAAATTGTGAATTCAGGAGATCTTCGGTCATAGGAGATCAATTCAAGATATCCTGTAACAAGGGTTGACGTAGAAACACGAAAAACTCCCAGTAGACACAAATTTAAGAAAACAAAAAGCATTAAGTTGGCTTTTTTTTGGGTCACTTTGAAGGACAGGCTGGGGCCTACTGGAGTCTAGCTGAACGGCAATACACCGGTTTGCCCTATGTTCCTCCAATAGGGTTTCCATGGCAATTCTGTAGATTTTCTGGTTTGTCAATAGCAACTGCCTTTGACTTGGCAACTAATGTAATTACAATAGACCTCAAATTCTAAAGACATAGTCACCCTACTTGGAGGAAGTTGTCTTGTTAGGGTCAGAATAGGGTATTTGGCACCCAATCAACTTCCACAAAGAATCATCTAGAAACTGTACTAATATGGTGTCCCTTAGCCACATGTGGCTATTTAAATTTAATAAAAATTAAATAAAAACTAAAAACTCAGTTTCTGAATTTCAAGTGCCATATTTCAAGTGCTCAATAACCACATGGGGCTAAATGGCTAACTCATGGGCAGTGCAGTTATAGAGTATTTCCATCATCATTGAAGTTCCGTTGGATAGTACTGATCTGAAAGAACCATTTATTTGTAAATATATCAATTACTAACTCAATTTGTAATTCATTTAAATTGGGACAACTCCCCAAATTCTTTCAGCCTCACTACAAAAACTGAAAAAAAAGCAATCTCCTCTCCACCTCTTGAAATGGTTCTTTAATAGTATTTCTATGTAGCTCCAAGTGGGGGGGAGGGTAGAGGGAGAAGTGTCCTTATTAGTGAAGTTTGGGGAATGACACATATTAGACAGAATCCACATTGTTCCTAAATTTGAAAGACTCATGGACAAAGGCTCTCCATATCTTGTATTAATTTAGGGAACTGCAGAAGGTCCTTTTGTCTTGCTTTAAATGTACCTTTTCCACCTGCTCATTGATGTATGTTCCTTCAACTGGGAGAAATAATTTTTTTAAACAATTACATATAAAGATTTAGTATAAATATCCTTGGGAGAAATACACTAAGCTGTGACTCCTGTTTACGACTTTCCAATAGGTTTTCATTGGAAATGGAAGAGAAAATCAAAGTTGCTAAATTCCTAGATTGAGGTAGAACTGGTTGAGAAGGATCAGAAGGAAAATGATTTGGAGTGGGGATAGATTTTTATGCTCAATTTTTGAAAGCTTGGCCTTTGGTATTTAGGGACTATATAATGACAACTGAATTGACAGAATATTCAGCTCTAGTTTCCATTTGCTTTGAAGGTGGGGCTTTCCTAAACCCTCAAGAGATTTACTGATTGCTGTCAGCATGAAAAGGGTCAATATTGCTTTAGGGTGGTATCTTAAAGATGCCCTTGACTCTTGGTGACATTACAGACTTTCAGAAAGAGGAACTTTGGGTAGCATCTTGTCCACTTCACTAAACCAAGAATTTGCAAATTCTCTTCTTTTAAATTTCAGGGGGCATTTTAAATATCAGAGGATATCACAAAATTTTACCTGAATTTCATTTCTAAGTTGCAAAACCTGGTAGATTAGACTAGACACTTCCTGCCTGTCATCTCTGGTCTCCAGCACGTGGCAGAACACCTAATGTTTGTGGAACTGCTGAGCTGCAGTCCCCTACTTTAAAGATGAAGAAAATGAAGGCTAGAGAAGGAAAAAGCTTCTCCTAAGGTCACAGAATGAGGTAACAGTAAGACAACAGTAGGACAAAATCTTCTGTGTGTACTTTCTACTCTACTCTGCCGGTTGCTCACAACTGCTTGCTTTCTTCAAATACTTAGGTCTGGAGGCTGGTACAGCATTTCACAGTTTAATTGGGTGCAATTATTGTTTCTCTCTTATTTTTGCATTTTTAAATTTATTTCTTGTCCAGCAGTGTTGAAAGCATCAAATGACAGTATTTTTCTTGTACTAAACAAAGATAGTCTAACATTAAAGAAAAAAAAATACTAGAAAGGGATTCAACAAAATATTACCAGCCTATCTTTCTGGGTGGTGGCATGAGAAACTAGTTTTATTTTCTTCCTTATCTTTTTTGGCACATTCCAATTTTTCTACAATGAACATTAATGTAGAAAGTTTTTATTAAATTTTTTTCTCATGAATTACTTTATAATCAGAGGAGATCATTATATATATAAAATCTCTTTCTCCCCCTATTTCTACTGTTTGAAAGGATCCTGCCTTCATTTAAATAGAGTGGAACAGTGGGCTTCCATTAATCAGGGTAAAGGGCACATTAATTATCCAACAGATATTTGGGACAGTCAAGGAGGACTCTCATCTGTGCCATATTTTCAGCTGAAACCAGCTCAGTTTCCTTTTCATTTTACAGCACATGTCTTGGCTTTCTGTAAATGTGCAGCTTTGCTTCATTCTCGCCAATCCATTGATTTTAATATTTCATATATGTGTGTGTGTGTTTTAAAAGAAAACCCCTTCATTTACCTACATAATTCAGTAAGGAAGTATAAAATATTAACCCTAGGGGTAGACTTTTTACTTCACTTGGCAGGTAAAAGGTAATAACTTCCTGAATATTGCACCTAAATGTTTTCCCACGATACATAAAGAGGAGGAGTATATTCCTAGGCTTTTGTATATGAGAAATAAAATAAATAAAAAATAAACCTCAGAAACTATTAATGATGTGTGACTGTGTGTGTATGAGAGAGAGAAAGAGAGATAGACAGAGACAGAGAGAAAGAGAGAGAAAGAGATTGAGAGAAAGAGAAGGAAGGAATGGGTCCTGCTCCTCTATTGGTTAGCCTGGGTATGTTTTAAGATGTTTTTCTGCATCTACCACCACACCACACACACACACACACACACACACACACACACACACACACACACACACACGTCTATGAAATCCCACAGAAGTTAAACTCTGAGTTTTTTCCAAAGAGAGGAAATGTGGAGAATTTGAATCTTTAAAAAAAAAAAAAGATTTTATTTATTTATTTGAGAGAGAGCGCACATGTACATGCGTGTACATGAGAAGGGGGGAGGGAGGGGGAGGAGAGAGACAGAGGGGGAGGGGAAAGGGAAAAGGCAGAGGGCCAAGCAGACTCCCTGCTGAATGTGGAGCCTGCCGCAGGGCTAGATCCCAAGACCTTTGCCAAAGTCAGATGCTTAACCAACTGAGCCACCCAGGCACCCTGAAAATTGGAATCTTTTAATAACTATTTAGACATTTGTTTCTTTCTCCTCTTCTCCTTTGCTGAACCCCAACCACCCTCACCATACCAAGTTCCCTTATGCTGCTAATCAAAATAAAAATCTGACAACGGCATCTGTTTTGCTACTTTTCAGCTTTGCCCAGATACTAACAATTAGGCGTTCAATAAGCTGTGCCAATTTACTCACTGACATTTTTCTATTTAATAGGTAGGTAATGTATATTATAAAATATGTTTTCCCCTAGGAGACTTAATAGAGGAGAGGTATTTCATTTAGAGGTTTTAAAAATGTAGCCAAAACCATTCTTTTCCCCGAGTTGGGTCTCATGTAAAATAGTGGCTCACCACTGAGCCAAGATTACTTCCTTGGTCATTTAAAAAATTTTTTTACTTTCCGCCATTAAAACTGCCTTTCTCAGTATCTCCTTCTCCAGGGGCCATGTGTGAAGACCAGGAACTACCCAAAACACTGTGGATTCATAGATTATCTAGTTCAGTTAATGATTTCAATGACCTCTTCGGGAAGATTCCCTTCTGAAAGCCACCTTTTAGTGACTCTGAGAAAGAAGGTTTCAGGAGACCCAAGGCCGGCAGGGGAGGTCTTTTCTTTGCACCCCCCACTTCCCTGGCTTTCCTATGCCCCTGCCTGTCCGTCTGCTGTCTCCTATGCCCCTGTCTGTCCGTCTGCTGTCTCCTATGCCCCTGTCTGTCCGTCTGCTGTCTCCTATGCCCCTGTCTGTCCGTCTGCTGTCTCCCTTCTTCCTTCTCCTCCTTCTTTCCCCTTCCTCCTTTTATTTTTACCACCTTTTCTCCTTTTCTCTCTCCTTGCCTGCTATTGAACTTAGCCATGGAGCAGATGGGTGGGCCCTTTAATGCTAAGATCTGAGTATATAGTCCTTGGGGATTACACCATGAGACTGTGGGAAAAGAAACTCCTCATATTTACTATGGTTATTAATAATAACAATTATCACTACTACCATTAAAGTTATTATAACTATAACAATTCTTTATTTTTGTATCATGATACTCATAAAAGAATGCTTCCACCTAATAGCTATCTGGTTTGATTCTTAGGGCCACCTTGTGAAGAAGGGCAGGCATTATTTCTCTTTTTCAGATGAAGAAACAAGGCTCCACGAGGTTGACCTGCCTGTAATAGCACAGGTAGCTAACAATGAGTTTGGGACTAGAACCTGAGTTCTGGTGGCTGTATTCTCTTAGATGGAGTTGAAACTGGATTACCATAATTTTAAGTTATAGTGAGAGGTGTCCAATAAAAAAGTTTGTCGTTACGAGTAAGTGCCAGTGTAGATAAAGGGTGTGTGCCTAACCAGCAATTCCTTACACACTTCGTAGATTTGGTTGAGCTGGCTTTTGCCTCATCTTACTTCCATGGGCTATTCCTGGAATACTCTTTGGTTGCCTCACACATTTGAATTTTAAGATGGAAGCCTAGGATTTAACCAGGCACAAACACACACAGGATTTGGAGCTTACTGTAAAACACTAAAATAATTTTCTTTTTACAAATGTGTTACTTTGGAGCGCCTGGGTGGCTCAGATGGTTAAGCCTCTGCCTTTGGCTCAGGTCATGATCTCCAGGTCCTGGGATATAGCCCCGCATTCCACATCAGGCTCCCAGCTCAGTGGGAAGTCTGCTTCTCCCTCTCCCCCTGCTTGTGCTCTCCCTGTCTCTCTCTCTCAAATGAATAAATAGAATCTTTTAAAAAATTAAAAAAAAAAACAAATGTGTTACTTTGGGGTGTCTTTATAGTAAAAATAGGCTTTTAGGGCAAAGAGGGGTAAGGGGGGCAATGTCAGTGAGTGGAGGACAACAAAGACAGTGGAGGTTAGAAATAGAGTTACAAGACAGCATGGGTGACTCAGGGCCTTGTGCAATTGTGGTGGCCTTGCTACTGAACCCGGGAGAATTTTGCTGTAATCTCCTGTGAGGCTCGCTCCAGGCAAGCTCGTGAAAGAACGGAAGTTTGTTTTTTTGTAATTCTTTCAGTACCCCCTCCCTCTGTATAACCAGAAATCCTTCCTAGACCCCTTATGCAATCTCCTAATCCCTCCTAAGGGCTCTATCAGTAACTCTGTACCCACTCCATACCCTGAAAGTATTCTAGGCCTTTTCTCCTTTTCCATTTTGGTTTCACTGCCAGAGAGCTGGGCTCCAGTCCTCAATGGTACCATTGTGTTACTCTAATCATACCTCAGGTGGCCATGTTACCTTTCTGCATTTATTTGTGGGGAAACTGAGACAGCTTTGTGTTACCTTTCCACTTTCTCTGGTGTACAAGCAACTTGGTGTGTGAAATCTTGAACTATGACCTTTAGGGGATAACTTTCAAGTTCACGGAGTAAAACTGTAGGCATCTCAAAATCAACATGTCTGAAAACAGTTTTCCCCCAAACTTGATCTTCTTTTTGTGCTCTGGCAATTCATTTCTTAGTAGAGTAGGCTTGGAATATGCTCAATTTTATATGGCAAGAGCTCGTTGAAATTTTCCCCCATATCCGTAGATTTCTCCAATTTCCTTAATCGGAGTGAATCCCTCTCCTACCTCTGTACCTTGGAGCCCTTTGCTTGTATCTACAGGAGAGCAAACCACATTGTATCTACTGTGGTCACTTCTGAGGATGTGTGCGGTCTCTTCTCCAGGATCCTGCAAGTTGCAACCTTTCTCTTCTCTGCCCTGTTATCTAGACCCTGGTATAGCACACGGGGCTGGTGGAGTGTGCTGGAATGTCACAGGTCTCTACCAAGGCATGTTCTTCAACTTAGCTATGCTCTCAAATGTGTCCTTAGTAAGAGCTCCTCCCCATTCTTCTCTGCAGGTATTCCAGTCGTGAGTATGCTGTTCCTTAGACACCCCCTACCCTGCCAGCTCCCTGGCTTACTCTCAGGAAAGAGGCCTGCCTCCTGTTTCATTCTGAAAATTGAGAACACTAAGGAAGAACTTTCTTCCTAGACAGTACTTTTTAGGCCAGAGATTTTTTTTTTTTTACAGATTTTATTTATTTATTTGAGAGAGAGAGTAAGCACGAGCAGGGAGTGGGTAGGAGAGGAGCGGCAGGCAGAGGGAGAAGCAGACTCCCCACTGGGCAGGGAGCCCGATGTGGGGCTCCGTCCCAGGACTCCAGGATCATGACCTGGGCCGAAGGAAGACGCTTAACCCACTGAGCCACCCACGCGCCCCCAGAGATTTTTTTTTTTTTTACCTGACCTTGCATCCTGACTCTACTATATGACAAGATGCCTTCTCTCTCCATACTGCAATTTCTTTGTCTGTAAAATTGAGATAATATTAGTGCCTTCTCTAAATGGTTACTATAAAGAGTGGATGAGACAACCTATGTAAACCGCTTAGCACAGTGCCTGGCACCATGAATATTAATTAATGTTGATACTAATAACTTCCTCTCTCACTGCCTACAACTTTATCTTTCTCTTAGTCCATTTTCTTTTTTCTTCCTTCTGCCTGGGGCTGATTCCACCTCACCTGTGATTTGTCCCCTCCTCTCTGTCTTCTCAGCTATCCAGCCTTATGAAGCACCTCTCACCCCAACTGCCCTGTTTCTTAACCTTTCCTCTCTATTGACTTTTTCCCCTCCACATACAAAGAGGTTCCAATTTCCTCGTTGTAAGATAACCCTCCTTCAATGCTGCATCTCTCTTTCTCCCTTCCTATATTGCTCCCGACCCTTCACAACCAAATTTCTCAAAAGGCCAATCTACACTCACTGTCTCTACTTCCTTACAGCCTCAATCCCCTGCAATCCCACTTCCTTCCATTTCCTTGCTAACACTCTTACCAATGTCCCTAATAACCCCTTACCAATGTCCCTAAAACCTAGCTAAATCCGGGGCACTCCCTCATGCCTTCACTTGGGGCTCTGATGTTTCTGGCCAAGCCCTCCTTGAAATTCTTCCATGAATTTTTCTACTTTGTTTTGAGTTTGTACGTCCCTGGCCAGTTCACTTTCATTTCCCCTTGGGCCACTCTTTCTCCAGTCCACGTTTACATGTTGGTATTTTCCTAGTTTGGGGCCTTAGACCTCTGTTCTCTCTCAGTTCCTCAGTGACCTCACCTATCCAGAGGTTTCAGCCACCACTCTTCTCGTGATGACCAGAACATCTGTATTTCACACCGGGGTTTCCCGCAGGTTTCTTTACCACCGGACTCCTCTTAAGGCAATAGTGTGCTAATGAGCTCTGTGACTCTTTGGGAGAGGGAATGATGGTGTCCAGGGTTTCTTATTTATTTGACCATGAAACCTTGGTTTTTTGTTTGTTTGTTTATCATGCAAGTTGCAACCTATCTCTTCTCTGCCCTGTTATCTAGACCCTGGTATAGCAGGTGGGGCTGGTGGAGTGTGCTGGGAAACACACTTGGGAAACACACTTTGGACAATGATGTTCCATTCCTTCTTATTCCCAGTCTGATTTAGTTGTGTTTCCTCTGGTGTCTGTAAGCATTTGCACACAGTCTATTCTACCTTCAGTGCACTGTACTCTGACTCTGCCACCAGCTCCTTGAAGGCAAGGCTTATATCTCTTTGCATCCGTTGCACAGTGCCTGGCATACAGAGTTTGCTCGAAAATACTTGATGAGTGAATAATGCAGGAATGAATGGTAACCTACTTCTTCCTGGCATAGCACAGAATATTCTATGGCACATTTAAAGTAGTACTGATTGGGCAGTACTTGATTCTGACAGTTGGTCTTGAACAAGTCTTATTCAAGGGGCTTATAGTAGCTGAAAAGAAATAGGAGACAAACTCTCTTTCCTCAAGGAAGACAAAATAAATTCAAATAGAGCCATGTGGAAATATTTAAGTGTTAAGTTGTGTGGGCCTGACTATTAGTGCTATGGGTACTCTGAATTTGTATTGATCATTGAGGTCTGGAGTAGTCAGATTTGCTAAAGAGTATTATAAATGGTACTTTAGTAAGACTATTCTGGCAGGAATATAGGTAAGAATAATTAAAAAGAGGGAGCCTGGGGATGCCTGGGTGGCTCAGTCGGTTGAGCGTCTGCCTTCGGCGCAGGTCATGATCCTCGTGCCCTGGGATTGAGTCCCACATCAGGCCCCTTGCTCAGCGGGGGGCCTACTTCTCCCTCTGCCTGCTGCTCCCCCTGCTTGTACCCTTGCTCACTCTCTCTCTCGCCCACGATCTCTCTAACAAATAAATAAAATCTTAAAAAAAAAAAAAAAACAGAGGGAGCCTGGAGAAAACTATAATGGCCAGGAGTGAGGAGATGTGGCCTGGCATAAACTATGGTGGTGGGAACAGTGAAGAAAAGGCAGTTCCTTTTCTGGTATAACTTGGTGATGATCAGAATGGAAGTGGAAGGACAGGAGACAAGTAAAAGAGAGTTTTCAGGTTTCTATCTGAGCCTGAAAGGACAGTGGCAGCACCAGCAGATTTGAAGAAATTGGGTTATTGCAGGTGTAGCCAATCCAAGCACTTGGAAGTCACAACTCTGGAATATAGTGAAAATTCTGTAGAACTAATTACTATGTAAGGCATAGACTACACAGAGACTTCGATTATAAATTTAAAGAATATGTCCAATAGCTGAGCTGACATCAATTGACTTGATGAGGTCTATAGATAGAAATGACTAATAACTTGCATAAATTTCAGACCAGGTTTGCTAAAAATGTTGTGCATGACAAACCATGAAAACAGTAATGAGAAGTCAGGATTTCACATAAGCAAGTAGCAATTCATTTTGTGATCCACTAATCCTGCTATTTGCAGCAAGTTCTCTAATTTCCCCAGCCAGAGGGAGATAATAAGAGCAAAACATGTCTTGACCATACATGTCTTCAAAATATTTGGTGTTTTCATGATAATTCAGTACAATGAAACATGCTGGCACTGTAAGTCAACACTTAACAGTAAATTACTTTAAGGAAACAAAATCAGTAGGTTTTAAAACCCAGACGCAGTTTAAAAGTGATGCAAGTGAGATCTGGCTTTACTGGAAACTCAGGCATTAAGAATCCTGAATTGGACCTTATTAACTTTCTGACTTTGTGCTTTTCATCTAAACTTCTTTTTCATCATTTATTGAACACCCCCAGCATGCTTACACCCACTTAGAGCATGCCATAGATGTAATCCTAGAAGGTCACGTTCTAAAAAAAAAATGGATAAATTCACAAAGATCGTTCTTTTCTGGATAAAAAAAACTGAAAGAGGATTATGAAGACTACTCATGAAATTCAGGGTGGGAAATTTATACCTAAATTCATGATATTTAGGTATAAAATCTGTCCATTTTATACAAACACGACATTTTGTCCAATTCTGAACCCCATTCTATAATGTTGTTGTCAAGTTAAATATCAAGGACAGAGCTGCTAATATCTCATCCTCCACCATATACAACTTTCCTACTTCAAATAAGAAATAAAGGAGTACAGTCAGAAGCATCATGACTCTTGCCATGTGCTGAGATATTATGAGTTCCTTCCTTTCCTTTTTACAATGTTCTTATAAGTCTGACCCCTCCCCTCCCTTCATCCAAACTAAGAAGTAGTGGACTCGTTGCTTCTTGTATTCTACCATTTGTTGAATGTTTCAGTATCATCTTGAATTCTTGTGCTTTCATCTAGGGAATTAGCAAGCTCACGAATCTTGGTCACCCATCTTGATTATGGCTTCCGTGTACAGAAACACTGAATTTTTAGTGTACATGTGAATGATCGTGTGTGGAATAAGCTTTCTAGGTCTGTTTAAAAGGCTTGATTCTGCACAACTGGCTGAACTTATAGCTAAGAGAAAAAGGTTTTATTACATAGATTTAGCTTTAGTCTCATATTCAAATGTTAAGAATATGCTCCCAAGACCCTCATCCAGGACATTAATAATTAAACTCAGATTGACTATTTTGGGCCAACATTCACAGAATGATTTCATCAATGATCACTGTTCTATGGGTGCTGGCCTTGGTTATTCATATCTTGAGCACTTACTCTGTAGGACCTTAAAATTAAGCCAATATATCCCAAAGGTATTAGGAAGAAAATCATTCTGTGGATGAACAGACTGTATTACACAGGGTTACAAAGAATTCAGAACCTTTAATGAGTAAATGGGCAATGTGACTTTTCAAGGGGGCAGAGTTACAGCAGGAAGTGTTTCCCAAATTTATGACAGTAGAACCACAGAAACATGCTCGGTCTCCAGAAGAACTAGCATCCTAACTGAATTTACACTGGGAAACCTCCAACTATCTAAATTTCCAAAGTGGCAGATCCCTGCAATCCACAGTCTTCTTTTCTCTTTCTCCAGGGGAAAAATGCAGAACATTCCATAGGCCTCTGGAACATGCCCAATGGCTGTTTGGTGTTGGACCAACTTTCAGTAGGGCACCAGAACCAGATGTATAAATACCAAACTAGTCTGATCATCTAACTAATTCTAGGGTAGAATGCAGGAATCCAGACTCAATGTAGGCAGTTTTTCCTATTATATTACACTTGGGGTTTGTGTGTGTGTGTGTACATTACACTTGTACAGAATCTTCAAGTTAAAAAATATTTTATATTAACTTTTCTATTTAACACTCTAGCTTAAGGCTAAAGCCAAAAGCTTTGCCTAAACCAATAAGCAATTATTAGTCATAGACTGAGAAAGGGGATGTGAAATAGAATGTAGCTTTATAAGTTTTTCTACAATCATATTAAATATTTGTGAGCATTTGAACTGTGGCTGAAGCCTACTTACCTGTTATTCTTACCTTATTTGGATAGCCTGTTACTGTGTTATAAGATGAACTTATTTGTTACCATTTCTCCGTAAGAAGCCGTTTTAATGGCTATCTGAGCAAGGAGTTGGTACTTTCCTGATGGATTAATATATTATTTTACTGATCTGTTTTAGTATTTCAAAACTAAACTCAAACTGGGTTGTCCTTTACCTTCTTTCTAGCATTAAATATTACAGTTATTCCTTTGCAAGTTTTAGGAAGTTTTGTTTATCTTCCAAGGTGTAAAACAGAATGACAAATGACAACATGTTCTTAGGAATACTGGCATTTTTTTATTAACATATAATGTATTATCTGTTTCAGGGGTACAGGTCTGTGATTCATCAGTCTTACACAATTCACAGCACTCACCATAGCACATACCCTCCCCAATGTCCATCACCCAGCCACCCCATCCTTCCAACCCGCCTCCACTCCAGCAACCCTCAGTTTGTTTCCTGAGGTTAAGAGTTTCTTATGGTTTGTCTCCCTCTCTGGTTTCATCTTGTTTCATTTTTCCTTCCCTTCCCCTATGATCCTCTGTCTTGTTTCTCAAATTCCTCATATCAGTGAGATCATATGATAATTGTCTTTCTCTGATTGACTTATTTCACTTAGCATAATACCCTCTAGTTCCATCCACATCGTTGCAAATGGCAAGATTTCTTTTTTTTTTTATGGCTGCATAATAAGGAATACTGGCATTTTTACAGTGCTATTAACTTTGAACAGTACTTTCATTTGTACTACTTCATTTGACCTTAACAATAGCCCAACAGGTAAACAAGATTAAGATCTTATTAAAAGGTTAAGTATCGTGAACAAAGGCAAGAAAAAGAAGAGAGCAAAAGCATACAACCAGAACTTCAATCCAGGTCTCCTGACTCAAAGTTTGGAGTTATTTCAACAAAAGCAGATTTCTTTCCCTCTCTAATATGGTGAGGTGTATACCATCAGACCCTCATGCTAAATATATTCAGCAATTAAAAATATACATCAGCCATTTCCATCTCTGATCCAATGTTTGCTTTCTACTCTACTTCATCAAGACCAACTGTTGTACCTAACTCAATTATTTTAAGATTTGGGGATAAAACAACCACCACCCAGAAACCATTAAAAAAGAAAAACAATTATCTTTACATGGTCAATTGTAATCACTTTTGCTTCCCTGTTTTGGGGAGTATTGTGAGATTTTCCTCGCTCTTCCTTTAATATATACAATTGAAGAATGCTTTTCTGTTAACCTTTATATCCATTTTATTTTTTTAAAAGATTTTATTTATTTATTTGAGAGACAGCGAGAGAGAGAGAGAGAGAGAGAGAAAGAGAGAGCATGAGTGGGGGTGGTGGTGGTGGTGTGCATAGGGGCAGAGGCAGAAGGAGAAGCAGCCTTCCCTCAGAGCGGGGAGCCTGACACGGGGCTCGATTCCGGGACTCTGGGATCATGACCTGAGCCGAAGGCAGATGCTAAACCGAATGCCACCCAGGCGCCCCTTTTATATCCGTTTTAGATTGCATCTCATTTCTTATTTGTCTTTCTCTCATCTTTCCTTATAAAAACTATTCTTCATATTACTCTTCGGTAATTCAGCCTCAAGGAATCTTGTCTAGGTATCAGAGAAAATTCCCTGAAATATGAGTGACTATAAAATTAGTTTTTTTAATGAAAAAATAAGAAAAAAGTTTTAATGAGTTGACAATAGTTTTGAAGTCATAATATGAAAGAATATGCCCATATATTCATTTCAATTCCTCTGGAAGTCTTTGAGGTGCTCTGCCCTTAGGTAGAACCTGGATAGAAGGACAGACTGCTGATCTTAGATGTAGGTATGTTCTGCCTGACCTCTTAACTCCCTCTTAGGTGTTGTGTTCTTGTAGTATCTCTATTTCTGACCTATCAAAACTTGCTCTTCGGAAAGAATCTGATATTAATCACTTATGCTTTGGTGAAATATTCCTTAAGCTTTTTTGAGGGTTCTCTTTCATGTTTGTGTAAAGAAAGATTTATTTCCTACGCTACCATCATTGCCCCCTCCTTCACACACACACACACACACACACACACACACACACACACACACAAATCATAAAGAATAAACTTCTACCTGTGGTTAAGGACAAGCCAGTCTGTGGGAGTTCTTCAAAAATAAACATATGAGAAAGGAATTAGACCTACAGCTAGGATCAACAACACTGTTCTTCCCTGGGGAAAAGTGTCTGCTAAAGTGAACCTAAAAGGAAAACCCAAATAATGTGGCTGCATAAACATTATAATGCATAGAGTGTAAATCAGAGAGGAGAGTCTTCATCCTGAACTATGTAATTATCTGTTAAAGAATAAAAAATATTTTATTTTATTTGGGGAGGGGATGCAGTATAGGTCTTTATTCTTTAGAGTGGTACCAAAAAAAAAAAAAATCCCACAAAGAACACAAACCTCTTTTAAAAAGATACCAATGAATTATCTTGACAGGAAGAAAATACCTGACAACGATGTAATTCCACATGTTCTGATAACATCAAGAAAGGACTCAAAAAGGAATCTGCACCTCAGAATTGTAGGATATTGAGGACTGTTGGGTTGGGAGGAGATAATGATTGATAGTGACTATTAGACTCAGCATGAACAGTCATATGCATCAAACTCTTTCCATTAAAAAGAGTTAATTTATTATTTAACTGATTGTAAAAATGATTAAGTCACTTTTACCATTGAGTAAAGTTATCTTTAAACTGATTTCTTTCATGATAACTATTACGAGAGTGAAAAGATGTCACTCATCTTTCCCTTTTTCTTCTACTATAATGAAATAATCATTCTTTGATTTGCACAGTTTATCAATTTTATTTTTTTATTTTTTTTAAAGATTTTTTATTTATTTATTTGAGAGAGAGAGAATGAGAGACAGAGAGCATGAGAGGGAAGAGGGTCAGAGGGAGAAGCAGACTCCCTGCTGAGCAGGGAGCCCGATGTGGGGCTCGATCCCGGGACTCCAGGATCATGACCTGAGCCGAAGGCAGTCGCTTAACCAACTGAGCCACCCAGGCACCCCCAATTTTATTTTTTTTAAAGATTTTATTTATTTATTTGAGAGAGAGAGAGAGAGCACAAGTGGGGTGGGCGTGTGCAGAGGAAGAGAGAGAAGCGGGCTCCCTGAGCAGGCTCCCTGCTGACATGGGACTGGATTACAGGACCCTGGGATCATGACCTGAGCCGAAGGCAGATACTTAACTGAGCCACCCAGGCGCCCCCAGTTTATCAATTTTAGAGCTACTTTTGAGTATGTTATTAGTTTTTATTTTTGATGAGACAGTATCTACTTGCCAATACATCACATACTTTATTATAATCTCATCGATATCAGAATTTTAAAAAAATAGGCTTCTCTAGGTGGACTGGAATTTATCTACACTTCAGTGATATACCCATATCAATTACTATTAAGTTATTGGGTCGAGTTATTTGCAATGATGACTTGCATTCTGAAAGTATGACAGGAAACCCTAAAATCTTTTCAAAACTACTAGTGCTAGAAATCAACACATAAGTGTGGATTTACAGATGAATACAAAGGAAGAGACTGAAGCATAACTTTTAATTATGTATAAACTGAGGCCTAGGGATAGCTAGGGGCCGCCAGTTTATAGATTTTCCAGTGTTTTCTTCAAGGCCTCTAGTTGTGGGTATGGGAGATTATTTTCTTCCTTTGTTAAAATTTTAAGGTTGTGGGAGTCAAAAACCATTTGCTGTATTTTCTCTCTTTTCTACCATGATTCTTTTGTTGGGGTGTTAAGATAACGTATCAACAAAAAAGCCAGGCTGGAGCATTTGTGCCAAGTCAGACTGAAGTCCACTAGGGATGGGACTAGAAACCAGGAAGCAGGTTTTGGCAGAGGGGCATGCATCATCCCATTTGGGAAGAGTGGGGATAAAACAGAATTTAGCAGCCATACTACTGCTGTCTATTCAGCTCTAAATGTAGATAAGCTTGGCATCCCTTGGCTTGAGTGCTTGATAGGGGTTCTCTGCTTTTATACACAGAGATTTATAGCATTAGGATATTTTGAAAGTTTTACATGACTGAAAGTTACTGTTTGGCTCCCTCTTTAGTAAAAAAACCATCCTAGATAGATTAGGGTCCAACTGTACTTCACTCGAAGACAACCCTTGCAAATCCTATCTATTTGAGAGTTTTTTCTTTTCTTCTATCCTACATGTAGTAGCTAGTCTCCAAAATGGTGCCCAATAATCCCTGCCTCCTGGTATTCACATCTTTGTGTCTCCCTTTCCATGATGTACTAGGGTTGGTCTGTATGACCAATGGAATAAGGCATAAATGATGCTATGTTATTTCCAAGACTAGATTGTAAATGACTGTGGCTTCTATCTTGGATGCTCTCTCATCTGCTTGGTTTCCTCTTTCTTTTTTTCTCTCTCACTCTCTTTCTCATCACTTACTCTGTGGGAAACCAGCTGCCATGCCATGAAGTCATCCAGGCAGTCTACTACAAGAGAGCCTTATTACAAGAGCGATTCTTGTAGTAAGGAATGGAGATTGGCTAACAATCTTGTGAAATGAACTTGGAAATGGACTCTTTGATTCTAGCTGGACCTTCAGATGACTGCAACTCTGGTCAAGAGCTTGACTGCAACATCCTAAGAGCTCGTGGGCCAGAACAACCTGCATAAGCCACTCCTGAGTTCCTGACTCTCAGAGACTGTATGAGATCGTGTTTATTGTTTTAAGCTGCTAAATTTTAGGGTAATTTGTTAGCCAGCAATCGGTAACCACTATATCACAAGTGTACTAAACTGTGAAATACTGGCTTTATGTTAGGTTGAAGAAATGACCTCTCTTACTGTTTTTGCAGGCGGCAATTAATTGCTCACCAGTGCTTTCTCAGGTGCTTTGCAAAGCTACTGCAGACAGTAATTGACTTGATGATGTCTTATTCCCTGACAGAGTTCATTCAAATCATGAAGGATAAAAACATTACTCTCAGGTATCTATTGGACCTGAGCTTGCAATTATCATGACTTCTGAGTGATTAAGCAGCACAATGTGTTTTATAGCTGTTTTTATCATCTCTTATTTTCACAAACGTGGGATAAGATCAGTTTCATTCAATAATAGAGAAATCATGGCATGAAAGTTAAGGACTACTTGGGGCTACTAAAACCACTGACCAATTTACATTTATGAAGTGACATTACTAGCGTATTTGATATTTGAGTGTTGGGAAAGGTCATTATGTATGCTGAGATTTTTTTTCTCCTTTACATTTTACTATGCTTTCTAGAATCTTTACAATCTGCATTGGTTGTTTTTGAAGTAGTAATAAAAAAGAGCTAAAATTTTAAATATAATTCTTAAGCTTCTTATTACAGAAAATTTTAAACATATACAAAAGGAGAGAGTGTGTGAATCCTCATGTAGCCCCCACCCAGCTTTAACATGGTCAATTTTGTTTGATCTACTCTCCAATCTGCTTGCTGCCTTCCTGGCTCACCTGTACTAGATTATTCATCACATTCTTTCAAAAGACAAGGTAATTTTAATAATCCCATTTCAAAGCTGGAAAGCAGAAACTTACCTGTTGTTCTTATGGATTGGTTCTAAGGAAAATGTGCCTTAGCTGAAATATGTTTTTATTTTAGCAAGTTGTGTAATTGGTCATCGACCTATATTTTATGAATTCCTGTAAGCTAACATGGAATTTTCACACATTATTATGGTGGTTTTATGTATTCATATATGGAATTCTGGGTTTCTGAAATTTTTTCCCTGACATTTTAAGATCTGCTGGAAGATTCATAGATTGATTATAATAAACAAACTCCCTTGATAATGGAGTCGTCTTTAGAAAATCATGGTTAGAACTTGGGATGGTGCTGACTACAAATGTACTTGTAGCTAAGTAGCAAAAGGTCAAGTTAATGGGTAGGCACTGAAGGCTGATTTCCCTGACCTCTTAAAAGTACCACCCAGAACTAGTATACAAAGTGATTCATTCACTCAAACATCTTCCCCTCCCTTTGATAGAACCCCCAGGTGCTGTGGGGCCTAGATGTCTTCATGATTATTATTGCATCTGGTGTCATGTTTTTCCAGCTGGTGCACTGTCTCCCTGTGGGAGATTTATTGATGTTCACCCCTCTACCAGCCTCCTGCTTGCTCTCTGGGGGCTCATCCTATGACCCTACTCTACATAGGCAACCTCTTCTAACCTGAACCGTGATTAAATAGATGGGCTTAAAAGCTGCTTATGGATCAAATGGCTCATCAAAAAATTGCTAGAACTGACTATAATTAAAATTTCAGTACTGTGAATTTCAACTCTGCCCCATCCTCAACCACACATAAGCAAATCAGAATATTACTTTTGATCTAGGAGCTTTGGACTTTCCCCTTCCCTTCCCTTTTTTCCTTCCTTCCTTCCTTCCTTCCTTCCTTCCTTCCTTCCTTCCTTCCTTCCTCCCTTCCTCCCTCCCTCCCTCCCTCCCTTCCTTCCTTCCTCTATTTCTAGAAATAAGAAATGAATTGGGGCCCCTGGGTAGCTCAGTCAGTAAAGTGTCCAACTCTTGATCTCAGCTCAGGTCTTGATCTCAGAGTCATGAGTTCAAGCCCCATGTTAGACTCCATGCTGGGTGTGGAGCCTACTTAAAAACAAGAAAAAGAAAAGAAGTAAGAAATGGATCACAGTCTCCTAATATTTAAATCCCTTCAAAACAGAAATGAAAAATTATCTAACACTTCAAACACACCATTATTTTGCACAGAAGCTTAAAACAAGCTGGATCAAGGATACATTTTGAGGACTATATTCAGAGGGTCAGACAATGTTCTTAAAGAGTGTATTTTAAAAAGGTTCCCTTTTAGCAGAATTAGTTGGCCTCCAAATGACCATCTTCACATTCGTGCCTTGCAGTCTGGCTATTAGTGGTTCTACTCAGGGCTCCATTTTGAGGTGTGTTTCCTGCCTTGATTTCTCTTAGGGGGATCTCCTGACATTAGCTTTGGTTGTCTTCCCATGATTTTGTCTCATTTTACTGACCCTGAATACTATTTTCCATACCTCTTTTTTAGCTCTGATTATACTGACTCAAGTTGAAAAACTGAAAAGAAAAAAGATGGTTTTAAAAGAAAGAAAAAATACAAAGGGGGGTTGTTAAAAAATTAGGAAAAAAATAAGAGCATGAAGAAGCTACCATATATCTTTGTTTGAAAATAGTCATTTGTCAACATTTTGTTTTATTTTTAAAGATTTTATTTATTTATTTATTTGAGTGAGAGAAAGCACAAGCAGGGTAAGGGGCAGAGGTGAAAGGGACAAGCAGACTCCCCACTGAGCAGGAAGCCCGACATAAGGCTCAATCCCAGGATCCCGAGATCATGACCTGAGCCAAAGGCAGACCCTTAACTGACTGAGCCACCCGGGTGCCCCAGATATTGCTCTTTAAAAGCAGATTTTGGGGTACAGTGGAAACACTGCATGGGTAGTTAGTAGGTCATTTTAAACGTTTGATTCAAAGTAGCTGTTATACCTCTTCAGGCTTCAAGGAGATGTGATTGCTGGTGGTGGGAGGTAGTGCCATGGTTCAGTAAGATTAGAGAGAAAACTTCTTTAACTGTAAAAGGATAAGGATGGCATGACCATTAGAGGTGTGTGTACTCATAATCAACTCACAGTGGCTTTCTTACAAAACCACCTAAGGCAGTGGGGAGTAAAGACGGCTCCCCCGTTCAGGAAAGATAATGATGGGAAATGGCTGAGTAGAGAGAGCTGAGGGACACCTATAGAGGATTAAGCAGGCAAATTATTTCCACTGTAAGTTCTCCTAAGTGTGGAGTAGGGATTCCTAAAAACGTATATAGTCCTGAAGCAGCCAAAAGTAGATTTAGCCAGAGTTGAGTTACAGGCGCCTGGAAACCACTGACTTTTTGCCATAATAGCCTCAAACTTGGCTCTCTGGGACTCTGGAGGAGTCTTAGCACACTCAAAGACTTCATTTCTTTATCCCCAAAGAATATGTTTGAGCAAAGCAAAAAAACAATTCCCATCATACCTGAATTAGGACAGAAAGACTTACCTTTGAGAATATCTCTTCTCCTGAGTGCTTGATCACTGTTGTCCACACACACAATGTGTACTATTAAACTGAGGATTGTGGTTACCTTTGGCAGATAGGGAGGGTCAAGGGATTGGGAGAGGGCATAAGGGGAACTTCCAGGGTGCTAGCAATGTTCTCTTTCTCAGTCTAGTTGGAAGCTACATGGGTGTTTGATCCCATGTGATAATATATGCTTTGGTTCACTTTTCTCTGTGTTATATTTTATAATAAAAATGTATAAAAATGCAAGAATTTCTTAATTCAGGGAATTCCTTAAAACAGGTTATTCTGTTGATATATGCAAAATTTATAAATTTTGCTTCCTGAGAATTGGTGAGAAGCATATCATACCTGAATTTGGACAACAGTGAAGAAATCAGTTAACTATTGTCTGGTGTTAGACTAAGCTCTCTGAGAGTCAGGTAAAAATTAATAGACCAGCTGCTCTGTAGATAAGTAATGGAAATCAGTGCAGTAAATTTGGTACATGTTTCAGGTATTAATTTATCCTATTTAGACTTTTCTTGTGCCACATATCAGAGAAGATATCATAAATGCAAACAAAAGCCATTCCATTTAAAATTCCTTTTGTTCGTGGGCTCCCCCCCCCACATATATCCTAACTCCTAATTAGCCTGATTATACCATGTAGATGAGACACTGACTTACATACTTTTGCATCTCATAGCACATAGTAATGAATTAGGTACATAGGTTTTTACTGCCTGTATTTCATTACTGTATATATATTTGAAAAAATATCACTAATTTTTCCACTAGTATGTAATTTTGGTTTATATCAAACTTTTCATCACCCAGGAGAAAAGGCTTTTTGTTATTCTGTTGATATGTGCAAAATTTATAAATTTTGCCTGAGAGTTGGTGAGAAGTATATCCATACCTCAGTTTGGACAATAGTGAAGAAATTAGTTAACTATTGCCTAGTGTTAGACTAAGCTCTCTGAGAGTCAAGCAAAAATTAATAGACCAGTCTCATTCCAAAACAATTCTGAGGAAGTTGTTGCTTATGATATCATTTTGGCAAGAAAAATACCAATTTTACATGATTGCAAGCAAATTTTAATGCTGTTCTAGTGGCATGTAGAAAGGGTGTGAGAAGTTTGAGGGTTAGAGTGGCTGAACTCTGAAGCTTGAGGAGTCTTTGTCTTTAGAGCACTCAGCAATCGACTCCTCCTGGACCTTTTCTTCACTCCTCCGTCCGAAGGAGGGAATGGAGAAAAGGAGCAGCTAAACAGGAGTTGGGCTCAGTGATTCTAGAGCTAGACTAGATATTTAATGCTGAACTATCTCTTAAGATCTGGAGATCTGGCATTTAAATCAAGTCTTTCTTATTGTTGCCTGAATTTTCTCAAAACTATTAAGTAGTTCTTTTATGTTAGTCAAATAGCTCCTGGAATGTCTTAACTCTTTCATAGAGCCTGTGTTAGGAAGAAGGTGGTTATTTGGAAAGAAGGTGACTTCGTTGGGCTTGGAATGCCTATGGCAACCCTTTCTCTTACCATTCCCAAAACTTATCTTTGAATTGCACATTTTGGAAAAGGGAACTTTACTTCTGATGGTTAGGTCTGCAAGG
This sequence comes from Callorhinus ursinus, assembly GCF_003265705.2. NCBI lineage: Eukaryota > Metazoa > Chordata > Mammalia > Carnivora > Otariidae > Callorhinus > Callorhinus ursinus. The sequence continues at coordinate 53,510,104 of NW_027397064.1, read as the reverse complement.
TGCTTTATAAAAGCCTATCTAATCCACTGGCTAACGGTTGTGGAGCACTGCTCTATGAGATCCCCTACTTTCACCAAGTGCTATTATCCAGAAAGTCAATTTGTAGAAAAGCCAGAAGTCCCAAGAACAGCTGTTGGGTAATTCTATCTGTAGCTATAAAAACTCTGCCTCCATTAAAGTAAGGAAGGACATAGCGTTCAGTAATGAATGGAAAGAAAATCTCGGTTGCAACTCAGCTTTACTTCCTCAGGTAAGTTAGTGTCTCTGAGCCTCAGTTTTTTTAATCTGTAAAATGGAGATTACTTGAGATCTAGCATTAAGCACAGTGCCAGTCACGAAGTAGGCGATTTGAAAATGACAGCTATTTGCTCTAATGGTTACAGGCAACGAGTCAGTTTTGAGCTACTTCAGTGACGCGGAGGGGCCACGGGGAGTAGTAGGAGCTCATTCAGAAGAAGAATGGCGCTGCTCAAGTTGTCAGGTCCAGAGCACCCTGGTCCTAGGCGTCTGCCCTGGAAAGCTACTCCGGAGGCCCAGGAGACACCCGAGGTCACCACCCAGGGTACTAGGCCATCTTGGGACGCTTGTGGTTTGGAATCTGGTCCAGCTCAGCCCAGCCCGGTCTGGGCCAATCAGGGGACAGCTCAAACTCACCTGCTCGGCAGGTGCTCGCCGTCCGAGGCATGACCGCGGAGGGCCGGCGGGCGCGGTGGGCGGGAGCTGAGATGGTGAAGCTCCCGGCGCATGGCACCCGCCGCCCAGTCGCCGCGGTGGCTGCCGGGATGCGCCGCAGCGAATGGTCGCGCCGGGCGCCGCTCTGAGTGACCTTTCACCTGCGCCCAGCGGTCTTGGGCGGCAGCACAAGGCGGAAGCCATGGCGGAGGCGGCGGCTGCAGCGGGTGGGACGGGCGTGGGCGCGGGCGGGGGCTCCGGCTGTGCAGCGGACCGGGACCGGGACCGCGCCGGGCGGAGGCTCCGGGTTCTCTCGGGCCATCTCCTGGGCCGGCCCCAGGAGGCTGTGAGTACCAATGAGTGCAAAGCGCGGAGAGCCGCGTCGGCGGCCACGGCGGCGCCCACTGCCGCTCCCGCCGCGCAGGAGTCAGGCACCATCCCCAAGAAGCGGTGAGTAGCGGTTCTGTGGAGCTGGCTGGCGGCAAGACCAGGCCAGGCCTGTGCTGCGGGAGGGCTTGGCAAGGTGGGAAGGGAGGTGACACCGGTGGGAGGAAGACATCCTGTCCCTGAAAGTGAAGACGCGTCTTTCGAGAGAGGACGAGACCCTGGACTCTGGCAGGAAGGGGGCGGGATGGAATGGTGGATTTTGGTCACTATTTGAGAGTAACAAATCTGAAGAACTCTTACTGGGGAAGGCTTCAGGGGGACCCGTTTTCTTGGATTCTTAATGCCAGGAATTCATTATCCAGAATTAATACTCACGGATAAGGTCTTCGAATGGATAGAGAGGTTTCTAACATGATCCTGCAAGAAGATTTAAGTTTGCACTAGATGATGGCTCTCTTCTAATTCGCGCAAGCCTGGGTGTGGGGAGATATGATGGTTCTTGGAGGAAGGTGCTGACTGGTTTCTGTGGGGCAGGTTTCCATTTGCTTAGGGGCATGGTCTTTGACTTTGAGGGAGGAAAGTGAGGGATGGGTAAGAAGCAAAAAACTTAAGACACTAGTTAATGATTTAGGTTGTGGTGGTAACTGAACTCTGGTGTAACTAGAAGCTGAAAGACCCTTGCCTGTGCATGAGGATTTTTTTAAGAGATCTTGACTTAACTACTTTTTGGAGAAATCTTAAATGCTGATGGAAGCTACCGGAGAAGATATTTTCTGAGATGTGTCTTTGTCACGTGGATGAACTTTGAGAATGAGAAAAAGTGTTGCTAATGTTTAATGGTACTGCCAGTGTGCCAGAGATTGTGTTAAGTCTATTATTTCTTTTACTCCTCTCCAAACTCTGAGGTAGGTACAGTTATCTACAGATGAAAGATAAAACAGATTTACGAAGCCTGGTTCAGATGTGGCAAGTTAGAATTCCAAAGTACGTCATATTAACTTTAGGGCCAAGTTCTTAACTTGTACTACTTATGATGAATTCTTTCAGTAATTCCACATTCATGAGCCCTTCCTCTGCTAGTTATATACTCTACCAGGAATACAGAGATTTAAAAATGCAGTATTTACTTAAGAACTAGTAGCCTAGTAAGGTAAAGTCATAATACAGTGTGATAAGAAATTTATCTGATAACCATAGCAAATGGTCACTTACCTCAGTTTTAGGTCTGTATGTCGGGTGGGGGGAGGCTTCCGAGAGTAAGGATTGAGTAAATCTTGAAGTTTGGGTTGGAAGTAACCTGCCAAAGGAGAAAAGTGTTCTTGGCAGAAAAACTGTGTTCACAGGTAAAGCAGTGAAAGTCAGATTAGGAAACTGTTGGGAGTTCAATGTGGTGGGAGGGGGTGAGAATAACACAGGATGAGGGCTGGAGGCAAGTCTTGTTTGCAGGATTTTATGTGGGGCAAAACGTGATTCCATTTACGTTTTAGAAAGGTCACTTGGGGAACCAATTGAAGAAGATTAAGCAGAAGGTTAAGGGCTGGGAACCAAGACCTGAGTTTGAATTTCCACTACACAATTCTAGTTGTATGACCTTGGGCGAGTCACTTAACCTTTTTCAGAGCTTCAGTCCCTTGTCTGTGAAAATGAGGACAGTAATTCCTGCTTTGCAGTGTTGCTGTGAAAATTCAACAATACAGAGTTCAGTGATCAAGTGCTTAGTGCATTGCCGGTTATATAACCCCTCAAATGAAATGGTAGGTGCAATTTTCATTGAGTCCAAGGACAGGGAAGCCAATTAGGAGACTATTACTCTGATGACAAATACTGCCATTCTGAACTGAGGCATAATATTGGGAGTAGGCAAACCTATTTGAAAAAATATTAAGACATAAATTTTTTATAACTTGTTTACTGAATGATGGGCGAGGGAGGAATCAAGGATCACATCTTGGCCTCAGGCTACACTTGATGTTATATTAGCCATCATTGGGTTTAAGACGTTTTTTTCCCAAATGGCTTCCTGTACATTTATGTCTATTCATTTGTATGTATCTCTGTGATTGTACATTTTTATGCGTGTTCATATTCTTAGAACTAAGTAGGTAGGTCAGGTGTTCGTTTTTTTGGTAAGGTGTTCCTTGTAGTTGGATTTAGGGGCCTTGGTCTGCAGCAGTCAGAGAAAAATAGTAATGTTTATAAGGCACACTGGGGTAACGAATGAGGCTTCCCATGGCTAAAGGTGACTAGTTTGTGTGGTTACTCCATAGGCAGAAGGCACAACTGTAACGTATTGTTGGTGTAGATTACGGGTAGAAAGCTCTGGTCTTTGGTTCAGAGTTAGGTGTGGCTAGTGGTAAAATCTAGTCCTGTACAACTGTTTTGGAGTTTGAATCAAAATATGAGGGAACATAAAAACTTTTGTTAGATGGAAGAGTGATCTCCCTCGGAGAGTGATTCTACTTACTATATTGTTAATGGGGAACCAGGGTCTCCCTTCAACTTCCTCCTGCTTAGCTGGGCCTCAGTTTGCCAGCAGCAGAGTTGAATCTTAAGGGAAGACAAATGATGGAGCAAGGACCCAGTGTGTAAATCTAATAAAGTGTGAGTGTGACTGTATGTCTTATTTTGGAATCATTTGGTGATGTGTGTTATTTGTACAACTCCTTTTCTCTGATTACCTTGGATGATGTCATTGGTTGTAATTCTTCTATCTCAGGGCTGGTTATCGTCATGGAATTGAAGGAGTGACTTCTTGAAACTTCATGTTTTCATTTCCCTTACAGGATAGTCACACGTATGTTAATTTATCTAATGTTTATAGAGTAGTTGCTTTATGACAAGTATTGTCCTAAGCACTGAAGGCAGAGAGATGAATAATTATCCTTGGCCTCAAAGAATTCACAATAGTAAGGGAGATACACATTTCAGTACAGTTTGAGTGGAGCTGCTATAACAAAGGTACAGATGTAGCACAAAGGGAAAAAAGAGTGATTATCCTTGGGTTCAGGGGAAGCTTTCTGGAGACATTTTAAAATATGGATGATGGTGTGGCAGATTGGATGGTGAAGACAGTTCCAGGCAAAGGTAATAGCATATGGCAAAGCAAGGGGGCATGAAAGTACCTATTGTATTTAGGTAATTAAGCAATTCAGTATTGGTAGAGGTGGGAGTGAAGTAAAAAGAGGAGGGCCCTGGCAGGTCATCAGTCCATTAATTCATTCATTTACTCATTCATGTGTGACTATTTCAGTGCTTACTATGCAACATATAGCGGTGGACAAAAACTCTGCCCTTAGGGACTTACATTTTAGTTGGGATGGGGATAGCAAACAAGTAATATAGTATGTCAGATGGTGATAAATGTAATAAAGAAAAATGAAGTAGCCAAGAAGGTTAGGTGATGGCAAACCCTTGAGGCAATTAAGCTGGGAAGAGACTTGGTCAGATTGGGTTTTGTTTTGCATCCAGCTACAGTATTAAGAATGGGCTGGAGAAGGATGAGGTTGCACATAGACCAGTTAGGGAGCAGAACAGGTGAGAAATAATGAAGGATTATATCAAGATGATGGCAGTGAGAATAGAGAAGAAAAGATGGATTTGAGTTTTGCAAAGTAGTGCATTAGGTAGTACATAAAATTATGTGACTATATGCCATGGGAGTTTGGAGACAATGATAATAGAAAAGGGCTGGTAAAAGTCCTGAGGAATGTGGATATTTAAAAGGGCTGGCTGATCACAACCTGTTGCACTTATCACGTTGGTCCCCTATGAGTTGGTTCTAGTTACTTCTATCCAGGAACATATATTCTCATTATTTGAAGTTATTGAGCAGAGTTTTAAAAGAGTGATGGTTTACTTTTGGACTCTCTGTTTTTCTTTAAGTTGCATGAAGTTTCTCTTTTTCATCTTGCCACTGGATGCAGTTATAGATTCCTAAAAATCACAGTAAATGCCAGTTAAGTATGTGACATTTTTATGCCTTGGTTTTGGATTTTTTCAGTTTAAAAAAAGCTATTGTGGGGCGCCTGGGTGGCTCAGTCGGTTAAGTGTCTGCCTTCAGCTCAGGTCATGATCCCAGGGTCCTGGGATCGAGCCCCGCATCGGGCTCCCTGCTGGGCGGGAAGCCTGCTTCTTCCTCTCCCACTCCCCCTGCTTGTGTTCCTGCTCTCGCTGTGTCTCTCTCTGTCAAATAAATAAGTAAAATATTTTTAAAAAGCTATTGTAATGTTAGAAAAAGAGAAGAAAAAAATCCCTTGTGACATCCGTCCCTCCGCACTGTTAACGGCTTTCCCAGTTGTGGTTTGGGTTAGTCAGAACTGTTCTGTGGCAGTTTTTACAGAGGTTATAAACTCTACTGCTTAGATCAAAGGAAGATCTGATTAAGACTGCTACTAATTGCTTAATTTACTTATACTGCCACTTATACACACCATTCTTTAAAAAAATCATGTATTAACATCTCACAGAAGCCTTGGTAGATGTTTTCCAGAACGAAAAAGCTGAGTTAACCTCATGTAAATAAATGTTTCCTAGGAGGGCATCTTTGTCATGCCAAGTTTCAACCATTTGTGATTAAAGAGATCATGATCAAATACAGTGTCATATAGTTAAGGGATTAGTTTATATTGTACTTACTGAATAATCTACAAAATATATGATCCTATCAAACTGAAATTCATAATTTTAGAAAATGTAATGCATGGTTTTAAAAAATACACCAACCTATTTCCTTATGTGAGTGAATTTTGCTGTTTCGTTTGTGCGAGAAAACAATGTTGAGAATAAAACAGAAGCATACATCTCTTAAATTGCAAGTATCATTTTGGGATGGACCACATTTTCTGCAAGTAAACTTCTTTATGTCAGGAATTTACTTACTATAAAGCCACCTACTCCTAGTCACTTAATAAAAAATATCTAGGAATAAATTAAGTGATCTATTTTTAGGCTGCAGAGGAATGGAGTGCTGTTGTAGTCAGATGATATACTTTATGGAACACTTTAAAAGCAAATGCTAAGCAAGTATTACTCCTTTCAGTTTTATTTTCTTATTTATTGAGAAGAGAGTTTCTGTTATTCAGCAGATTAGTATGTTAATTTCAACTCCAAACCAAATCAAAGTATCCTGAGTAGAGTTTACTCTTTTGACATGAAGTAGTAATCGCCCTCCCCCCATTAGTATTTTCTTAATTTTTAGGCTTTAGGAGTAATATTTAATTTTATCACTGTCCCACATCTGAGTTCAGAATCAATTGAGAATACATAGAGTATAGACAGGTGGAGATAAAAATGTCAGCTTTATTACAAATAAAGCTGGTTGGAGAATATGGCTTAGATTTGGACTGCCTGAATTGGATAGACAGTCACAGGTAATGCTGGACCACAGAAGGCCTCCCCTGCAAGGGCAGAGCCAGCTCCGGTAAGCCTTATACATGGCCCTGAGAGAGACAGGAGTATAACCACTTTGTAGCTGATAGATTCTAAGGAGAAAAAAGGCTGACTCCAGAAGCCTGGTGCCTCTTCTCAGAAATTACTAACCAGGTAAATCACTCCTCCCATGAGAAGGGATAACTGTGTGACCATTGGGGAGATACGACCAGGACAGTTACTCTTCTGAATTCCCTCCAGATTGGAAACTAGATGCCAGAGAATAGAGGTATTGCTGATATATTTTTGGGTAAATTAAGGGAAAGGGTTGAAAACTTTATGGTAGGTAGTCTTCTACTTGCATCATTTGCATGTGTCATCCTCATTGCCTACTGAATACATCCGCAGTTTCCTTGGTTAGGGCAGTTAAGGTCTTCCAGGGAAGCAAATGGGCCTTTCTAGGCCTCTTATTTTCTTGATACCTACTATGTACTCTAGCTATACACCAGTATTATTGCTATTCCTGGGACATGTCCTTCCTTTCCCCTTTTCTTTCTTTGATATGTTAATGTTTCCAAAGAATAGTACACATAGTACTGATGGTCCAGGGATAATTTGGGGTGGTACGTGGCTTACAATCTTACTTGGGTAGTTATAAATGTTTGTATATATACTTTTTTTTTTTGCTAAACTTTATTGAATTATTATATAATTTATTATAAAAGTAAATGCACAAATCATAAGTTTACAGCTTAATTACTTTTCACAAAGTGAACACATCCATCTTATCGGTATTTAGATTAAGAAACAGCATTACAAGTCCCCACAAGCCTTCTTCATGTTCCTTTTCAACTCCCACTATAGTTTGGATTTGCTTGTTTTGAACTTTATATACATGGAATCATGCAGTGCATATTCTTTTTTTTAATATATATGTATTAGAGAGAGAGAGCAAGAGAAGGACACAAGCAGGGGGAGTGGGCGAGGGAGAAGCAGGCTTCCTGCGGAGCAGGGAGCCCGATGTGGGGCTCGATCCCAGGACCCTGGGATCATGACCTGAGCCGAAGGCAGCCGCTTAACGACTGAGCCACCCAGGCGCCCCCATGCAGTATATATTCTTTAGTGTGTGGCTTCTTTCCCTCATCATAATGTTTGTAATCTTCATCCATGTTGTTCTCTCCTGTTGTATTTTGTTTCTTACTGCTGAATAGTATTCCATTGGATGGATATATACTGCAATTTATACGTTATTTGTTGTTTTTTTTTTAAGATTTTATTTATTTATTTGCTAGAGAGAGAGCAAGAGCAGGAGGAGGAGCAGAGGGAGAGGGAGAAGCAGACTCCCCGCTGAGCAGGAAGCCCAACTTGGGGCTCTATCCCAGGACTCTGGGATCATGACCTGAGCCAAAGGCAGATCCTTAACCATCTGAGCCACCTAGGCACCCCATTGAGTTTATCCATTTTGTTAAGGATGAGCATTTAGGTGGTTGCTAATTTAAGTTTGAATAGTTATTTATTGATTTTAATATGAAGTACATATCTAGTGTTTTTATAGATATTGCTGCATAGAAATAGGCTAAAATAATTAAAATAGTATTTAGTTTATAATATGTTCAATTTTCTTAAGTATATCATTTGTTTGAGGTAATAAAATGCCCCTAGATACTAAATCATTCATGTAAACATTAAACTTTTTAAACACTGACCTTAAAGTCTTTGCAATGTTCAAATGTTATTTATAAACTTGTAAGATCAGCTTAAAATCACAAGTCTAAATCTATAACTCAGTTACACATTTTATATTTGTTATAAGCCATTCTTAGAAGCGAGAGCCTCTTCAATTTTGTAAGTATATAAAAGATCAATTTCTGCATAGCTTTCTTGAAACAAAAACATTAACATCTGACTTTGATTCCCTTCTTAAGCATTTGTATATTTAATTCTAGATCTTTTAATAGTTGAAATAGGGTTACTCATTAAGGAAGGCTATTACCATTCTAAGTAGCTGCAGTTACTTTTGACAAGGGAGTTTTGCTGCTTGGGTGAGATTTGGAGCTATAGGTATCTAATCACTCACTAAGAAAACTATTGTATTGCATATAATATTTGTCCTGCAGGCATATCTGAAGTTACTAACCAGAGATTTGAGCTGGGATGCTGGCCAAATTCTTGTTGGCAACTTCACTGGGCCTCTCCAAATTCTATTTATAGTTGCCTTATCAGTGACCTCATATTATCAACTGGGGCGTGTTCATGTATTCTAGGACCTTGCAATGAAATAATATGAATTATTTCATTTGTTATATTCACAGTTTGCTGTTCCCACTCAGATTGTTTATGTGGTTGGATTTTGCATTTCTTCATTCTGAACTTTCCAGGAATCCAGCATCAGGGATATTAAAATAACACTCACTTGGATTCTATTCTGCTATCAAAGTTTATAATCAGCACTCTGCACTAGAGCTTTCTGTGATGCTGGAAATGTTCTGTAATCTGTTGTCCTATATGGTAGCCACTAACCACATGTGGCCATTAAGCACTTGAAATATGGCCATTGTGACCAAGGAGCTGAATTTTAAATTTTTTTAAATTTTATTTAATTTAAATTTAAATAGGCATATGTGGTTAGTTTTACCTAATGTTGGACAGCACAGTTGTAAATTGAAATCTAATTCATTATCTGTCCTTTCTTGTTTCCAAATGAAGTTACCTTTCTGGGTTTTCTTTTCATTTTTTTTCTTTTATGATTGATTGAGTCTCTCTTTTTTTTTAAGATTTTTATTTATTTAACAGAGAGAGAGAGAGCATAAGTAGGCAGAACGGCAGACAGGGAGAAGGAGAAGCAGGCTCTCCACTGGGCAGGGAGCCCGATGCGGGGCTTGATCCCAGGACCCTGGGATCATGACCTGAGCCGAAGGCCCCTGCTTAACTGACTGAGCCACCCAGGTGCCCCCCCCCTCTTTTTTTTTAAGATTTTATTTATTTATTTTGTCAGAGAGAGAGAAGGAGCAAGCGCACAAGCAGGGGGAGCCGCAGGCAGAGGGAGAAGCAGACTCCCCGCTGAGCAAGGAGCCTGACATGGGACTCCATCTCAGGACCCTGGGATCATGACCTGAGCGGAAGGCAGACACTTAACCAACTGAGCCACCCAGGCATCCCTGAACTCTCTTTTGAATTAATATATTCAAATAATTCTGTAGTTATGCTGCTACTCTTAAACACATTTATCTCCTATGACCTTCACAACCACCCATTTTACAGATTAGTAACTGAAGTTCATAGGTGTTTGCGAGAAAACAGTCATTTGCTATAGTAAGTGGTAGGGCTTAGATTTGAATCCAGATCTTTTATCTCAAGTCTAGAGCTTTTTCCTTGATACTGTGCTGATATTACCAGTCCTAGTCATTTTTTTTCGTCACGATCTTTCTTACATCCATTTTGTGCATTAAACAAGTTTTTATTGGTCATTTGTGTTCTAGGTGCTTGGGCTATATCAGTGAACAAATGGACAAAGATCTATTCTTTCATGGGACTTACATTCTAATAGGTGGAATAGATAATAACAGTAAATAAGTCAATTATTAAGTGTGTTAGAAGGTTAGATAAGTGCTATGGGAAAAAGAAAAAGAACAGAGTAAGGACACTTAAGCAAATATTTGAAGGAGATGAGAGTGTTAAGCTACATGGATATCTAACTGAATGAGCATTCCAGGCACAGAGATAGTATGTGCACATACCCTAAGGGGAGGTACATGTGTGTTGTGATAGGACAGTAACAAGTGTTGCTGGAGTCAATTCATAATCCTCCCACCCCCACACTGTTTAAAGTGTGTATCTTCGAGACCTTAGCTTCTGATTTACCTGTCTCTTCTGTTTTAGTCAAGGTCTCTTATTCATGCTACATTTTTTAGCTTCCACAGCTTTCCTTGTGCCACTCTCTGGAAGATCTTTGCTTGCTTGACACCAGGCTTCAGGGTCTCTGGGTGGTGGGGATCTTTTTATTTTTGAGAATCGAGGGAGGTGATACTGGGCTGTTGTCTGTTATCTCTTCCCCATGATTTCTCATATTATAAATAGTAACTCTAAAATCATTGTTAAGTATCATGCGATATAATATCTAGGCCTGGAGACTTTAATTCATTTAAATCAGCTAGATACCTCATGGCATCTTCTCACCTGTTTGAACTTCCATCTACTCAAGTTTGTTGGCAGTCAGTTCTTTGTTTTCTATGTGCTAAGCACTGGGGAGGATTAGCACCTAGTTTTGCCTTATGGGACTTGTAGGTCTACTAAGGAAAACTGATTTGTCTTTTTTTTTTTAATTTTATTTTATGATGTTATGTTGATCACCATACATTACATCATTAGTTTTTGATCCATGATTCATTGTTTGCGTATAACACCCAGTGCTCCATTCAATACGTGCCCTCTTTAATACCCATCATCAGGCTAACCCACCCCCCCACCCCCTCCCCTCTAGAACCCTCAGTTTGTTTCTCAGAGTCCATAGTTCTATTACAGCAGGGTGCTAAGTGCTAGAATAGAGGCAAGAAGGGGGAGGAATGATGACTGGTACAGCAATGGAAGGGCATCTTCATTTCAAGGAAACATCGATTAGAAGGGTGGAGGAGTGCTCTTCTATGTTAAGATGCTATGTGAAAATTCTTAAATCTGAGGATAAAAACTTTGTTGAGAGCATTTGGATGAGAATAGAATCAGAAGAATTAGAGTAAGAGAAAGTGGACAATATAATGAAGAACTAGTATGACATTTGGCTCTAGTAATGTCGGGGGCCTTCAGCTACCTGGATAGCTTTTAGAAGTCTTATTCTGCGAGCAGAATATATGGCAGTTAATTTACAATTTAAAAAATCAGAGGGTACCTAACTTATGCTGAAATGTTACACATTTTGTTTAAAGAAAAGAACAAAATAATAATCAAAATGAAGACTAACGTTGAAAATAAGAGATAAACACTATGGCATCTTGGCATCTTTTAGATATGGCATATGGTGTAAAGTCATGCTGTAATAATGTCTTGAAACCACCATTTTTCGCTCACTATCTTGCGTATAACTTTCTATGTCAAGAAATACTAATGGGCAACCTCATCTTCAGTGACTCATCAAGTACTGCAGTATATGTAGGTACTATAAGTTCAGCCAGTACAGTATCACTTGTAATTGTTTCTAATCTTTCCCTATTATAAAGAATGCTGTGATAAACTTTTTACAATTAAATCCCTAAAAATTTCCGTAAGGCATATATTTAAAAAGGGCTTTAATGGGTTAAAGAACATTGGAATACATTATTCATTCATCTCGGTGGGCAGAGGCAGAAATAAAGCACAGTTGCTTGTTTGGATTTAATTTTGACCAAGAATAAAGAATTGGAAATTATTGGAATCCTAGGAGAAAGACTCCTATCATGTTTGAGCAGATTTATATCTTATAATTTAAGGAAGCAGCTTTCCAGAAATTCACATAAAAGGAAATGTAATGTTTTGGCCTGAGTTGCTAAGGGGAAACCAAAACATGACCACAGAGAGCCTAGGAAATATTGCTTAACTTTGCCTGGGCCTTGGAGGTGATGAGGAGAGAGAGCTGAGGCAACTGGCCAAGATGTTCCAGTTTATTTATTTTTTAAATTTTTAGTTTTTAAAAAAGATTTTATGAATTTGTTAGAGTGAGAGCACAAGCAGGGGGAGCAGCAGAGGGAGAGGGAGAAGCAGGCTCTCCACTGAGCAAGGAGCCCGATGTGGGGCTTGATCCCAGGACCCTGGGATCATGACCTGAGCCGAAGGCAGACGCTTAAGGACTGAGGCACCCAGGCGCCCCAGATGTGCCAGTTTAAACCACTTATTGTTATCAGTAAATATTGTACACTACATGCTTATTCAGATGGCTCATACTGTTTGGTCAAATCTTTCTGCATCTTGTGATGCACCTTAAGAATTGTAATGTCAGTAGTTTTCTTTTTTTACCCAACGTATTATTTTGAAAAAATTGAAACATATTGCAAAATTCAATTTTAGAATGAACACTTTTATACCAACCACTTAGATTCTACCTATAACATCATACTATGTTTCCTTATCACATATCTGTCCATTAATTCATCCTTTTCTCCATTCAGTATTAGTCTATCTTATATTTGATGAATTTTAAAGAAAATTAGTAGCTTTGGGGCACCTGGGTGGCTCAGTTGGTTGAGCGTCTGCCTTCGGTTCAGGTCATGATTACAGGGTCTTGGGATCAAGCCCTGCATCAGGCTCCTTGCTCAGCGGGGAGCCTGCTTCTCCCTCTCCCCCGCTGTGCTCTCTCACTCACTTTCTCTCTCAAATAAATAAATAAAATCTTTAAAAAAAATTAGTAGCTTCATTTTTGAAGTGAAATCTCCTGTATTAGCTTTCACTACTATTGAGGGAACTTTTAAGTTAATATCTGTAACTCTTCAATCTCCATTTTCACATTTTCAGTTATTGGGCATTTTTATCTGAGAATGTCTTGGTGTTTTGACATAGTGGTAATCCCTTTTTGAAATAAAATTTTAAAAATCTGTTTTTTGAAGTAGAAGGTTCTACTTTTGTTATATTGATCTTGATTTCGATAGTATTTTGTCTGCTTTGTCTTTGTAAAATATTTGTAGCTTCACACCATAATTATTAGATCTCTAGTTTGATTTTGGCTTTATTTCCAAGTTCTTTCCTGCCATCTGCCATTATTTTCAGAAAGTACATTCTAGTTTGCTCTGCCTGTCTTCAGATTTCATACAAGTGGCAACCTTTTTTAAGAATGAATTCTTATTAGCATGTGTGTTAATTAAACTTTTATTTAGACGTATTAAATAATTTGAGCTAAGTGAAAAAAGAAAAGGGGAATTTATTGTAAGAGTACAGGGGCACCAAAGAACCCAAGGGCAGGAATGGAGCTTGGCCTCAGGGTGGAATCAGAACTAAAACCCAGAAAGCCATCAGGTTTCTTGCTAGCATCACTTCTTGCTAGTATCTGCTACATATTTCTCTAAGCAGATAGCTTTTTTGGCTCTTCTGTCCAAATGGTAAAATATGGTAACCCCTCTCCTCCCGGATGTTCAGCCAGTAGCAGCAAGTAATTGAACCATCTTGTTCCCAATAGCTGGGTCACATGTCTACATTGTTCTAATCAGCTATTGCTTAGAAAAGAGTGGTGGTGATCTTAGTACAAAAATAGCTGCCCAGGCAGCTAAATGAACTGAACTTACTCTGGTTATCATACTTAGAAATATGTCACAGCCAGATCATCTGCTCATCTTTTTTGATGATTGCTTCCCCAGAATCTTGCGCCATGAGTTATCTTGTTGTTTTCCTCTTGGGGTTATCAATCTTTTTTTCCTAGTTGATGATGATTTTTTAAAAATTAAATCATAATTAACATACAGTTTCAGGTATACAGTATAATGATCCAATTCTATATATTACTCTGTGTGCATCAAGATAAGTATACTCTTAATCCCCATTATCTATTTCATCCATCCCTCTGCCCACCTCCCCTCTGCATCCACCAGTTAGTCCTTTATATTTAAGAGTCTGTTTTTTTGGTCTCTTTTTTTCTTTGTTCATTTGTTTCTTAAATTCTACACATGAGCAAAATCATATACGGTGTTTGTCTTTCTCTGACTGATTTATTTCACTTAGCCTTATACCTTCTAGGTCCAACTGTGTTGCTGCAAATGGCAAGATCTCATTTCTTTTTTATGGCCTAGTAACAGTCCACTGTAATAATATCGCACATCTTCTTTATGCATTCATTTATGGATGGACACTTGGGTTACTTTCATATCTTGACTATTGTAAATAATACTTCAGTAAACAAAGGTGCATATATCTTTTAGAATGAGTTTTTTTTTTTCTTTGGGTTAGTACCCAGTAGTGGAATTACTGGATCATATCGAAATTCTATTTCTAATCTTTTGAGGAACCACTATACTGTTTTTCAAAGTGTGTGCTGCACCAATTTGCATTCCCACCAACAGTGTACGAGTGTTCCTTTTCCTCTGCATCCTCGTTAACACTTACTATTCCTTGGGTTCTGATTTTAGTCATCTGACAGGTGTAAGGTGGTATCTCATTGTGGGTTTCATTTGCATTTCCCTGACGATTAGTGATTTGGAGCAACTTTTCATGTGTCTGTTGGCCATCTCTGTGTCTTCGTTGGAAAAATGTCTATTCAGGTCCACTGGCCAACTTTTAATTGGATTTTTTGGGGGGGTGTTGAGTTGTGTAAGTTCTTTATATATTTTGGATATTAATCCCTTGTTGGATATATCATTTGCAAATGTCTTCTTCCATTCAGCAGGTTGCCTTTTTGTTTTCTTGATAGTTTCCTTTGCTGTGCAAAAGCTTTTTACTTTGGCGTAGTCCCAATATAGTTTAATTTTGCTTTTGTTTCCTTTGCCTCAAAGAGACATACCTAGAAAAATGATTCTACAGCCAATGTCAAAGAAATTACTGCCTGTGTTTTCTTCTAGGAGTTTTATGGTTTCAGGTTAGACATTTCGGTCTTTAATCTATTTTGCATTTATTTTTTGTGTGTGGTGTAATAAAGTGGTCCCCGTTCATTCTTTTGCAGGTAGCTGTTCGGTTTTCTCTGCACCATTGGTTGAAGAGACTGTCTTTTCTCCATTGTGTATTCTTGCCTCCTTCTTCATAGATTAATTAACAATATATGCATGGGTTTATTTCTGGGATCTTTATTATTGATCTATGTGTCTGTTTTCGTGCCAGTACCATAGTGTTTTGATACTACAGCTTTGTAGTATATCTTGCAATCTGGGATTGTTATACCCACAGTTTTGTTCTTCTTTCTCAGAATTGCTTTGGCTATTTGGAGTCTTCTGTGGTTCCATACAGATTTTAGTATTATTTATTCTAGTGCTTTGAAAAATGTTGGTATTTTAATAGGGATTGCATTGAATCTGTAGATTGCTTTGGGTAACATGGACATTTAAAAAATATTGGATCTTCCAGTCTGTGAGCATGGAATATCTTTTCATTTGTTTGCGTCATCTTCAGTTTTTTTCATCAGTGTTTTATGGTTTTAGGAGGGTTAAGTTTATTCCTAGGTATTTTATTCCTTTTGGTGTCATTGTAAATAGGCTTATTTGGTTATGTTTATTCCTAGGTATTTTATTCCTTTTTTTTTTTTTAAAGATTTTTTATTTATTCATTTGAGACACAGAGATACAGAGAGAGAAAGCATGAGCAGGGAGAGAGGCAGAGGGAGAAGCAGGCTCCTCGCTGAGCCAGGAGCCCGATGTGGGGCTCGATCCCATGACCCTGGGATCATGACCTGAGCCGAAGGCAGACGCTTAACCATCTGAGCCACCCAGGCGCCCCGGTATTTTATTCCTTTTGATGTAAATGGGATTATTTTCCTAATTGCTTTTTTTGCTACTTCATTATTAGTGTATAGAAATGCAACGGGGGTGCCTGGGTGGCTCAGTTGGTTAAGCTCCTGCCTGTGGCTCAGGTCATGATCCTGGGGTCCTGGGATCGAGCCCCGCATCGGGCTCCCTGCTCAGCGGGGAGCCTGCTTCTCCCTCCCTCTGCTTCTCCTCCTGCTTATGCTCTCTCTCAAATAAATAAAATCTTAAAAAAAAAAAAGAAATGCAACAGATTTCTGTGTATTAATTTTGTATTCTGCGACTTGACTGAATTCATTTATTAGTTCTAATAGTTTTTTGGTGGAACCTTGAGGGTTTTCTATATATAGTAAAATGTCATCTGCAAACACTGGAAGTTGTACTTCTTCCTTACCAATGTAGATGCTTTTTATTTCTTTTTGTTGTGTCATTGCTCTGGCTGGGACTTCCAGTACTTTGTTGAATAAAAGTGGTAAGAGTGAACCTCCTTATTTTGTTCCTGATCTTAAAGGAAAAGCTCTCAGGTTTTCACCATTGAGGATGATGTTAGTTGTGGGTTTTTCATATATGGCCTTTATAATGTTGAGGTATATTCCCTCTAAATGTTCTTTATTGAGAGTGTTTATCATGACTGGATGTTGTATTTTGTCAGTTACTTTTTCCGCATCTATTGAGATGATCATATGATTTTTATCCTTTCTCTTGTTAATGTGATATATCATGTTAATTGATTTGCAAATATTGGACCACCCTTGCATCCGTGGACTAAATCTCACTTGATCGTGGTGAATGATTTTTATAAAATGTATTGTTGGATTTGATTTACTAATATTTTATTGAGTATTTTTGCATTTGTGTTCATCAGAGATATTGGCCTCTTGTTTTCTTTTTTGGTAGTGTCTTTCTTTGGTTTCAAGGTAATGCTGGCCTTATAAAATAAATTTGGAAGGTTTCCTTTTTCTTTTTTTAAGATTTATTTATTTTAGAGAGACTGCACGTGAATGGGGGAGGGGCAAGAGGAAGGGGGAGAGAGAGAATCTCAAGCAGACTCCCCGCTGAGCACAGAGCCCAACATGGGGCTCGATCTCACAACCCAGAGATCATGACCTGACTAAATCAAGAGTTGGGCCACCCAGGCCCCCTCTTTTTCTGTGTGTGTGTGTGTGTGTGTGTGTGTGTGTGTGTGTGTGTGTGTGTATGTTTACATATATATATAATTTTTTTCTGTATATGTATATATTATATATATTTCTGTGTATATATAATATATATATAATTTTTTTAATAGTTTGAGTAGAATAGGTATTATGTCTTATTTAAATTTTTGGTAGAATTCACCTGTGAAGCCATCTGGTTTTGAATTTTTGTTTGTTGCAGGTTTTTTGATTATGCATTCAATTTCATTTCTAGTAAACATTCTGTTCAAATTTTCTATTTCTTTTTTTGTAGTTTTATGGTTTTATTAACACAAATATGTGCACAATAAGCTGTCTATTCATTTTCTTAGCTGTGCAGCCAGGCGTTGGGATTGGTGACTCTGATTGCCAGCTGGGCTGCTCTTTCCACAATAGCTTTGTGGTTCTTGGAGGAGACATTGTGAGCAATCTCTGCACAGTAAGATTTGTTGCACATCAGCAGCACTTCACGCTCCTTGATGTTGTGGACTAGGAACTTCTGGAAGCCACTGGGCAACATGTGCTTTGTTTTCTTGTTGCTCCCGTAACCAATGTTGGGCATCAAGATCTGGCCCTTGAATCTTCTGCGCACCCTATTGTCAATGCCTCTGGGTTTCTGCCAGTTGCACTTAATTTTGACATAGCGGTCTGACTGGTGCCAGATGAACTTCTTGGTCCTCTTTTTAACAATCTTGGGCTTCACCAGAGGTCTGAGGACAGCCATGATGCCCAGTAACAGATGGCTGCTGCCTCTGCAGGCAGCGCCGAGGAAGAGAGCCTATTTCTTTCTAATTCAGTTTTGGAAGATTATATGTTTCTAGGAATTTATTCATATCTTCTGGGTTATTCAGTTTGTTGGCATGTAATTTTTTATAATATTCTCTTATAATCCTTTGTATTTCTGTGGTGTTGGTTGTTACTCTTCAGTTCTGATTTTATTTGAGTGCGTGCTCTCTCTCTCTCTCTTCTCTTTTAATGAGCCTGGCTAAAGATTTATCAGTTTTGTTTATCTTTTCAAAAACCAGATCCTGGTTTCATTGATCTATTCTATTGCTTTTAAAATCTCGATTTCATTTATTTCTATTCTAATCTTTATTATTTCCTTTTTTCTATTTGCTTTGGGCTTTGTTCTTTTTCTACCTCCTTTAGGTGTAAGGTTAGCTTATTTATTTGAGATTTTTCTTGTTTCTTGAGGTAGGCCTGTAACCCTCTAATCTTCCCTCTTAGAACAGCTTTTGCTGTACCCAAAGACTCTGGACTGTTGTGTTTTCATTTTCATTGTCTCTGTGTATTTTTGATTTCCTCTTTGATTTCTTGGTTGACCCTTTCATTGTTTAGTAGCATGGTTTAGCGTCCATGTATTTGTGTTCTTCCCGTATTTTTTCTTGTGTTTGGTTTCCAGTTTCATACCGTTGTGGTTGGAAAAGATGCATGATATGATTTCAGTCTTCTAAAATTTATCAACACTTGTTTTGTGGCCTAACTTGATGTGTTCTGGAGAATGTTTCTTGTGCACTTGAAAAGAATGTATATTCTGTTTTTGAATGGAATGTTCTGAATATATCTGTTAGGTCCATCTGGTCTAATGTGTTATTTAAAGCATTTTCTTGATTTTCTGTTTGGATGATCTCTCCATTGATGTAAGTGGGGTATTAAAGTCCCCTACTATTATTTTATTACTGTCAGGTTCTTCCTTTGTGTCTGTTAATAGTTGCTTTATGTATTTAGGTGCTTCCATGTTGGGTACATAGATATTTATAATTGTTATATCCCCTTGATGGATTCTTTCCTTTATTGTTATGTAGTGTTCTTTGTCTCTTGGTACAGTCTTTGTTTTAAAGTCTATTTTGTCTGATATAAATATTGCTACCTTGGCTTTCATTTGCTCCCATTTGCATGGTGAATGTTTTTTCCATCCCTTCACTTTTAATCTGCATGTGTGTTTAGTTCTGAAGTGAGTCTCTTATAGGTAGCAAGATGAGTCTTACTTTTTTTTTTTAAATCCATTTAGTCACCCTGTGTCTTTTTTTTAATTTAAAAATTTTTTAAAATTCCAGTATAATTCACCCTATGTCTTTTTTTTTTAACTTTAAAAAAAAATTCCTATATAATTCACCCTATGTCTTTTGACTGGAGCATTTAATGGTTTATTTACATTTAAAGTAATTATTAATAGATATGTACTTATTGCCATTTTGTTACTTGTTTTATGGTTGTTTTTGCAGTTCTTCTCTGTTCCTTTCTTCTTTTACTCTTCCCTTGCGGTTTGATGGCTTTCTTTAGTGTTATGTTTGAATTCCTTTCTTGGTGTGCCTGGGTGGCACAGTTGGTTAGGTGTCCGACTCTTGATTTTGGCTCACGTCATGATCTTAGGGTTGTGGGATTGAGCCCCATGTTGGGCTCCAGACTGCTGAGCATGGAGACAGCTAGGAATTCTCTCTCTCCCTCTTCCTCTGACCCTCCCCCGTGCCCACGCTTGGGCACACTCTCTCCCTCTGTGCGTCCTGGATCTGGATGTCTGTTTTCTTCCCCAGATTAGGGAATTTTTCCTTCAAATAAGCTTTCTGCCCCCTTCTCTCTCTCCTCTCCTGAGATCCCTATAATGCAAATGTTATTACACTTGATGATGTGGCTGAGTTCCCTTAACCTAGTCTCCGTTTTTGTTATTCTTTTTTTTTCCTTTTTGCTGTTCTGCTTAGTGGCTTTCCATTACCCTGTGTTCCAGATTGCTGATCTGTTCTTCTGCCTCCTCTAATCTGCTGTCGATTCCCTTTGTGTATTTTTTTTTTAAGATTTTATTTATTTGACAGAGAGATAGTGAGAGCAGGAACACAAGCAGGGGGAGTGGGAGAGGGAGAAGCAGGCCTCCTGCCAAGCAGGGACCTGATGTGGGGCTCAATCCCAGGACCCTGGGATCATGACCTGAGCCGAAGGCAGATGCTTAACGACTGAGCCACCCAGGCGCCCTCCCTTTGTGTATTTTAATTTCAGTTATTTAGTTTTTCATCTTTGAATTCTTTATCAGGCATATAACTTATCTCCATTTCTTTCTTTCTTTCTTTCTTTTTTTTTTGTGGGCGTAGAGCCCAGTGTGGGGCTTGAACTCACAACCCTGACATCAAGACCTGTGCTGAGATCAAGAGTTGGACACTTAATTAACTGAGCCACCCAGGCACCCCTAACTTACCTCTGTTTCATTTAGCTCTTTTGTTGTGGCTTTGTCCTGTTCTTTCATTTGGGACACAGTCTTCTGTCTCCTAATTTTGTCTAATTCTCTGTGTTTGTTTCTGTGTATTAGGAAAGTCAGTTATGTCAACTGATCCAGAAAGTAGTGGCCTTATGAAGAAGAGATCCTGTGGTACCCTGCAGCTCAATGCTCCTTGTTCGTCAGAACCAGGCACTTCAGGAGTGTCTCCTATGTGGGTTCTGTGTGCCCTGTTGTTGTGGCTGAGCCACATTTGCCTTCAGTCCAGTGGCTGCAGTGGCCCACTTTGCCTGTTGTGGGTACACTGGGCAGGGTTTGGTCCTTGTGTTGTTAAGGGGCCAGTGTGGGGGCCACTGCTTGTGGTTGGGTAGTGTCAGCAGTCAGACCAGGTGCCTGCCCTCAGCCTGTCTGCTGGGGCTGTATTCACACTGACCTGCAGCGTGCTCTCCCCACACTGTCGCCTGCAAGGCTTTCATTTGTGGGCAGGGCGGGCCGTCAGACCAGATACCTACTCCTAGTCTAGGACTAATCAGAAGGGCACGTTCTCTGCACTGCCAGCTATAAGGTTCGCTGCTGGGACTGCCAGCACACTGGTGTTTGGTTATATTGCCCTCTCGCCAGGGCAGGAGTCACTTTGAAGTGGCACTGGTCCTTGTTGGGGTTGCTTGCAGGGAGAGTCAGGGCAGGAGCTGCTTTGGAGGCACACCTGCTGAGTGGGTCGGGTTGGGTGGGGTAGATCCAAAGGAGAACATTTACAGGGTGCCTGGTACTAACAAGATAGGTAGAGAGTGTTCTTGCTGGTTCCTGCAAGTGTCAGGCTATCTAGCCTGGGTAGGGGGGGAGAAATGGTGCTCGCCAGCATTTTTGTTCTTGGAGAAGTTTCCTAAGGATCTCTCCAGTGCCTTTCTGAGATGAGTGAATAAACCTTCAGTATATCCCGGCACTTTTCAAACTGCTGCTGCTGTGCTGTATCTTGCTAGATTATTTGTTATGCTGGCCCTTTAAGGGTGGGGACTATTTTTTAATCTCTCTCTGGGTGTCTCCCAGAGCTATGACGGCTGTTTTTTTGTTTTTTGTTTTTTTTTTTTAAAGTACCTAGAGTTAAATCCTGCTTATTGCAGAAACTCCCTAAGTTAAGCCCCACTGGTTTTCAAAGCCAAATGTTATGGGGATTTGTCTTCTAAGGGCCTCCAAGCCTGGAGTGTTTAGGGTGGGTGTGGGTGTGATCTTTCCACTTCTCTGTGCTTGTGGTGTCGCTTCTGTTTGTGGTTAGTCTCTTGAGAGGGGGTTGGTGGGTTGGGAGGGAGGGGTGAGCAGGAGGGGTGGGTGTAGGGAGCAGAGTTTGGTTCCTAATTATGTCTCTGCCTCTCCTACCCTTTTTGATGTGAAAGGTCTGTCCTGATGGTCTTTGGGTGGTTTTCAGAGTTAGCTGCACTTGTGTAGCTGTTACCTTAGTGTGTCTTTGGGACAAGGTGAGCTCAGGATTCTCCTACTTAGCCATTTTCTCAGAACCTCAGCAGTCTTTTTTTCTTTGTTGATTTTTCCTGTTTTCTTAAAAGCACACTCATAATTTATTGAGAGTGTTTTCAGCCTATATCACTCTTTTGAAGCAGCCCTTTTAAAAGCAATCAGTAACCTAATTATAAAATCCTTAGTCATTTTCTTGACCGGTTCCCAATACCTGGTACCTAATATCTCTTTCCTTAGCTCCCGTGTTGTTACACTGTCTTGGTTTTCTTCCTACCCTTCTGGCCATGATTTTGCTGACTTTTCTTCCTTCTGCTTCCTAGAGGATTTCCTTGAGATTAATTTTTTAGTCAGTCCTTTTCTTTTAAACATTTTCTTTTTTTTTTTTTAAAGATTTTTTAAATTTATTTATTCATGAGAGACAGAGAGAGAGAGAGAGAGAGAGAGAGAGAGAGAGGCAGAGGGAGAAGCAGACTCCCAAGGAGCAGGGAGCCAGATGCGGGACTCTGTCCCAGGACCCCGGGATCAT
This sequence comes from Callorhinus ursinus, assembly GCF_003265705.2. Taxonomy (NCBI): domain Eukaryota; kingdom Metazoa; phylum Chordata; class Mammalia; order Carnivora; family Otariidae; genus Callorhinus; species Callorhinus ursinus. Next base: position 53,487,901 of record NW_027397064.1, on the reverse strand, counting down.
GACCTGAGCCGAAGGCAGATGCTTAACCATCTGAGCCACCCAGGCACCCAAACATTTTCTTTCTTAATAACCTCATCTACTCAGACTGTATTAGCTTTTACCACTATTAGGGGAAACTTTAAGTTAATATTTCTGTCAGCTTCCATTTTCACATTTTCAATTATTGTACATTTCTGTCTGACTGCCTTGCTGAATTCTTCAACCTAGTATGCATGTGTAAGGTCGTTATTTTAGCTTTCAATCCTAGTACTCCACTATTTCTATTTATTTCTCCTGTTATTTAGACACCTTTCAAGGCCAGTGTCTCGGTTATAAGGCCTTGCTGAGCTCCATTCCCTGTCCCTTGTCCAGGCTGTTGACAGATCAGATAGATTCTATCTATTAGGTGTGATTGTGAAGACACTTTTGTTTTTCTCCCATTGACACCAACCTAGATGAAATCTTAATTGTCTCACATCTACTCTGGATCTTCCTTTATTTTTCCCCTTCAAATGATTCTCCATTCCATTACCAGACCAATCTTTGTTCAGAGAAAGTGTGAGTAATTGTTACCTGCTAGTGCTGTGCTACATTCTAACATTGCAAAATTTATTAACAGCCCAGTAGAGATATATAGACAGATATGTAGAAGATATGACATAGTAAATGCTATAATCAGTGTAATACAGAGGGAGCCATAAATTCTCCTTGAGGAAGATAGGAAAGGCTTTATAAAAAGTAACTTTTGGACTGGTTCTTGATGGATACATAGGAGTTTTCTAGAGGGAGAAGGGCATTTCAGAGGAGGGATGTGTGTGTGTGTGTGTGTGTGTGTGTGTGTGTGTGTGTGTGTATACATATATATATATATATATGTAAGTACAAGAACAGGCAGACATAAAAGGTCATGGTGTGTATAAGGAAATGTGATAACTTTCAGTGTGGCTGAAAGAATAGTTGTTAAGGAAGGTAAAAATGTAGCTTGGAGCCAGATTGCAAAAGACATTGTATGCTATGTTAAAGAATTGGAATTTCATCCACATTGGAGAGTAGCAAAATTTTAAAGCAGATACTGTTAGATTTTTACTTTTGGTGGCAGTGTGAAACATAGAAAATACTGTTTTGATCCTATTGCTCCCTATTAATTATTGAAGTAATAAAGCTTAATCCCTTAATTTGGCATTCAAAGTTCTGCTGTTCTCCATGACTCTCTTGCATATGCTCTATGCTTCAGCCAGTTTGGGCTATTTACTAGCATGGGAAAATCCTTGTGCTTTTCTGCTTCTGGTCTTCCAACGCAATTGGAAGTGAAGCCTTCTCCTCTCAGCTAGATGAATGCTATATTCTCTGAGCTTTTGAATCAGTGAGTACATTGAAATCATAGTTTGGTAATTAAGAAGTGTTGCAGCCAGAAGACCAAGATTTAAATCCTAGTTGTGTCATGTACTGTTTGTGTGACTCTGGACAAGCTACTGACTCTTTCTAAACCTTTCTTATGTTTTATTTTTTTATTTTTTGAAGATTTTATTTACTTGAGAGAGAGTGCGCAAGCAAGAGAGAGAGCATGAGCAGGGAGGAAGGGCAGAGGGAGAGGGAGAAGCAGACTCCCTGCTGAGCAGGGAGCCTGCTGCGGGGCTTGATCCCAGGACCCCAGGATCATGACCTGACCCGAAGGTGGATGCTTAACTGACTGAACCACCCAGGTGCCCCCTTTCTTATGTTTTAAATAGGAATAATAAAACCTATATCATTAATCTCACATACATTATTATGAAAAAGAAATGAGGTAATGATTATATAACCCATAGCTCTACAGTATTATGCACTATTACTGCTATTGCAGTATACTGTATAGAAAGAGTAAGAAGAATCTGGTGCTGAAATAATTGAAGATGAAAGCATAGGCAGTGGCAACCATGGCATTTTAATATCGAGAACAGATTTCTAATGAATACCACTCTATGTGTTAGGAAGAAAAGGAAGAACCCAAAGAGTAAAGAGAATTAGCAATTTCTTATGCTGCATGGTGTGCTGATTGTCAGTATGATGCACACAGTGGTCACCATTTTGCTTCTTGTCGTTTGCAACTCTTCTTTGTGGCTCTTAGGAGTTGGGGCCCACTACTGCCTCTTCTTGGTGTGTGGCCTTGGTGAACACATAAACTGGAACATTGAACTTTGAAATCGCTAAAGGCAAGTTATTTGATAAACCATTGTCTTAATTTTTATATCCTTTTTAACGTGTATAAACTAGGAAAATTTCCATAACAAACAGGTTGACTTTCCTGAAATTTGGGTCAGAAAGTATTATCTCTGTATAGCCTTCATTTCCCCCTTACAGGATAATCCTTTGTAAAATTGGGGTATAGACCTGTCTGCCTCCTCGGTCACATAACCGAATCTCCATTTCCTGTTACTCCCTTTCCCCTGTCTTTCACAGGGTGAGTGCCCTCACTTTGCCCTTGCTGCCCTCTTGTTGCAGAATTCTCCTCAGGTCTCTCCTCTCCTATAGTGCAGTGAATTTAAAGTTGTTCCCTTCTCCCCCACTGGTTCCACTCCCTTCTGATTTTGATAGAGTTTGGGTAAGAGTAACTTGATAAACCATTTTCATTAAGGCTTTGTATTCCTTTGTGGATATTCAACAGTTGAGGCTTCTGCTCTCAACTTTTCCTCATTCCTTAGGGCAGTGCTTACACAATTATGGTCTGTGGATGGCTAGCATCAGAATTTTCTGGCAGTGTTTGTTTAAAATGTTTATATTCTGAGACCCCACTTTCAGAGATTCTAATTATTGGCTAGGTCTAGAGTGACATCCAGAATTCTGCTTTTAAAATGAGTACCCAGTGATTTTTATACTCCCAAGATGTTTGGGAACCTCTATTGTGATTGTGATTGGGTCACGATTGTAATATCTCTTTTTTTTCTCCCTCCAAACTTTGTGGAGTTCATTTTTTTTCTGTGGGTTTGCCAGAAGCAAAGGTAACAATTCCAGCTACCTGCCTTTTAAAGTAGAAGGGGCTACTGCTTACTATTTTAGTAAAGAGAAAAACCCCACTTGTTACAAGCAAGAATACTATGGATATCAAGCAGGTATGGATTTTAGTCTTGGCTTTTTTAGGGTCTTGTTAAGATTATTGGGTTGTACCCTGGAAGACAGCTGAGAAAGGGAACTCAAAGGCTTGGTTTCTGTTATAAAATGGCATACGGACTTTTGGAGACATTCATATTTTCTTTGCTGTTTGCAGAAATGTAAGACTGTACCAGAAATGTTTTTGGTCACTTACAGATTGGTCAGTATAATAAGCTTGTGTTATTATTCTTATTTTAATTACTAGCAAGCAGAGAGGGAGCAGTTAAAGTGAATTGGCATTTTCCCAGCTGGTGGTAGACAAAGTCTGGAATTCGCTGCGTAAATTGCCATATTGGTTAGATTACAAGTGGACAGTGGAGGGAATAAAACATGAAATTTAAAGTATAGATTAGGGAGCTCACATGGTCAGGGGAAGGGTACATCCCTTTTCTTTGTCTTTTGCCAAGACAACTCCCGGATACTGATTAGGACTGTTCCCTCACTACACAGACCCAGATACGAAGGTAAAGGACAGGAGAGTAGTGTCTTTCCAGGCCTTTGAAGTGGCGGATAGCAGGCTTGTGTGAGTACGTCCTTATATAACGCGCCTGCCCTAGCACAAAGTATTTGGAATATATACTACTACTTGCATGAATGACTAATGGTCTGTATTTCTGTTTTCAAAGAGATTATTCAAACAGTAATGACTTTCAGGTTGGTAGAATTCGGTGTGTGTAAGAGAAGTCTGGGGGGTAAGGGAAGACATCCTAGGAGCCTGCAGGGAGTAGTTAGTACCAGATTATTCTGCCAAGGGGTAAAGCTGGCCTTGCCTTATTTTCCCTAGTCTCCCCTTCTTCCGCTGCTTTTTTGTGCCTCTGTCTATAAGATTTTTTCCCCCATAGCTATCTATTTTTCCTTTCATTCATTGATTCATAGCAAGTATAATAGGATTTCGACTTTGGGGACACAATTTTTGACCCTTGAATTCAGGTTTTAAAAAGTTTCTTCAATGAAGTGCCAGTTTCTTGTAACCTAAAAAGTTGAATCTAGGAAATTAAATATATATTTGACTTGCAGACTATTTGAAGCTGATTCATTATGAATGGATTTCTATTATTTAAAAAAAATTTGTGGGGATTGCTAAGAAATCCAACAGTGGGTTTTATAACAAACCATCATGGAATATCTATGTATATGTGAAAGAAAGAATTGTTTTTTCAGAACAGAGAGAAACTGCACTGAGATTCAAGGGCTGAGCAGCATATTTGCTTCAGGTGCAGAGTTGTAATCATACTTTTTTAGTTCATTGCATTTGCATAATAACGTAATACTATTAATAAAACACTAATAAAATTGCATAATACTATTCAGTCAAATTAAAAATACACCCAGAAAGTAACATATTTTACTTTAAACACATGCACATATGTTCAAGAACATTAATGAATGTCCATGGAAGGGGGCAGATAGGATTAGGAATCAGAGATGGAGGAAAATAAAAATAAAAAATAAGAGAGGCCTCACATTTGTTCATAGACAAATGCCATGAACTAAAAAAAAAAAAATTAGTATTATGCTATAGATCTTACTGTTTTCTCCTTTTATGTTTGCCACTGTTTAAAAATTCTTTTCATGTTTCTGTATATATATCTGTCTTCCTCACTGCTTTTGGTTGCTGCATATTATTTCACCGAATTTGCTTAACCCTTATCCATTCCTCTAGTGATGCCTCTAGCTACTCTTACGAATAATGCTCCAGGGAATAGTCCCTTATGGAACTGTGTGTGAATTCCTCCTGGATATATGCCGGGGAGTTGCATAGCTGGGTCATAGAAATGGCATTACCTATGAAAACTTAGCACAAAATTGCTCTGTGGAGTACTTTACCAGTAATGCATTTGGATTCCTCTTCTCCATGTTCTTGCTAACAACTTTCTCTGTCATAAATCTTAAATTTAATCCATTTTACACTATCACACTGGAAGATATTAGAAAGTTGATTAATAATTTATTACATGGAAGGGCCACATTTTTATTATGGCAACTAGGGATTTAAAACTTATAATGGGGATTTTGAGGGACGACTGAAATTCATGTTGAAGTTTAAAGTGTTGCATGATCCTGTACAGGTTTTGCAAGGAGAAAGTACACAGTTTAGAGGGCAGGGATATTATCTTGTTGAACTGTCCAGCAACCTGATCTTGTCAGGGCCCTGGAGTCCATCATATTTAGGTAGTCCGACTTGTGTAAACTATTCTCATTAGTGACCAAAGTTAATTAGAATGTCAGTGGACTAATTCATGGTGAAAAAACACAATTATCAATTGGCCACTTTTTCTTGGGGGAAAATAAAGTGTAATTAGAAGAGTTCTTGGTAAGTTTTATATCTGGGCAAGAGGAAGTATTCTGTGGTTCAGGTGTTTGATGGTATCAAGCCATCAAAGGCTGATGACATCTATCTATTCTAAGTCAAATGTTTTAACAGTCTTGGTACCCTGATATTGTAGCAGTGTTAAGTGATGATAATTTATCCATGTCTTTTATTTGTTTGTTTCTTTATTTAAGTAGGCTCCTCGCTAGGGTGGAGCTCAGTGTGGGGCTTGAACTCACATCAAGACCTGAGCTGAGATCTAGAGTCGGAAGCTTAACCAACTGAACCACTGAGTTGCCTCCATATCTTTTCTTAAAAATTTTTTTCTATTCTTTTTTTGTAAAGGGGCTTTCTCTTATAGTATACATAAATTACTGTACTTATAATTAAGCTGCTTAGGTTAACAAAAGGAAATTAGTTGCACTGTTAGGTTGAGGAAGTAAGCATTGTAAATAGTTTCATATAGTTTTTCTATTGAGTTTTTAGAAATAATTTTGTAGGGACGTCTGGATGGCTTAGTCGGTTAAGTGTCTGTCTTCGGCTCAGGTCATGATCCCGCAGTCCTGGGACTGAGTCCCATGTTGGGCTCCCTGCTCAGTGGGGAGCCTGCTTCTCCCTCTGCCTGCTGCTCCCCTGCTTGTGCTCATGCCTGTACTCTCTCTCTCTGACAGAATAAATAAAGTCTTTAAAAAAAATAATTTTGTAGGACCTGTAGTCTAGATATGATATTAAATTTAAAAATGTATACATTTTAAATTAAGTTTAGAATTAGTATTCTATAGTTTTCTCCCCTCATTAGCCCCTTATATGTCTAATGGTAACTTAGCTTCAATTTTTTTTTTAATAAAAGAAGTTAGTAGGATTATTTCAATTATAGGAATTTTTTTTGTTGCAGATCTTTTTAGGGATATATTTGTTGTATTGATAAAATCTTGGTATCTTTCTCAACACTTTTTTACTTCACTTTCATGATGTCCTTTAGGTTTTCTGGGTCTTGAGGTAATTAAGCACACAACCTGATAATAAGGATTTTTTATTTATATATATTGTACTACATATGGGATAAATTTGAATTTATCTGTTACTGAGCCTGGTTAGTTAGAAATCCAGCATTGAACTTGGTTTTGGCTCACATCATGATCTCAGGGTTGTGAGATCAAGCCCTGCAGTAGACTCCATGCTGGTGGGGAGTCTGCTGGAGATTCTCTCAATCCCTCACCCTCTGCCCCTCCCCCCACATGTGCACTTGAGCTCTCTCTCTCTCTCTCTCTCTCAAATAAATCTTTAAAAAAAAATCTAGCATTGAGGATTAAGTTTTGCACTTCAGTTTTTATTTCCTAAAATCTCTGAGATCATAATATCTTTTTCTTATTGTTTAAGCTGGAAATGATAGATAAAAATTTGGTTTTCATCTGAACTAAGTAGTGAAGTATCTTTTATTAGAATTTTGATTATTGGAATTATATTGGAAAAAAATTTTTGTTATCACTTAGTTGAATTTTTTATTACTAAGCCAAAATAAAATTAGGTTAAAGCATATTTTCCTTTTCTATATTTTCTAATGAAAAAATATGATTAGAAATAGTAATGGTAGAAACTATGCATTTATATCAGGATGCTTGCAATTTATTATTATTATTAGAGTAATAGTAGTAGTAGTAGTAGTAGTCTATGTATATGCAGAGACTTAAAAGTGAGTATCTCCCATTTTAAAGAAAGGGTCTCTGGGTTTCATAATAATAATGTTAGATCTAAATATTTCAGTTAAAGATTGTGCAAACAACAGCTCCGGCGGAGGGGGGGGGTGGGAAATGCGGAGTACTGAATATGTATATCATGGGAGAATACTGCCACCTTGTGTATACATGATGCTATGTTATGTCTCCGTTTTCTTTTGTTACGCCAACTAATACAAAGTGCTTCTTCACCATTTGATACAATGGTTAGATAAGTAAATGTGTAAAACATTTGTTTTATTTTTTTCATTTTTCATGTAGTAAAATCAATCCAGTTTTCTTTTTTCTTGGCAGGAGGAGGGGCCTTGTATTTTGCAGACATTAAATTTGGTGTAGTTAGCTCTAAGAATTGAAAAGTCTGAGGGATCAGTCTGGTTAATTGATCTCTGGGGTTAGTAGGAAATTGAATCATTTTATTTGAATCTTATGGGATGTTGATGATTCTTTGATCATTCTTCATTTTAGTGCTTGCCATGCTTTGGGATAATTATTCTGAATGCCGGAAGTCATTATACTATAGATAAAGTAAGGGCTTACTGACTCAACCATAGTCCTTGATTTTTAAATGTCAAGTGCAGAAGAATGACTATAGTAATAAATGGAATAGTGCTTTGAAAAATATTGCTGTGATGAAAGAAGTGTTCGTTTAAATCATTTTGATTACTTGAGGACATGACTTCGTGGGTTTTGGATACTACCTCTCCCAAGACTGGGGGTTCACTTTCTGTTGCTCACAACTAGCTTAGCTGTGTAATCATGAGTGCTTCTCTGGGCATAAATTTCTTCATCTGAAAAATGAGCAGTTGAACTGGGTGATTTCTAAGGATCTTTTTAGCTTTAGAATTCTATGACTAAAGTTTTATTATTAACTTTTAAAATGTTAATGTTATAATGCCCTTCAGGTTACTTATTATATTCTTCTGTATAAGAAGTTATTTTGAAAGTTTAATCACATAGTTGTGTTTAACTCTCATGAAATATATTAGTAATTTAAGGGTTATACCTTTGTACAAAGTTTAATACCAGAAACCTAGGAAATTTGCCTACTTTTTATATAATATGTGGGGTACTTGAAGATATCAGAAGATTGATTTTGGGGCAACCTAGGTTTTAAATATATACTATTTTCAGCAACATAATACTGTTGGGGGGGCACAAATGGATTATAAATGTCTACGTTTCAACTTCTGGGAAGGCTCCATAAGTTGGTATGAATATGATAATGGTATATAAATGGTAATGGTATAAATATCATAGGCAGAATTTTCTAGTTGAGATGAAAGGAGAGAGAAAAGTACCTTTAGCCTATAGTTGAAAACTTGGGAATTCTTTAGACTGTTACCCAACTGAAAATTTAAGGCTAGTGATTCTTCAGAATGTAAATTTCTTCATTTTTGAGTGCACAGCAGCAGATATTTCCCACTTTCCTTGATTTATTTTTCTTGTGCAGTGCTAAGAGTGAACACATGTAATCAGGTTTCACTTTTTACTTTGAGGCCATATGGGAATAATTTTTTTTTTAAATCTAAACATAATTTTAAGGAAAATGATTTTCATTGTTAAGCTATGTAAACATACCAAATTCAACATCTGTACTGAAATAATTTCCCAGTGCCTAGTGATTGTAATAGCAAAGCAAAATGACTATGTTGGTATTTTTGCATTTATTTTGTGTAACACCAAACTTTGTTTTATTGAGTACAGACTTCATGACAAATGTTTAAATCCACTAATAAAATGTATTTCACAAATAACTTATACCATATTATAAAACATTAAGTAAAATGTTAATTAAAATGTACATATCATCCTCATGTAAATTATTATGGAAATATAAAATATTAAGTAAATTATACTTCATAGAAGTGAAGAGAATATAATTATGAAAAAGTGAAGCAGATGATAAGTAAATTGGTTTTTAGAAAATGTAATCTTAAGAAAATGGGAAGTCAGTGGTGACATTAGCCATGAGGTTTTTCTGTAGAGATTTTTCTAAAAGCTCTCTTCCAGAACCTCCCTCTACAATGAGGTAGGAATGTGAAATCAGAAGAAAACATTGGGTGATAGTTCATAACAGGCTCATCTACAAATCCAGTCTCTGGATTGATACTCTTGGGATGTTTTTGAACCGTTTGTTTTTGTTTAGGGACTGGAGTTTTTATTGATAGCAAACTAGTTTTAAAGAGAGCATGCCTCGTTTCTTTTTCTCAGTTTTATGTATAGGTAGTGACCATTTAACAACCTATACTTGGTCCAGTTGTGCTGTGTTAGTGTTCTACTTGTTTGAAAAGTCTTTGATTTGGATGAAGAATTATGATTGTAATAAGAAACTTGCTTGTCAGTTGACATATTGTTCTTCCTTGGGAATTACGGAGAGTTAGAATACTTTCTAATGAGTGCATCTTTGTTTATTTTGACATTTTTAAAAAATTGACATATACTTGACGTGTAATTAATTTTAGGTGTACAATGTAATGATTCAAAATTTGTATATATTGTGAAAAGATCACCACAATAAATCTAGTTAACATCCATCACCACAAATATTTACAGATTTTTTTCTTGTGATATATTTTGAAATTTTTATGCAGCAAATAAGTTTCTGTATAGAGAAGAAGTTTTCTTCAAGTATTTTCATCATAGACTGCATAATTGAATTTGCAATAAAATTTGTTGCCCAGATATACTAGGGGACCATGCTAAAACATGTAATAAATGCTGGTAGAATACTTCATTGTGGTTGTGTATTGTGTTCTGCACAGGCCTAGACCTATCTATTCTTATGTAGTATTCAAAATTAAAGTCTTTTTTTAATTTTATTTACTTACTTGTCAGAGAGAGCAAGACAGAGAGAGAGCACAAGCAGGGGGAGCCGCAGTCAGAGGGAGAAACAGGCCCCCCGCTGAGCAGGGAGCCCGATGTGGGATTCAGTCCCAGGACCCTGGGATCATGAGCTGAGCCGAAGGCAGATGTTTAACCTACTGAGCCACCCAGGCATCCCACTGAGTCCCTGATTCTGATGAAAGTGATTTTTAAGACAATGAAATATTAGCATTTTAGAAATTCAAAATACCATATTGTTTTGGAATACTAAAAACTGGTATAGTCATTAACTGTTATGTTAATATATAGGTCAAGATAGAAATTGGTAGTTACATGGAAGTTGGAGGATTTAGAATGTTTGTAAACCCAGCTCTCAGATTTTTTATCTATTTTATTAAGTGTCTGCTACTAGAGTGTCATTACTAGAGAACTTACTCTGTAAATTGGTCTTTTTCATCATAGCAGATAAATAATTGTGATTTTTCTAATATAGGCAAAAATTTGCTTCTTACTCAAGTTTTATTTTAATTGCAAATTTTTTTAGGCCATCCTATAATGTAAACTAGTAACATATACAAATTGGTGCATACTCTATATTTTTCTCTCGTTCCTTTTTTTCCTTTGAACGCATTAAATTTAGTTGTTATGTTTTTAATTATGAGATTTTAGCATAGGTCTAACATATTTTTTTATTATTACTAGGCAAGAAGTTATGAAATGGAATGGTTGGGGATATAATGATTCCAAGTTCTTCTTCAATAAGAAAGGCCAAGTTGAGTTGACTGGGAAAAGGTAACTGATTGGTTTATTCTTTTGTTCCTTTTTTCCCCACTTACTTTCTGTAAAAAAATTTTAAACATAAATAACATTATTATGTTAAATAATAGACATACAGACTCCTCCCTTGATTTAAAGTTATCAACATTTTGACATAATTGCTCCTTCTTTTGTCTGGTATTTTAAATTCTGGCATTGTCATGTCACTTCTAAAGTTACATTTACATATATCTCCTTTAAAAATATAAGAACCTAATATTAGCTAGTCATAATACCATTATCATACTCCTCAAAGTAAGAGAAATTTTATATCTGATTATCCAGTCCACATTTCCCCTGATATCTAAAAAATGCCATTTTATAGGTAGTTTGTTTGAATCAGGATCCAAAAAGGCCTGTAGTCATCCCACCACCTAGTCTCCATGCCATTGACTTGTTCAAAGTAGCTCCATTTTTAGGACTGGTGATTTACTTTTGGGTGTGGGTTATTATGGAAGGTGAGCAATTTTAGGTCTTTGTGAATATAAATAGTATTTTAATTTTTAAAAAGATTTTATTTATTTATTTGACAGAGAAAGAGAGAGCCAGAGAGCACAAGCGGGGGGGTTGGGCGGGTGGTAGGGGAGAGGGAGAAGCAGGCTCCCTGCTGAGCAGGGAGCCCAGGGCTTGATCCCAGGCCCCTGGGATCATGACTTGGGCCTAACGCAGACCTTTAACTGATTGAGGCACCCAGGTGCCCCATAAATGGTATTTTTAAAATTAGTTTTCTGAGATACATTAGGGAAGAAGTGATGAAGAAAGAACAATCATTTGTGTGGTAACTTTCAAATTTCTGAAATATTTTTGGTAATGTGTGGATAAGAATTCTAAAGAATATTTGTATTATTACTATTCCAGATGCAGACAGAATTGTAAAGTAAGTTCTTAGTTGATTTTAAGAACTGACCCTACCGGGGCGCCTGGGTGGCTCAGTTGTTAAGCATCTGCCTTCGGCTCAGGTCATGATCCCAGGGTCCTGGGATCGAGCCCCGTATTTGCCTCCCTGCTCAGCGGGAAGCCTGCTTCTCCCTCTCCCACTCCCCCTGCTTGTGCTGTCTCTCTCTCTCTGTCAAATAAGTAAATAAAATCTTAAAGAAAAAGAACGGACCCTACCAAAGTTGGTGTTTTGGGTGGTTTGTCTATTGAATTTTGATACAACTTTTGAAAGGACAGTGAATATAAACACATAAGATTTGAATGCTGGGTCTATAAATTAAAAATTGAGAGTAGGTAAAAAATCGGATCAGATATATTTCGAATCTGTTCCAGTATTGTGCTTTGACTTAATATCTTTTGGGCATTAATATGCTTAGGTTAATATTTTTGGTATGTCATATTGAAATATCAGCGAGAAAAGTTTTATTCCTTTGGAGAAATTCTCTTTGCAACATAATTGTTCCAGTTTTCTGATTTAAACATACTTTGTACCTGAAACAAAACCTCAGGAGTAGTAATTAGAAACTAATTTTAATAAAGGTATGAAATGTACATTTGACATTTGCTTTTTAATAGGAAAAACAAATATCTGTATTCTCATTCCATTTTTAAGTGTGACTGGGCAGCATGTTGGTGGAGGCTTAGTTGAGAAATTGTGTAATTCAGGTAGAAGGGATTTCTCGTTAAAATTAAATTTACCAGTGTTCTAAATGTTGAGTGTTTTGTGTTTTAAATGGAATAATATCTAATGTGGTAGAAACTTATGTATGTAAAAACTGGCTTTGCAAACTCTCCTGGGGGAAAAAAGTTAATCTTCTGAACTTAGAAAATCAACTTCCTCTCCTCTCAGACACAGTCTTCATTTCTTTCTCTCTTTGGACCTTGAAAGTATGGCATCTTTATTTTATGGGAGGGGGGCAAATTGTCACTTGTGCACAGTGCCACTGAAAGCATTAGACACCTACTGACTTGTGTAGAGCACTGTCGGCTATTTAGTAGTTTGTGTTGGAAGTCTATGTGTGCAAAATGAATTATCTGTCACAGAAAATAGCACAAGTAATTATATTTTACTCGTGCTGTGGGTTCGGAATCTGGTTCCTATTTGAGGTGTTCTGGCACTTGATTTGTCATTTTCCACAGAGGATCAGGCTGTAGAGGTCTGACAAATGTACCACACTCATTATATACTCATGAAAAACATTAGAACCCCGGTATATTCATTTATGTTTAGATTATTCCTTTTTCTGTGGATAGAGCACTTGTTAATGCCCTTCATGATATTAAGATATATAGAATATAAAATATAAAATATATTGTTTGGAGAGCATAGGTTCAGAGTAAAGGGGATTCAGTGGTCTTAAGAGAGACTTTTATCCAGGTTGTAATAGAACCAGAGAATGTATTTGTTTGGCTTCTGACTTTGGAAGATTGCAGCTGCTGCCACTCTAACCAGAATTAGTTCCTTAAAGCCTTCATTTCTTTGCATTAACCCCTGAATCAGGTCCAGTGGGAGAAAAGGGAAGAGAATGGGGTGCATCTGACTGGCAGAGCCTACAAGGGAGACCTGTAAAGTGGATGTTGGGCACGTTTGCTTTAGTGGAAGGTAGCCTTGGCTTCTCACTAAGACTCATCTAGAGGGCAATTCTCCAAATACAGAAATGGAATTTAAATGCTCTAGGATTAAATATGTACTACATAAACTATTTAATAACTAAAACCAATAATTAAGTAATATTCAGTTCCCAATTTTAGTGCTTCCAGAAGCACCATTACCTTGTTATAGACAGGATAATAAACCGGATTGAATTGGATCATAGCTTTCTGTAAATTTAGTCTAGCCTCCTAGGGATAATGGTTGAATTAGTAGGTTTCTCTGGTTTTTATCAGAAAACATTTAAACATTCTTTAAGATAATAATAGCTATTATTTAATTGAGTGCCTACTGAATTATCTTAAAATAACCCTAAGATGGGTAGTGGTATTTTCTTAAAAAGAATTAAGAGATTGAGGATGAGAGAGGTTAAATAGCTTATTTGAGGTCACTTGCTCAGCAGGAAACGAATTAAAACCCAAGTGTTTTTAAGCTTTGTTCTTGTGCTGTTTCTATTGTACTGTTCTTCTGCAGATAACCATATTCAGCTATTGTATTGATCTTGTTTTCTCTCCAAACTCTGAGAGCACTTTATAGTAGCCTTCTACCTGCTATACACTAGCACAGTAGAAAAATTGTAAAAAATTACCCTGTGACAGAAATTCCTATTTTTCCAGTGAAAGGCACAGTACAAAAGCAAAAGAAGGTTGTGATATTCTTTTTTTTTAAATTTTTTAAAAAGATTTTATTTATTCATTTGAGACACAGAGATAGAGAGATAGAGAGCATGAGCAGGGCGAGAGGCAGAGGGAGAGGAAGAAGCAGGCCCCTCGCTGAGCCGGGAGCCCGATGTGGGGCTCAATCCCAGGACCCTGGGACCACGACCTGAGCTGAAGGCAGACACCCAACCATCTGAGCTACCCAGGCGCCCCTAGGTTGTGATATTCTTAAAAGAGAAAATGGAATTCATGACTAGAAAGGATGAGTTACAAGAATACACTGATTAGGCTGAACAGTATTAATTCACCCCTCCTTTTTTTTTAAAAGATTTTATTTATTTATTTATAAGACAGAGAGAGAGACAATGAGAGAGGGAATATGAGCAGGGGGAGTGGGAGAGGGAGAAGCAGACTTCCCACAGAGCAGGGACCCCGATGGGGGCTCGATCCCAGAACCCTGGGATCATGACCTGAGCCGAAGGCAGATGCTTAACAACTGAGCCACCCAGGCACCCCATTAATTCACCCTTTTGTATTAATAATATTAGACTGTGAGGACAGTTTTTGCAATTCTTTGTAAAGACTTTTTATTCTGGCATTATAGTGGACTGAACAAATTACATATCTTTTGTTCTCTATAACTGCATAGAAAACATGAGTAAGATATCCTAAGAAAGATATAAAACAGAGCTGGGAAGAAAGGGGAATTCTTAGATGCCAGCAACCAAGGGTGAGTTTCAATGAAAATTTATAGGGATTCCCTTAATTTTTGATCCAAAGACATTGAAAAGGTAAGAAATTTTTATAAGCAAATGTGGTTGATTGTGTATATTTTTGGGAGGGTAACATTGACATTTCAAACCCAGCCATTAAATTAGTATATGTGCTGCCGAAGCAAGCACTCCAGCCATTAAATTAGAAGCAATTATTATAAACTGTTAGAGATCTTTGGGAAAAAGCTTCAGATCACAATCTTATCTTCTGAACATAGTTAGAGTTTGTCAGGTTATAAATCCTTAGGTTTATTATCTTGCCATTCTTACTCCTTCTAGATATAGATGAATTGAGTCCTCCTGGGTTTAAACAGCAGAAGGCAATACTTCAAAGCTAATGCTACACATTTCTACAAACTAAAATTTTTGAAAATTGTCATTATTCATTGACTTTAAAGGTATTAAACATTAATTGGTGCTTACAAAGCACAAGTTACTGTTTAAATGGAGAGAATTTGTTTGGGTTTGTTTACTTTATACTTTCAGTGGCATAATTTTTCATTAAAGTTTTATCTGATTATAAAAAGATTTTTAAATTGCTTAGCAGTTATTATGTAACTCACTCTGAGGATAGATGCTTGTATCTATAGATGGTTTTGCTGCCACTGTGCACTGCTGCAGAGTGAGAGTACTTTGTCTTTAGTCACAGTTCATACTGATGTGCACTTCTTTCTTATATATTTATATTTATATTTATATTCACAGAATTTTCTTTCCACACAGTGATTTCTTTGGTCTTGAATGCTTCCCCTATTTCTATATCTTCCACAATATAGTTTAATTCTGTTCTGAGGGAATGTGGTGAGTTGATCTCACCTTATATTTTACAATGTGAACCGTTTCTTAATTCTCAAATTCTCAAACTCATCTTCAATTGTGATTAAAGATCCATTCCTGTTTCAATAATTGGTATAGGTACCTGGCTTTGCTCTTACCACATTTCTGGCAAAAGTTGCATGTTTCTTGTCCATATATTCATCCTACCAATCTTTGTAGCTTTGACTAAACTAGGTTGTAAATTAATTTCTTTCTTCCTTTCTTCCTTTCCTCCTTTCCTCCTTCCTTCCTTCCTTCCTTCCTTCCTTCCTTCCTTCCTTCCTTCCTTCCTTCCTTTCTTTCCTTCCTTTCCTTCCTTCTTCCTTCTTCCCTCCCTCCCTCCCTCCCTCTCTCTCTCTTTCTTTCTTTCTTTCTTTCAGGTTGTCTCTTAACAGAGTTATAATACCAATTCTTCGTGTCCTGCAATACTCAGTGCAGTCTTAGTGTTAAATGCTTGTTTATAGTTTTGAATGTAAATCTAAATTATTTTAGTGTAATGTAATAATCAAGTTATTACATGGCTGTTTCTTAAAAACCTCTAATTCCTTTAACTTTTCTTATAATGTCTCTTTTCAGTCAATTTACTTCTTTGACTTCAAAGTTTTCCTTTTTTTAAAAAAAATATTTTATTTATTTATTTGAGAGAGAGAATGAGATAGAGAGAGCATGAGAGGGGGGAGGGTCAGAGGGAGAAGCAGACTCCCTGCTCAGCAGGGAGCCCGATGCGGGACTTGATCCTGGGACTCCAGGATCATGACCTGAGCTGAAGGCAGTCGCTTAACCAACTGAGCCACCCAGGTGCCCCAGAGTTTTCATTTTCACTTCATAATATTTTGTGAGATTTTTTAGAACCCATGGCAGTATGCTAGGCTTTATGATTATTAAGTCAGGCTTCCTTTACTGTTTTTCAAGTCCCAGGGCATTAGATGCAAGAAAAAGTACAGTTGAAAGGTTTACATTCTGTCATGATTTTTTGAACTGAATGTTTTGTTCAGGAATTAAAGATTTTATTTATTTGAGAGAGAGAGAGAGAACAAGCTAGTGCGCACACACCTTTGGGGGTGGGGCAGAGGGAGAGGGAGAAGCAGGCTCCCCACTGAGCAGGGAGCCTGACTCAGGGCTCAATCCCAGGACCCCGAGATCGTGACCTGAGCTGAAGGCAGACCCTTAACAAGTGAGCCACCCAGGGACCCCAATAAGGGAGCAAAGTCTTAAATCAAATATTCTGCACACAAGATACTTCTTCAGAGTCTGAAATACTGTGCATTCGGATATGAAAATGTATTGTGTTTGTCTTAATGGTAGAGTGTAATTTTAAATTTTACACATGGCAGTAACACCAACTCTGTATTAATTCAAGTATCTTGAAGGTGGTCACTTTTTTATTTTATGGATAAAGTTATTTGTGAATTAGGGGATTCACAAAGGTCTTGAGTATGATTCTGCCAGGAATATCAAGGGTCTAATATACTTTATGGAGACCCAAATTAATTATACACTTAACGTATAAAGACTCAGTATTAAAACCTAATAGTTCCAAATTGGTCTTTTTGTAGGACATTACTAACACACAATTGCATATCTGTTAATAACCAGCTTTCCAGAATTTGTACTTTGACCTCAGTTGAAATGAAGAAGATTTTATATGCTGAATGGCTATCTGTAGTTGTTTTAGCTATAAGTCCCATACTCTTTCATTTCAGTTTCTTTAGATTTATGAAAAAGGTATTATAATATAGTACTTCAAACATACCATTTCAGTTTGATTTTTAGCACTTGTGATTTTTTAACAAGAAACTTGTTTGATTAAAATACGCATTCTTCATGTTTTTTTCCTTTCCACTGTCATTTTTGTTTTGTTAATGTTTATGTAAAGACTGATTTGACAACTTTAGATAGGATTTTTGTTGTATAATTTGAAGTTAACATGAGGAGTGACACCCACTCAACCCATGCTGTGTAACTGTTAAAATTATGTGATAAAATGAGTGCTTTTTGTCACTTCCAATTAAACATTCCTTTAGATGGGCCTTAATACCAGCTTTTTAAATACTGAATTCTGCATTATTATAAACATATATTTAATTTTGGTACAGAGTTTATATATTATCCTCTGGCTTTTTAAAATACTATCTTTGTGAAATCAAAGTAATTTTTCAGGCTAGTTTTGCTTTGCCGGTTCTCAAGCTCTGATGAAATGAATGGGAAATAACCTTGAGCAAACATTATACTTTGAACTTTTTAAATAACTTGCCTCGCATAGATGTTAAGACCAATTTATTGTTTATTCTGATTTGTTGTCAGCATTAGTTTATTATTATTTTTTAAATTGTTTTTTGATCTGGAATGGATAGTGACTACTAGAGTACTTTTCTCCATTTAAACACACACACACACACACACACACACACACACAGGAAATAAAGATTGCTATAGGGCCATTTAAACTATCATCTTTTTTTTTTTTATTAAAACTTTTTATTTATTTATTCATGAGAGACAGAGAGAGAGAAAGAGAGAGAGAGGCAGAGGGAGAAGCAGGCTCCCAAGGAGCAGGGAGCCCGAAGCGGGACTCGATCCCAGGACCCTGGGATCATGACCTGAGCCGAAGGCAGACGCTTAACCATCTGAGCCACCCAGGCGCCCTAAACTATCATCTTGAAAAAAATTAATTTTGATGTTACTTCAGATCAGATACAGAGATCAATTCCAGATAGATTGTAGACCTAAATGTATAAGCTAAAACTGTAAAATTGCTGGAATATACAGAAAGTCTTTCTGAATTTGAGGTTGTCAAAAAGCAGAGAACAAAATGTATTAACTTTTATAAAGGAAGAAAATGAATCAATTAGATAATATTAAAATATACAACTCCTTTTCATCAAAAGAGAATGAAAGACGAGTCATAAAGCAAGAGAAAATGTTTAATACATACATCCTTGATTTCAGAATATATAAATAATTCTTATACATCGATGAGAAAACAATAGTAATCCAATAGGAAAATGAACAAAAGATGAACTGGCATTGAAAACAGAATATCCAAATGGTCAATAGATACATGAATAGAAACTCAAACCCATACGTAACCAATGAAATTCAAATTAAAATGGTTAAGAGATTACCAGTAGAATGTTTCGAATTAAAAAGAACTATAGCACCAAGTGTGGGAAGGATGTGGGATTAAGTCCATATATCATTGTTAGTTGTAAACATACTGGAAAACTTATCTACCAATACCTACTAAAGTTGAACATATGCATAGATGATGGCCTGGAAATTCCACTCTAGTTATGTACCTGTCAGAAAAATGTGATACATTCTTCAGAAAACAAGTTCAAGAATGTCCCTGCATGCACCAAAAACTAAATAACACTATTGTCTATCAACAGTACAGTGGATAAAGAAACTGTGCTATACTCACACAGTGGAATTAAGCCATTGAAATGATGAATGTTAACAACATGTATCAACATAGGTGAATCTCACAAATATAATATTTGAGCAAAAGAGGGCTAACACAAAAGAGTACATTTCATATGATTTCATTTATATAAAGCTGAAAAACAGTCAAAATTACTCTGTAATGTTAACAGGATAGTGGTTCTTTTGGTGTGAGGGAACGTGGTATGCCTGGAAAGGGCATGGAGGGGAGTGTTTCTTGGGTACTGGTAAGTGTTCTTTCTATTTCTGGATCTGAACACTGATTACGTGGGAGGTTTACTTTGTAAAAATTCCGCTCTAAACTTGTCTGTATTTTTTAATGTATATCGTACTTCAATATTTTATAAGTAAAATATTTATAAAATCAAATAAAAATAAAGCAACTATAATATAGTTTTATTTGGCTGTCCCATCATCATTTTGTTGGGGGAGTAGAGAAGTTGCAAGGACGTTATAGTGAAAAAGTTTACTGAATATAGGTACAATGATTTTATAAATAATCATTCATAAAGAATTTTAGAATAATGATCTCACTTGGAATGGTGGTAAGGGAAGAATCAGACTAAGGGCAGCATCATATAGTGGTTAAAAACACAGACTGAAGCCTTATTTATTACTTGGTTCAGATCCTGTTTTGTAACTTACTAGCTATGTGACCTTGATTAAGTTACTTAACTTACTTAACATCTTAAGTTAATTTCTGTGCTTTACCTTCCTCATCTATAAAATAGGGATAATAGCACCAACCTCATAACATTATTTTAAGTTAATATACATAAAACACTTAGAACAATGCCTGGCACATGAAAATGCTATGTGTTTATTTAAGTAAAAAGTTTAAAGTACTGTTTTAAAAAAAACATTTTAAAATGTTGTTTTGGTCTTTTCAGAGAGCTATTATATTAGTGCTGTTATAACACATTGGATCATTATTGTTTGCATATCAGCCTTCACTACACTAATCTAGGGTGGGATACTTATTTTATCTCTATTTTTAGCACTTATTGCTATTTAATATTTTGCCACCTCTGACAAGTATTTCCAAAACTGAAAAGCTGGATTTCTAAGCACTTGAGTTTTCTGCATCAATCTTCTCATATATACACACACACACACACACGCACACACACACGCACACACACATATATGTTTACATAAATAAAATAAATGAATAAAATTTAGGATTTCTTGTGTATATAAAATAATGTTCATATTTCATATAAACTATTTAAGGATTGGGATGGAAAATATAGGAAACAAAATCAGAGTAGCAAATCTAGTTTTTTCCATACTCTTCCTATTCTATAGAGCTCTTTTGTGTGTTTTAAATTTCTTGTACAACTTCATGTAAAATCTAAGTACCTTGCAAATCTATAGGTTTATTTACTATCCCGTGTTCTTTTTATAGTTGTCATATCATAAACTCTGTGACACACTGATAGTATTTTTTATATTTATTTGTTCTTTTAATTAATTAACATATAATGTATTATTGGTTTCAGAGGTACAGGTCTGTGATTCATCAGTCTTATATATATAATACCAAGTGCTCATTACATCACATGCCCTTCTTAATGTCCATCACCCAGTTACCCCTTCCTCTGCCCCTGCCCCCCCAGCAACCCTCAGTTTATTTCCTATGATTAAGAGTCTCTTATGGTTTGTCTCCTCTGGTTTCATTTTGTTTTATTTTTTCCTCTCTTCCTCTATGGTCCTCTGTTTTATTTCTTAAATTCCACACATGAGTGAGATCAGATAATTGTCTTTCCCTGATTGACTTGTTTCGCTTAGCATAATACCCTCTAGTTCCATGATAGAATTTTTAAAAGTCATAAATATTGGAAAGAAATTAAGAAAAAATAGTCATTTATATTTACCCACATATTTACTTTTTCTGTTATTATTTATTCTGTCTTGAGGATTTCAGTTTATATTAAGTGTTGTATTTCCCTTCAGCTTATAGAAACCACTTTAGCATTTCTTGTAGTGTAGGTCTGCTGGCACCAGGTTCTCTCAGTTTTCATCTGAAAATGTCTTAGTTAACTTTTAGTTTTGAAGTATATTTTCACCAGGTACAGAATTCCAGGTGGACATTCTTTTTCTTCCAGTAGTTTAAAAATGTTGTTCAGTTTTTTCCTGGACTTCACTGTTTCTGATGAGAAGCTGGTCATAATTTTTATTGTTATTCCATTGTATGTAATATATCATTTTTCTCTAGATGCTTTTAACATTTTCTTTCTCACTCTTTTTCTTTTAAATTGCAATTTGACTGTGCTCGCTTCGGCAGCACATATACTAAATTGCAATTTGACTGTGATGTGTGTAGTGTGAGTTTCTTTGCATTTATCATCTTAGTGTCTTTTGGCCTTCTTGAATTTGTAAATGTATGTCTTTCATCAAATTTGGAAACTTTTTGCCATTATTTCTTCAAATACTGTTTTACTCCATTTCCCTCCTTTTTTCCCCCCCTTTTTCTTGGGACTCTCTGTGTATGTTATGTATATTATATATATGTTAGTCTTTTGTTATTGTTCCATAGGTCTTTGAAACTCTGTTTATTTTTTCAATCTTTTTCTCTGCTCTTCAGATTGTATATGTTTTATTGCTTTACCTGTACATTCACTGACATCTCCAGTCTGCCCTTCTGTTCTTTCAGTGAATTTTTAAGAGTTTTAATTATAGAATTCCTATTGTTTTCTTTTTATAGTTTCTGTTTCTCTGCTGAGATTTTTTTTTCTTTCTTACTGGGAACATAGTTTCCCTTTTGTCCTTTAACATAGTTATAGCTGTTTTAAAATGGTTGTGTGCTACTTAGGGTCTTAGTAGATCTTAGATCTTCTTAGGGTCAGTCTTAGATCTTCTTAGAGTCAGTCCCTATTTATTACCGTTTCTCTTGATTAAGGATTACAGTTTCTTGTTTGTTTGTGTCTAGTAATTTTGGAGTACATCTTGGACAGTGTTAATGGCTATTGTAGAAACTCTGTATTCTATTATGTTCTTCTGCAGGGGTGTTACTTATTTTTTTAACATCAATTGGTTAACTTGACTATTCTCAAATTCCTATTTCCCTCTGTGGTGGTGAGCAACTGAGTTCTTTTAAGCTTAGTTGGGCTGCTTCAAGTCTGCTCCATACACGTGTAATTCAAGGTCAGCTAGGCATTTGGACAGAGTTTATACATACATCACTCTCTGACTCTCTCCTTTTCTTTGATTTCTCTATACTCTTCCCAGCTGTTGTGTTCACTGCAAACACTGCCTTCTGGTTTTTCAAGGCAGGAAGACAATAGATTTTCTGTATTTTTGTTTCCTTTTATGGTACCAGCTGGGCTTCCCTCAGTCTAAAACCTGTTTTAAAAATAAAAAGACCCTGGAAACTCGTGTACTGCTGTTTCCTTTTTCTAAGTGTATCACATCCCCTTCCCCCTGTTATTGCCTGCTTTTGTCTGTCTGTACTGCCTTCAGAGTGTTTTGTTTTTGTCCAGAGATTATAATTATATGTCGGGGGGGTATTGTTTTGATAGGAATTACTTGACCATTACTAGAAGCCAAAGCTAAGGTTTAATTTAAAAGAAGATCCCTTACTCTAATGTTTTATCTTCTTTGTAATCTTAGGTATCCTCTTAGTGGTATGATTTTACCAACTTTTAAAGACTGGATTCAAAATACCCTTGGAGTAAGTCTGGAGCATAAAACTACCTCTAAAGTAAGCAAATAAGAATGATTACTAAGTCTTAAGTATGCTTAAGTCTGTGTAGGTGTGTCTGTGTGTGCATGGACATGTGTTTAATCCAAAATCAGTTAAATTTATCTTTGTAATTTGTTATAATTGCTTTAATGCATTTGTTGTGATTTTTTTGTTAAGTAGTTTACTAGTTTTATTGGCCTTGCTAGGTTTTCTAGGGATGACTTTTCAGCATCACAGATCTAGATCCTAATCTCAGAGTTTATCTGGTAAACTATTTATCTTCTCTAATTTATTCCTAATTTGAGAAATGAGAGCAATTATTCCTAATTTGAGAAATGAGAGCAATAACTGTCTGTTTTACCTTTCATAGGGTGGTAGTGAAGTGCAAATGAACTATTTCTGTGGGAGGACTGTTAGAAAAATATTATAAGTTGCTATTAATTTTAGGATATTTAATGGACTGACAGTAATCCAGGATTAATATGGGATAATTTGAAATAAAAATATATTACATTTAATATCAGAGCATTTAGAAGGTTAGAAGACATAAAAAAGTAAAAATTTGATAAAGATATAAGTGATAATTTTAGTTTGTTCATGTAGTTTCAGTTTTCTTAAGCTAGGGTTAAAAAACTTTAAACTGTATTCATATCAAACTAACAAAATAGCATTTCTTTATGTTATTATGTTTATTATTATTTGTTTGCTATGCCATGGTATTCTGCATGTCCCTCTAAATTGGATATAAGTTCCATAAGTGCAGAGCCCATGTCTTATACTATATTCTCTACTGTATCCAACATGTTATTCAGAACTATAAGTATTCAGCAAGTACTTACTTGATTTATTTCTAATTCCACAGTTACATTTTATTCTACTAAGTAAATTATGTTAACAACTAATTCTTACCCCTCCTAAACTAAATTCTTTCAGCTTTTCTTAAAAGATCTCTTATTTCCTTAATTCTTTCTTTTGGCTATTTGTAGTTACTTTTTTTTACATTGATGCAATCTGTATACCGTATTCAGAAATTTCATCAGTTTTACATGCATTTTTTTTCTGAGTTTGAGCCCTTTTCAGTTTTTAATAACAAAATAGCAATATGTATGTTTTGTTGGGGTTCTTATGGTCATTTCTTTTCACTATAGCATAAATTCCTTGCGGTCAAAATTTTTTTCCCTGATTATCTTGCTGCTATATCCCCAAGGCCTAGAACAGTGCCTAGCATATAACACACACTTAATAAACATTTCTCATATAATTGAATATTAAATACAGACCCTTTAATAAGATACTAACACTATATAAATATCATATATATATATTTTACACATTCTTGTATTTTCTTTTTTCCAAATACTATATTGTAGTTTTTTTTTTTTAATAGCAGATTTGATTTGGCCAGTCTTTTCTTATATGGTAGGCAGGTTTTTGGTGCTTTTCACAAAAGTTATGACATTTAACCTTTCTTCTTTAGTAGCTGTATAAATTTAGTGGTGATAATCTCATTTAACAGATGAAGAAGCCAAGGTCCAGAGAAGTTGGGTGATTTCCCCAGTGTTGCATAGCTTTAAAGATTTTTTTTTTCCAGCTTACCTAGTAGTTGAAATTAAGTATCAAGTTATAATTATGTTATGAGTTTTAAAGCAGTTCTGTGAAAATGGACCTATTATTATGAGGTTTCTTGTTGATCATTTTAAAATAGTAACTGAAGTATAAGAAATGGTAAATTTTATCTACAGGTGAAAACATAGGTGATGAAAAAAGTTAAGTAGCTTTCCCCCAGTTTCCTTGATCTAAAATGAAAGATTTGAGACTTTGCCATCTTCTTTGTTCTTGATTTCAATCTTCAGAAACAATAAAAAAGTGGACCATAGATGCAAAAGAGGAAGCATACAGCTTTTATAACTTATGTTATAGAATGTGATTAACCAGACCATTTATAACTTGTTACTGTCACAGAGTTGGTTTCCATATGTGTTACTTGGTATTTTCCTATGCTTTTGTCTCAATTTGGAGTCAAAGAAACCAATTTTACTTTCTAGGCATCCTTAAATCCTAGTGATACACCTCCTTCTATTGTAAATGAAGATTTTCTTCATGACCTTAAAGAAACTAATATTTCGTATTCACAAGAAGCAGATGATCGAGTATTTAGAGCTCATGGTAAGCAACTTTATATAAACACTATTTGATTTTAATTTTAAAATTTCCTATAATTTAAGATGTTTTTACATGTTCTTTTTTAAACTGCAAAACAGGTCATTGTCTTCATGAGATATTTTTGCTCAGGGAAGGAATGTTTCAGCGAATTCCTGATATAGTTTTATGGCCAAGTAAGTTTTTTTTCTTTGTATCATTAATTTAGTATTGTAAAATCTTAAATAAATTTAGTATTGGAAATATGTACTTTTAAACATAGGAGTTGTACAAAGTACAGGCAGCTATATTTTTAAAGTTTACCAAAAGTCATAATTCTTTCTTGATCTGATCATCCTGAACTGTTGGTTTTCATGATTGATTTTGCTGTTGATTAAATCTTCATTTTAAATGTTAATATCATATTGGGAGGTCAGGTAAAAAAAATGTATTTCTTGTTAGTTTGAAAGCTTCATGAAATTAGTATTGATCAATGATATATTCACAGGTAGAGAAACTCTTAACTACTGATTCCTGCAAATTTGTTGTAGTACTTTGTTGATATCAGCTTGTGGCCTAAAAAGCATTATGTCCAAATGATGAAACAAGTTGTTTAAGATACCCATTGTCTTTGATATAAATAATTAAATTCTGAAAAATTAATATTCATGATTTGGGCTTGAGATAGAGGATAGATGAGCTTTGTGTTGTTATTTTGCTCTTGCTGATGATTAGGCAGTCAGTATATTTATATATATGATTTTTATACCTATCTCTTTTAGTAGAAAATTTAAAGCAGAATTGGTATATTGTACCTTACTGTCCATAATTACCATTTAAAATGAGTTGCAATGATCTGGTCCTTTTTACTCTTCAGATTCTGTTAAAGGAGTAGAGGAGTATTTTATTTTTCAAAAATTGGCTCATCTGTTTTTAGATATGATTCTTTTTGCTTTACAGGGAGTATCTGAAGGAGAAAATCATACTTTAATATAGAGGTAGGAGGGAGGTGACATACATAGGAGGAAAATCCAAGAGTATATATATATAGCCAGATTAAATTACTTTCCTGATACTTGTGGTGTATATTCTCCCAGTATTCTTTTAGTAGCTTTAGGCTGCTTCTTCACCAAGATCTGGGGAAGATTCATTCCATTTTTTTACTGGAAAAAAAATGAAAGCAAAATTTATCAGTTTTCATTTCCCATAGGAAACCTTAATACACCATCTTTTGATATATCTTGAGTAGAACTTTCAAGCGTGCCTTCTAGGTATTTTCTTCATGTGTTTGACTATTAAAATACTGAGAAATTACCATAATGAAAATGTAGGTCTTGCTTTAGGAAATACAAATATTTCTAAAAATCCAGGTTTAGGAAACATGCATAATTAG
Source organism: Callorhinus ursinus (assembly GCF_003265705.2). Classification (NCBI taxonomy): domain Eukaryota; kingdom Metazoa; phylum Chordata; class Mammalia; order Carnivora; family Otariidae; genus Callorhinus; species Callorhinus ursinus. The sequence continues at coordinate 53,461,611 of NW_027397064.1, read as the reverse complement.
TCTGTTGTTGCACAGCAGTTTTCTTTGTTTTGTAAAACCCATCCCATTTGGCAGTTCCCTTAAAACTTTGTCCTTTTTTTTCTTCCATATCAGTTTTCAAATCAGGCCCTTATCAATGCATAGCCAGATTTTTGTTAATAGCCTATAAGGTTCTCTCTCATCCTTCAAGTTTCTTATTCCTCCAAGCCTCCCATATACTCTTCAGAGGTTAATTTTTCTAAAATATTCCCTTTACCATCATGTTACATACCTCAGGAATCTATATGAATAGTGTATAGGTGCCTGAATCAAGTTTATAATTTTATTCTATTGAATCTTCCAGTATAATGACTTCTTTGAAATAGCTTTTTTTTTCCCCCCAACAGGTTATCAGATCTTTGAGGCCTTTATTTAACTTTAATGTAAATTTTCTGTTGGTGATAAAATTCAGGTTTTTTACCTTTGCACGAGGGCAAGTTTTGAGACAATATGGCAATTTAAGACAATGTGGTATTCCATAGAGTGAAGGTGCCTGTCTCATCTTGCAGTTTGAAAAACACACACACACACACACACACACACACACACACACACACCCTCATATATACATGTATATAGGATATCTGTCCTTGTGGATGTCTTTAAGTCTGGCTATAATTTGAATCTGAATTTTATATTTGCTTTAGTAGAATGTCTAGAGCTTGTCTTAGCATAAGAATTTGTAATATATGTAATTTTTATGATTTGGAGTTGTCCTTAAACCAGGATTTGTCACCATTGTGACCCTTAACACAGTGTGAATATCTCTGCTTTTCATTTAATTTGGACAAGTAGTCACTCATATGTTGTCTGTAGTAAGTATGCTTATAAAAATAAAATCTACTTTAACAATTACATATTTTTAAGTCATTTCATTTATTAAATTTAGTATTTATGCATTATTTTTAGCTGTCTAAATACCGAAACTTTAGTCCTGTGAAAATATGTGCTAGGTACTGTTACAGGTATTGAGGATGAGCTGTGAACAAAACAAAAATCTGTTCTCAGGTGCCATACAGTTTAGTGAAGAAGGAGGCAGACAAAAGAGCAAATAAATATATAGTGTATTGAGCGGTGATAAGTCCTGTAAAGAAAAGGCACAGTAAGAAAATAGAGAGCTGTGTAGGTGGGCAGTGGAATGAGGGAGTGCTGTGTCAGATAACATGGTCAAAGAAAGCTTCTGATTAGTTGACAATCATAGAAGTAGTTTTGCCCTGTTAAAGGATTTTTGACAGTCATGTTTGGTTATTTTATTAATTATTAATCAACTAGTATTCCACTTAGTAAAAAAATTTTACCACAGACAGTAATTTTTATAAGCTTAATCTGAAAGCTTAAAATGGATTTTCATTAAAAATTGGAATGATACAAATGACATATTCCTAGTTTTAAACAAACCTGAGAAATGATAACTCTTACAGAACAATATTTTTACTTTCATAAATGGATATTCACTTGTATGTTTTACATCCTTAAATTTCCCTTTCATTCCTTTAGCAGGTACTACTGGATTTTTTTTTTTAAAGATTTCATTTATTCATTTGAGAGAGAGAGAGCACATGAGAGGGGGGAGGGTCAGAGGGAGAAGCAGACTCCCTGCTGAGCAGGAAGCCCTGCAGGACTTGATCGTTTGACTCCAGGATCATGACCTGAGCCAAAGGCAGTCGCTTAACCAACTGAGCCACCCAGGTGCCCCGGAAATACTGGATTTTTGCATAGTTTCCTTGCCTCAAGTCTTTTTCTCTTCTTTGCCATTCCATATTATCAGGAGATTTATCTTTCTCAAATAGTTTATTTGCCATGTTGGTCCCTGGCTTAATGCTCTATTGCTACTCAGATTGAGGTTTAGCATCTTGTGTGTCTTGTATTTAAAATATTCTGTTGTCAGGTTTTTGTTACTCATATAGCCTTTACTCTGATAAAGAGTACTCTTTAGTTGTATGCAATAGGAAGGAATATCTGTAGTACATTATGTATAGCATTTTAAAATTTGTTTAAAAAAGCAGAATAAAGAATCATCAATGGCTGCAAAAATTAGTGGGTGAAAGTATGATGACAAACATACCTATATAGAGTAACTCTTTCCCCATAAGATACTTATTAATTACAGTATTCTTATAGTGGAAAAAACTAGCAGATACTTTATAACCAAATGATGAAAGTTAACATTACCAGAAATGAGACCTGTCTGCATCATGTCCCTCCATATGTAACTCATTAAGAAAGGCACAACATCACTTCTGTGGAATTCCTGCCTAAGTGTGTAACCTGAATTTAATAATGAGGCAGAAACCCAAATTGAGAGATACTCTGTGAAATAACTGACCAGGGCTTTTCAAAAGTGTCAGTGCCATAAATAAAAATAAAAAACAGACTGAGGAACTCTCTCAGATTAAAGAAGAGTAAGGAGGGGCCCATGGGTGGCTGTCAGTTGAGCGTCTGCCTTCAGGTCGGGTCATGATCCCAGGGTCCTGGGATTGAGCCCCGCATCGGGCTCCCTGATCACCGGGGAGCCTGCTTCTCCCTCTCCCTCTGCCTGTCGCTCCCCCTGCTTGTGCTCTCTCTCTGTCTGTCAAATAAATAAAATCTTAAAGAAAAAAAAATAAAGAAGAGTAAGGAGACATGACAACTAAATACAGTGTGTGATTGGCTGGTCCAGAAAAGGGGACATTAGTGGAACAATTGGCAAAATTTGAATAAGGTCTGTAGATTGGTTAATAGTATTGTTTAATAGTAAATTGCTTGGTTTTGATAATTGTAAGATGTTAATATTTATGTCTGCTGGATGAAGGAAATTCTTTGTACCTTTTTTGCAACCTTTTTGTAAGAATTAAATCATTTCAAAATGAAAAGTTAAAAAGATAAGTACTAAACATTTTGTTTTAATATAGCTGTTTAATGTGTGTTAATGAGTGAATAAATGAAAAAGTTTAGACACTAAAGAACTTCATGGACCCTTATTTTGCAGGATTACCCAGGTTTATTCACATCCCTATGATTAATTTATTTTCCCTTTTTTTTCAACAGCATGTCATGATGATGTAGTTAAGATTGTGAATCTAGCGTGCAAATACAACCTTTGTATCATACCAATTGGTGGTAGGTATTGTGCCTTTTAAATTTTGATACGATGTATATGTGTTTTTTATTTTTATTTTTATTTAAATTATTTGTATTCTAAATATTTGTGCCATCCCATTGAAAGTAAACATTCTTGTAATTTTGATATGGTTATTCTGAAAAATTTGTTTATGCTGCTCATTTTTGAGTAGATCTATCTACCTGAACTGTTTGAAACATGTAGTTCATGGGTTCTTTCCCGTATAGATTCTAGTTGATGCTGTGACTTAATGCTTAAATAAGAAAATGTTCCCACTTTAGTAATTACTTTATAACTTTTATCTTTATGGAGAGAATGTTATTTTTCAGAGGCTAAATATACCCAATATATACTTTTGGGAAGGAACACTATGCAGTGTGAAAGATCAGCTAGGACAAGGATGACCAGATCAGTAATACATTTTAATGTTGAAAACTAACATTGCTTTTTGATCTTTTATCAACCACATTCTTTTAATAACCTACCCAAGCCAAAGGAAATTGCCTTCCCTGATTCAATTAGCATTGATGGAACAGAAGTGGGACCCCAAACAAATCAGGAGCTCCAGATTCCTTCTTCAGCTGATACTTTCAGTTGAATTCATGAAAAAAAAAAAGTCACTACAGTGCCACTTTTAGCGAAATATTTTTCTGATTTCAAATGACTATGACAAGCAAATAGTGTTTACTGATTACAGGCATGTTCTTAATTGACAGTTCATGGTCTCATCTTGTAAAAGTAAACTGAATATTTAGATCAGCACCTCTTGTAATTCTTACTTGTATCAAGAGTTTTCTATCCCAGACAAATGGAAATACCAATTAAGAATTTACTCTGATATATGGTAATAAGATGGTTAAGGACTAAACATAGTATTATTTTATGTTGGTATCAAGAAAACATTTTTCCTTTGATAAATGTTAATGGAAACAGGAGTACATTGTTTATATAGTTGTATATATTGGTTATTCTATATTAAAATCACCTTTTCATCGTTAGCATATAAATTTGTTCCAATATTATATAATCTGGGCAATTTTAACTTGTTTATATTCTAATTTATTAAAGTCTTTTTGTGTGACAATATAAGATATTATTTCAAATCATAAATGAGTCTCATAATTAAGGTAAGGTGTCTTTAGTTGAATTAGGAAGGGTATTTTTTCTTTTAAACAATATCTCCAGAGTAATCATTAGCTTAGAATTTTTCTAATCATGTTTTTGGAGTTTCACAAATTGCTAGGGGCGTCACTTGAGTGTGCCCAGGGGATGGAGCCATATCCCATTGCTTTCAGCTCCATAATATTTCTTCATTTTGGCATGCAGCATAAAATAAAGGTGAGTTTGCTTTTAGTGTGTTAGCATTTGCAAATTACATTTTGCAAAGTAGAAATAGGTATTACTTTTCTAGCGGGCCTGTTTGTATACTTTATATTAGGGATTTGCCCTAGAAATGTAGCTAAAAAATAAAATATTAAAGTTGTTTCCTATTTTGGCAGGAGGAACAAGTGTATCATATGGCCTAACATGTCCTGCAGATGAGACAAGAACGATTATTTCTTTGGACACTTCACAAATGGTATATGATAATTTTAGACACATTTGAAGTTAGTGTTTGGTTTATAAAAACTTTACGGCTCAGTCTTAGTTGTCATTAAAAAGGTATATTTTCCATTTTGTTTTAAATTTATTTTATCATTACATTTTACCATTGTCTTCAGGTCTCAAAAAGCTAAGTTTACTCACACTCAGGTACATATCTTGGTAGTTTCTACCACACTGGTCTGAGAAATTGATAATTTGAGAAGCGTGGGTTGGAATATTGATACAATAGATGACCTGATTTGTATTGTTAAAAGCAAAACAAATATTATTAGTTAAGGTTGATTTGAAACACCAAGACTTGTCCCCCAAATTTTCAATGCTGTTGCATTTTTGCTTGTGGAAGAATGGAGAGCAAACTAATTTTAATCATAGGATTATTTTGTGACCTTTTAGCTCACTGTGGTCCAAGAGTTGGTCATTGTACCATGTTAAAGCTTTGATTTGAGTATGAACTTAATCTTTATATAATCAATAATATTTGTGGTTATATATTCCTTCATTACTATAACAAGTTTAAGATTTATTTATTATTTATTAATTTGAAATTTTTTCAAACACCAAAGTAGAGAGAAGAGTAATCCATTTTCTAGATTAAGTAATTATTGATATTTTATCATATTGGCTTTATCTTTCTTTGTCTCTCTACTATTTTTTATTTTTATTTAAATTTAATTAATTAACATATAATGTATTATGAATTTCAGAGGTAGAGGTCAGTGATTCATCAGTCTTATGTAATACCCAGTGCTCCTTACATCACATCCCCTCCTTAATGTCTATCACCCAATTACCCCATCCCCCTGACTCCCTCTCCTTCAGGAATCTTCAGTTTGTTTCCTATGATTAAAGAGTCTCTTAAGGTTTGTCTCCCTCTGTTTTCTTTTTCCTCTCTTCCCCTATGAGCCTCTGTTTCGTTTCTTAAATTCCACATATGAGTGAGATATTATGATAATTGTTTTTCTCTGATTGATTTATTTGGCTTAGCATAATACCCTCTGGTTCCATCCACGTTATTGCAAATGGCAAGATTTTATTTTTTTGATAGCTGAGTAGTATTCCATTGTATATATATTCGATATCTTTATCCATTCATCTGTCAGTGGACATCTGGGCTCTTTCCGTAGTTTGGCTATTGTAGACATTGCTGCTATAAACATTGGGGTGCAGGTGCCCTTTTGGATCACTACATTTGTACTTTTGGGGTAAATACCTAGTAGTGCTATTGCTGGGTCCTAGGGTAGCTCTATTTTCAGCTTTTCAAGGAACCTCTATACTGTTTTTCAGAGTCACTGCACCAGCTTGCATTCCCACCAACAGTGTAGGAGGGTTCCCCTTTCTCCTCATCCTTGCCACATAACTCTTGTTCCCCAACTTGTTAATTTTAGCCATTCTGACTGGTGTGAGGTGGTATCTCATTGTGGTTTTGATTTGTATTTCCCTGATGCTGAGCGATGTTGAGCATTCTTTCATGTGACTGTTGGCCTTTGTATGTCTTCTTTGGAGAAATGTCTGTTCATGTGTTCTGCCTATTTCTTGATTGGATTATTTGTTTTTTGGATGTTGAGTTTGATAAGTTCATTATAGATTTTGGATACTAGTCCTTTATCTGATGAGATATTTGCAAATATCTTCTCCCATTCTGTCAGTTGTCTTTTGGTTTTGTTGACTGTTCCCTTTGCTGTGCAAAAGCTTTTTATCTTGATAAAGTCCCAGTAGTTCATTTTTGCCTTTGTTTCCCTTACTTTTGAGGACATGTCTAACAAGAAGTTACTGCAGCCGAGGTCACAGAGGTTGCTGCTTGTGTCTCCCTCTAGGATTTTTTTTTTTTTAAGATTTTATTTATTTATTTGACAGAGACACAGCGAGAGAGGGAACAGAAGCAGGGGGAGTGGGAAGGGGAGAAGCTGGCTTCTTGCTGAGCAGGGTACCCGATGCGGGGCTCTATCCCAGAACTCTGGTATCATGACCTGAGCTGAAGGCAGACGCTTAACGACTGCACCATCCGGGAGCCCCCCCTCTAGGATTTTGATGGATTCCTGTCTCACATTTAGGTCTCTCCTCCATTTTGAGTCTATTTTTGTGTATGGTGTAAGGAAATGGTTCTGTTTCATTCTTCTGCATGTGGCTCGTCTAGTTTTCCCAACACCATTTGTTGAAGAGACTGTCTTTTTTCCATTGGATATTCTTTCCTGCTTTGTCAAAGATGAGTTGACCATAGAGTTGAGGATTCATTTCTGGGTTCTCTATTCTGTTCCATTGATCGATGTGTCTGTTTTTGTGCCAGTACAATACTGTTTTGATGATTACAGCTTTGTAATAGAGCTTCAAGTCCGGCATTGTGATGCCACCAGCTTTGGTGTTCTTCTTCAACATTCCTTTGGCCACTCAGGGTCTTTCTGGTTCCATACAAATTTGGGAATTATTTGTTACAGCTCTGTGAAAAAAGTTGATGGTATTTTGATAGAGATTACATTGAATGTGTAGATTGCTCCATGTAGCATAGACATTTTAACAATATTTGTTCTTCCAATCCATGAGCATGAAACATTTTTCCATTTCTTTCTGTCTTCTTCAATTTCTTTCATGAGTGTTCTATAGTTTTCTGAGTACAGATCCTTTGCCTCTTTGGTTAGATTTATTCCTTGGTATCTTATGGTTTTGGGTGCAATTGTAAATGGATTGACTCCTTAATATCTCTTTCTTCTGTCTCATTGTTAGTGTATAGAAATGCAACTGATTTCTGTGCATTGATTTTATATCCTGCCATGTTGCTGAATTGCTGTATGAGTTCGATCAATCTTGGGGTGGAGTCTTTTGGGTTTTCCACATAGAGTATCATGTCATCTGTGAAGAGTGAGAGTTTGACTTCTTCTTTAAGAGTTTTAATCAAGAAAGGATGCTGTGCTTTGTCAAATGCTTTTTCTGCATCTATTGAGAGGATCATATGGTTCTTGTTCTTTCATCAATGTAGTGTATCACACGGATTGATTTGCAGTTGTTGAACCAGTGTTGCAGTCCAGGAATAAATCCCACTTGGTTGTGGTGAATAATCCTTTTAATGAACTGTTGGATCCTATTGGCTAGCATCTTGGTGAGAATTTTTACATCCATGTTCATCAGGGATATTAGTCTGTAATCCTCCTTTTTGATGGGGTCTTTGTCTGGTTTTAGGATCAAGGTAATGCCGGCCTCACAGAACGAGTTTGGAAGTTTTCCTTTCATTTCTGTTTTTTTGAAACACTTCAGAAGAATACCTATTAATTCTTTAAATGTTTGGTAGAATTCCTTTGGGAAGCCATCTGGCCCTGGACTCTTGTTTGTTGGGAGATTTTTTGATTACTGCTTTCATTTCCTTGCTGGTTATGGGTCTATTCAGGTTTTCTATTTCTTCCTGTTTCAGCTTTGGTAGTTTATACATTTCTAGGAATGCATCCATTTCTTCCAGATTGCCTAATTTGTTGGCATATAGTTGCTCAGAATACGTTCTTATAATTGTTTGTATTTCTTCAGTGTTGGTTGTGATGTCTCCTCTTTCATTCATGATTTTATTTATTTGGGTCCTTTCTCTTTTCTTTTTGGTAAGTCTGGCCTGGGGTTTATCGATTTTATTAATTCTTTCAAAGAACCAGTGCCTAGTTTTATTGATCTGTTCTACTCTTCTTTGGATTTCTGTTTTCATGATTTCTACTCTGATCTTTATTATTTCTCTTGTCCTGCTGGGTTTAGGCTTTATTTGCTGTTCTTTCTCCAGCTCCTTTAGGTGTAGGGTTAGATTGTGTATTTGAGACCTTTCTTGTTTCTTGAGAAAGGCTTGTACTGCTATATACTTCCCTCTTGGGACCATCTTGGCTGCATCCCAAAGGTTTTGAATAGTTATGTTTTCATTTTCTTTTATTTCCATGAATTTTTTTCTTTAATTTCCTGGTTGACCTACTCATTGTTTAGTAGGATGCTCCTTAGCCTCCATGTATTTGAGTTCTTTCTAAATTTCCTCTTGTGATTGAGTTCAAATTTCAAAGCACTGTGGCCTGAAAATATGCAGGGAATGATCCCAGTCTTTTGGTACCAGGTGAGACCTGATTTGTGACCCAGTATGTGATTTATTCTGGAGAATGTTCCATGTGCACTCAAGAAGAATGTATATTCTGTTGCTTTAGGATGGAATGTTCTGAATATATCTGTGAAGTCCATCTGGTCCAATGTGTCATTCAGTGCCCTTGTTTCCTATTTGATCTTCTGCTTAGATGATCTGTCCATTGCAGTGAGTGCGATACTATTATTGTATTATTATCGATGTGTTTCTTTAATTTTGTTATTAATTGGTTTATATAATTGGCTGCTCCCATGTTAGGGGCATAAATATTTACAATTGTTAGATCTTCTTGTTGGATAAACCCTTTAATTCTGATATAGTGTCCTTCCTCATCTCTTTATACAGTCTTTGATTTAAAACCTAATTTGCCTGAGATAAGGATTGCCACCCCAGCTTTCTTTTGATGTCCATTAGCATGATAAATGGTTTTTCCACCCCTCACTTTAAATGTAGAGGTGTCTTTGAGACTAAAATGAGTCTCTTGCAGAAAGTCTCTTGCATATCTATGGATCTTGCTTTTTTATCCAATCTGAAACCCCGTGTCTTTTGATTGGGGCATTAAGCCCATTTACATTCAGAGTAACTATTGAAAGATATGGATTTTATTTATTTATTATTTATTCATTTATTTTTTATTAACACATAATGTATTATTTGTTTCAGGGGTACAGGTCTGTGATTCATCAGTCTAACACAATTCACAGCGCTCACCATAGCACATACCCTCCCCAGTGTCCATCACCCAGCCACCCCATCCCTCCCACTCCCCTCCACTCCAGCAGCCCTCGGTTTGTTTCCTGAGATTAAGAGTCTCCTATGGTTTGTCTCCCTCTCTGGTTTCATTTTGTTTCATTTTTCCCTCCCTTCCCCTATGATCCTCTGTTTTGTTTCTTAAATTCCTTGTATCAGTGAGATCATATGATAATTGTGAAAGATATGAATTTAGTGCCACTGTATTACCTGTAAAGTCACTGTTTCTGTGTATTGTTCCTGTTCCTTTCTGGTCTGTGTTCCTTTTAGGCTCTTTCTTCGCTTAAAGGATTCCTTTTTTTTTTTTTTTAAGATTTTATTTATTTATTTGAGAGAGAAAGAATGAGAGATAGAGAGCACGAGAGGGAGGAGGGTCAGAGGGAGAAGCAGACTCCCCACTGAGCAGGGAGCCCGATGTGGGACTCGATCCCGGGACTCCAGGATCATGACCTGAGCCGAAGGCAGTCGCTTAACCAACTGAGCCACCCAGGTGCCCTTTAAAGGATTCTTTTTAATATTTCTTGCAGGGCTGGTTTAGTGATCACAATTTTTAGTTTCTGTTTGTCCTGCAAGCTTTTTTTTTTTTTTAAAGATTTTATTTATTTGACAGAAAGAGAGAGAGAGTAGGAGCAGGTGGAGGGGCAGAGGGAGAAAGAGGCTCCCCACTGAGCAGGGAGCCCGATGCAGGGCTCGATCCCAGGACCCTGAGATCATGACCTGAGCTGAAGGCAGACGCTTAACTGACTGAGCCACCCTGGCGCCCTTGTCTTGGAAGCTTTTTATCTCTCTTTCTATTTTAAATGATATCCTAGCTGGATAAAGTATTCTTGGCTGCATGTTTTTCTCATTTAGCACCCTGAATATATCATGCCAGCCCTTCTGGCTTGCCAGGTATCTGTGGATAGGTCTGCTGCCTTCTAATGTTTCTACCCTTGTAGATTATGGACCTCTTGTCCCAAGCTGCTTTCAGGATTTTCTCTTTATTTCTGAGATTTACAAGTTTCACTATATGTCAGGGTGTTGACCTATTTTTATTGACTTTGAGGGGGGTTGTCTGTGCCTCTTGGACTTGGATGCCTGTTTCTTTCCCTGGGTTAGGGAAGTTTTCCACTATAATTTGCTCCAATATACCTTCTGCCCCCCTCTGTCTTTCCTCTTCTGGGATCCCAATTATTCTAATATTGTTTTGCTTTATGGTATCATTTAACCTCTTGAATTCTCCCCTCGTGATCCAATAGTTGTTTTTTTCTCTTTTTCTCAGCTTCTTTATTCTCCATCATTTTGTCTTCTATATCACTGATTCTCTCTTCTGCTTCATTTATTTTTAATTGTATCTCATTAATAGCCCTTTTGATTTTGACTCGATTAGATTTTAGTTCTTTTATTTCTCCAGAAATGGATTCTTTAGTGTCTTCTATGCTTTTTTTAAGCCCCGCTAGTATCTTTATAATCGTTATTCTGAACTCTAGTTCCAACATCTTACTTATATCCATACTGATAAGGTCCCCAGCAGTCAGTACTGCCTCCTGTTCTCTTTTTTGAGGTGAGTTTTTCCATCTTGTCATTCTCCAGAGAAGAATAGATGAACAAGAGAACAAAATACTAAAATGGCAACAACGACCCCAGAGAAATATACACTAAACAAATCAGAAGAGACTTGAAGCCAGGAAAAAAAAAAAAGAAAGAATATAATCAGACAGATGAACAGACCAGAGCAATACACTGGATCATGTGTATATTTTGGTCTTTTGTTAGAAAAGTAGATCCCAAAATTGTAAAGAAAGAAAAACTTGTACGAAAATAAAATTAAATACAATGATAGAATGTAGGTGTAAAAATGAAATTTAAAAGACAAATAAAAGACCCACACAAAAAAGAAGGAATATAAACATACAGGTGAACAGAACAGAGCAATACGCTATGTCCTGAGTGTATTTTGGTGTCAAAATTGTAAAGAAAGAAAAACATATATATACAGAAATAAAATTAAATATGATGAAAGGATAGAGTGTAACTAAAAATGAAAATTTTTGAAATTTTTGAAAGGCCAGAAGGGCTGGCATGATATATTCAGGGTGCTAAATGAGAAAAATAATGCAGCCAAGAATACTTTATCCAGCTAGGATATCATTTAAAATGAAAAGAAAGAGTTGATAAAATAAATTGGTTGAAAAAGGAAAGAGAAAAAATTAAAATTGAAAGACTAAAGAACCGTGAGGAAAAAATCATGAATTCCATATACTATTTTCCCCTAGTGCTGGAATTTTGCAGTTCTGTATGATTGGTCAACTTGGTCTTGGCTGGTTGTTCTTGTGGATCTTCTGGGGGAGGGGCCTGTTGCATTGATTCTCAAGTGTCTTTGCCCCAGCGGAATTTCACCACCCTTGCCAGGGGGCCAGGCTAAGTAAGCGGCTCCAGATGGCTCTATGTGGCTTTTTTGTTTTCTGAAGGCTTTTCCTGCCACTTTAGAGGATGAGAATGAAAATGGCAGCCTCCCAGTCTCCTGCCCTGGAGCTGAAAGCTCAGGGCACCATTCCTCAGCACCCTCAGGGAAAAGCAGTCAATCACTCCTGTCTCCCTGGTCTCCGTCCTGTGACCGAACGTTTCTACCTCAGGCATGCAACTCCATTTCAAGTCTCCAAACCCTGTAGACTCCTGTGGTGTGCATCTGTGCCACTCCTCCTGGGGGAGGGAGGGAGGGCTCGCCGGTTCTGCTGCTCTCTGGGCCCCTGCTCCCAAGAGCAGTCGCCCAGCGGTGCCACGGTTGGAAGCATAGGGCAACCCCGAGCTGAGAGCCCACTCCTGGGCTTGCTGATTGCAGCTGGCTTCCCTGCTCTGATGCTGGGGAACTCTGCCACACTTAGGAACCCCTGGTCTTCCTGTGATCCCAGGGATCCTGAGACTACACGGTCCCACCTAGGATTCCACCCTGCTTTCCCGCCTGAGCCCCTTTCAGGCCAGGACATCCCTCACTGGAGCAGACTTCTAAAAGTTGTGATTGCGTGCTCTGCCGCTCTCTCACTCTCCGGTGCCAGCTGACGGAGGCGCCCTCTCCCTCCCCCTGCAGTTTATCTTCCCATGTATCACCTTGGATTCACTTCTCTGCACCTCCTATTTGCAGAGAGTGGTCAGTTTTCTATCGGTAGAGCTGCAGCTGTCCTTTTAGTTTTCCAGTTGAGTTCACAGGTGTTTAAGAATTGACTTGATAGCTCTCTAGCTGAATTCCTGGGATGAGATGAAACTCCGTCATCTTAGACGCTCTCCTCTCGACTATTTTAAAAGTAAATCCTGATATTATGCTACTTAAAACTAAATATTTCTTATGTATCTGTTTTTAAAAGGACATTTTCTCACTATATTATTATTTTTCCTGGCAAATTTAAAAAATTCTTTATATCATTTAATACCGAGTTCACATTCAAATTTTACAGTGGTTGCAAAATTGTCTTTTATACTTCATTTGTTCATATGGGGATTCAGACAAGGCCCATGTTAGCTTTTCGTTGTTTCCCTATCTCATTTTATCTGAAACCCCCTTCTTTCTCCTTTTTTGAATGTTACTGACTTTTGGAGAATGTAGGTTATTTGCAGTATAAAATGTGTCATATTTTGAATTTCCGTGTCACTTCATCTTGCTGTCATTTAACTCTTCCCCTAGGCTTTGTATGTCCTCTAAACTCAAAGTTAGATATAAAGTCTAATTAGATTCAGGCAAAGCTTTTAAACTTTTTTTAAGCAAGGATATCTTGTAGGTGATGTGATGTGATAGTTGATGTGTTTTTCTATCTCTCGTCACATCACATCAGGAGGCATGTAATATCTGGGTGTCCACTTTAAGTGTTGCTAAAATTAATCAGGACGTTCAGGTGGTGACAGCTTCATTATTCTTCTGTAAAGTTCTCCATTAACCTTTGTCCTTATCCCAGAGTTTAAGAAAAGGCAGTTTCCTTAGGAGATCACTTAAGAGTAGCCTATTCTGGAATGGGCTATGGATGTGTTTGAATTTCTATATATTTTACGGTGTACAAATTTACCACTAAATCTGTTACTGAATTTGTAAAATAGAGACAGTAATAATGCAGAAGGTAGTTGTGAAGATTAAATGAGATAATATAAAAGTCTTTACACTGAGTAGATGGTTAAAATTCTGTGCCAGAATTTTAAATGCCAGATTTTTCACCATTTGTGTAGAAATACCTTGTATATTCACTGCCTTTAATATTGAACTCTTTTAAATATTGTAGTGGTTGGGTGGTACTTAAAATTGTGATTTGCTTTGGAGTTGATAAGCTATGTCTATGCATGATTTTGCACAGAGTACTTCTGATACAGTATGTACAAAATATGATAGGTAGGGGCGCCTGGGTGGCTCAGATGGGTAAGCGTCTGCCTTCGGCTCAGGTCATGATCCCAGGGTCCTGGGATCGAATCCCGCATCAGGCTCCCTGCTCCTTGGGAGCCTGCTTCTCCCTCTGCCTCTCTCTCTCTCTCTCTGTCTCTCATGAATAAATAAATAAAAAGTTAAAAAAAAATATGATAGGTACGCCAGTTTTCTATTTTTGTATTTCTTAAATATGTACCGTAATACTAAGACTAAGATACTGGTCTCAAAGTTTTTGTCTTACTGTTAACTTGTCTAGGGTAGGGTATACTGGATATAATAGGATATCCTATATATTTTCTTTAGGTTTTTCTGTGAGTACCCATAAAGGTATTTTTTTTCTCTGCCTCCTTCAATTTTTTTTCCTGCCAAAAATATGTTTGGGCCCCTGGTAGATGCAAGGTATATAATTAGCACAAGTATGTAGTCACTTCAAGAGCCAGCCTACTATGGGGCGCCTGGGTGGCTCAGTCGTTGAGCGTCTGCCTTCGGCTCGGGTCATGATCTCAGGGTTCTGGGATCGGGCCCCACATTGGCCTCCCTGCTCTGCGGGAGGCCTGCTTCTCCCTCTCCCACTCCCCCTGCTTGTACTCCCTCTCTGTGTCTCTCTCTGTCAAATAAATAAAATCTTAAAAAAAAAAAAAAAGAGCCAGCCTACTAGAGAAGATGTGTTTAAGTTATTTTAAGGTACCAACAGATTACTGAATTCTGTCTTTTTACTTTAGTTTAGTACTTCCTTTTGTTTAGTGGCTGTAGGGCCAAAAGACAGAATTACTGTTGTCTTATTGTGAGAGTTGTATTGAAATTACTATTGTTTTATTGTGAGAGTATAATTAAAATGAGAGTTTTATATAACATAAAACAAAAAGTACATTCACATACATCATCTTATTTAATGTTTATCATAATCCTGTGAATTAAGCAGTGCAATTATTTGTATGTATTCAAATTTCAAATATAGGCAGGCAATTTTCGTATTGTCATTGTATTCTTTCCTTTTTATTATTAGCTAGACTTGTCTGTATTAGTTATTGCCATGAAATTGAACATATCAAAGTGCAAAGAAAGCTTCCCTGGGATCCAAAAGAAGAGTGTATATGTTAACCTGATTGCTCAGCCAAATAGGGGAAAGAAGTCTGTTTTTAATAGAAAATAATTCATGAAGATTCATATATAGAAAAACTAGGTCAACCACAAATGTTAAAAACATTTTTTGGGCAGTCATACATTTGGTAAGTTGAGCCAGATGATACTCAGTTCCTTTTTAAACAGGAGGCAGGGGTGTGCTTTGATTTCTGTCCAGGGCCTCTGGTCCTATTTTGGATTAAAAATAAAGTGGGAATGCCATTTAGTATATTCAGATGTCTTCCTTTGCAGGTATCTTTTTCTAGTGTCGCAATGGGCATCTTCTGATATTCTTAAGTTATATATGATTGTTAACTATTAATACTAGTGCAGAGAGTGTTTGCAGAATGCCAGGAACTTTGCATGCTAAGGGTTTTTTTGTTTTGTTTTGTTTAAGATTTTATTTTATTTTATTTTATTTTTTAAAGATTTTATTTATTTATTTGAGAGAGAGAGAATGAGAGAGAGCACGAGAGGGAAGGGGATCAGAGGGAGAAGCAGACTCCCTGCTGAGCAGGGAGCCCGATGCGGGACTTGATCCAGGGACTCCAGGATCATGACCTGAGCCTAAGGCAGTAGCTTAACCAACTGAGCCACCCAGGCGCCCTAAGATTTTATTTTTAAGTACTCTCTTCACCCAGCGTGGGGCTCAAACCCACAACCCGAGATCACCCCTGTATGCTAAACTTTTTATGTGCAGTATCTCATTTAATCCCTATACCAGCCTTATGAGTAGTATTACTATTCACACTTTACAAATGAGGAAACACTAAACTTAGTTAAATAATTTGCTTAAGGTAAGAGGTAGAGTTTGATTCAAACTAATCCCTGAATAAAGACAGAGTCTGTGTTTTAAACACAACTCCTGTGCACTATACTGTTTATGTTACTGTATCTGTCATGTTGTATAGTCTGGGATACGGGGGTAGTGTAGTAGTGTGGGTAACCTTATTTGCTATTTTTCTGTATTACCACTTGCTATTTTGAGTTAGGAAGTTATGTTTCCTCAGAAAATGTCAGTAGTTCTTGGTAATGAGACTTTTTTCTTCCTTTGCAACAGAATCGAATCCTCTGGGTTGATGAGAACAATCTGACAGCTCATGTGGAGGCTGGTATCACAGGACAGGAGTTGGAAAGACAGGTATGTTATTTCCTTTAATTAAGATTTTCAAAATTGCTATGTGTCCTCTTTATTTATTTTTTTAAGATTTATTTAGTTAGAGAGCAAGCAGGGGGAGGGGCAAAAAGAGAGAGAGGGAGAAAGAGAATCTCAAGCAGAGACCCTGCTGAGCATGGAGCTGGACTCAGGGCTTGATCTCATAACCCGGAGATCATGACCTGAGCCAAAACCAAGAGTCGGGTGCTTAGCCAACTGAGCCACCCAGGCACCCCTCTGTGTGTCCTCTTTATGAATGGAGTACCTGTCACAGCACATTCTCTGAACAGATTTGCTCAGTTTCCATTGTGGGTCAGGCATTGAGCTAGATACTGAGGACACAGTAGTGAATAAGACACCATTCCCTAACCTTGGAAAGCTTATATTATAATAGAAAGTTAGGTAAATAGACAGTTATGATTCAGAGTGAGAATTGCAGGTGAAGGCTGAATACAGGGTGTCATGGCTCATCAGATAGGGTTAGCAGGGAAGGAATTGGACAAAGAAGGTATTGCAGAGAACACAACATTTATTTATTTTATTTTCTAGGGAGTTTATTTTTTGTTTGTTTTATTAACATATGTATTATTTGTTTCAGGGGTACAGGTCTGTGATTCATCAGTCTTACACAGTTCACAGCGCTCATCATAGCACATACCCTCCACCATGTCCATCAGCCAGCCACCCCATCCCTCCCACTCCCCTCCACTCCAGCAACCCTCAGTTTGTTTCCTGAGATCAAGAGTCTCTTATGGTTTGTCTCCCTCTCTGGTTTCGTCTTGTTTCATTTTTTCCCCTCCCTTCCCCTATGATCCTCTGTCTTGTTTCTCAAATTCCTCATATCAGTGAGACCATGTGATACTTGTCTTTCTCTGATTGACTTATTTTGCTTAGCCTAATTCCCTCTAGTTCTAACCACGTTGTTGCAAAGGGCAAGATTTCATTTTTTATGGCTGCATAATATTCCATTGTATATATATACACACCACATCTTTATCCATTCATCTGTTGATGGACATCTTGGCTTTTTCCCTAGTGTGGACATTGCTGCTATAAACATTGGGGTGCACGTACCCCTTCGGATTACTGCGTTTATATCTTTGGGGTAAACACCCAGTAGTGCAGTTGCTGGATCATAGGGTAGCTCTATTTTCAACTTTTTGAGGAACCTCCATACTGTTTTCCAGAGTGGCTATACCAGCTTGCATTACCACCAACAGTGTAGGAGGGTTCCCCTTTCTCGGCATCCTTGCCAACATCTGTTGTTTCCTGACTTGTTAATTTTAGCCATTCTGACTGGTGTGAGGAAGTATCTCATTGAGGTTTTGATTTGTGTTTTCCTGATGCCGAGTGATGTTGAGCACTTTTTCATGGAGAACACAGCATTTAAAATGAGACTTCAGGATGAGTGAAACTCAGCAAAAAAGGAAATGGGAGTGGAGAGAACAATCCAGTCAGAGGAAGCAGCAAGTGCAGAGGCTTTTAGGGCAGCTCTTGCTTTTGGGTGGCGTGCAGACAGCTGGGTGTGGCTGAGGTCTAGTGTGTGTTTATGGGAGAATACACAGTCTTGGTGTTTATATGTTGGGTGGGAATACGTATAGTGGTGGTAAAGGATGAAGCCGGGAAACACAAAGAGACCAGATTTTAAAGGGACCTTATAAAGCCCCTTTTAGAAGTTTGAACTTTACGTCTGTATTCAGGTAGTTCTGGCCAGCTCCTGTTGGAGGATGGATGGGGGGGTACGTAGGGGTGGTTAAGAGGCTACTGGCATAATTCAGACAAGAGCTGATAGTGACCTATAATGAAAGTAAGAATAGAGCAAAGTGGAACATACTGGACATTGAATTCTCAGAAGTTGATGATAAATTGGATCAACTGGGTACATGTTGGTATTTGCTATTAATTGAACTTTTCAATGCCTAATTTCTTTTTCTTTAAGATTTTATTTATTTATTTTAGAGAGAGCGGGGTGGGGGGGTGTGGGAGAGCAGAGGGGAGAGGGAAGGGGAATGAATCTCAAGCACACTGCGCTGAGCGTGGAGCCCAATGCAGGGCTTGATCTCATGACCCTGAGATCATGACCTGATCCGAAATCAAGAGTCAGACACTTAACTGAGCCACCCAGGTGCCCCAATGCCTAATTTCATTGAAAACTGCTTATCGCATGAATTAGTCAAACTCTTGGAGACCTTGTAGCACTTTTTTAGGATGCTGAAGAATTCTTGGAAAACTTTAGGTTCCTTTCATGCATTCTAAGGAGATAATTATTAAAATGTATTTCCAACTTCCACAGACATGGTCAAGATGACTATAACTCAGCTTTTGTAAACAAAATTAGGAAGTTTAATTTGTTGGTGCTATTTTGACCACTTTTTTCAACCTGAGTTACAGAGACTCCTCCCTCCTACCTTTGGATGGGGCAGAGAGAGATGAGACATGCTTGTCCATCTTATTTTTATTGTCTTTTTCCTTATTTCTTGGTAAACTTGAATGAAATTGGTATGCCACTGACCAACTCTGGATGAAAAGCTTTGAAAAAAATTATTAAACTATTATCTTTATTTTTGATTTAATGCACTAAGAACTGGAATGAAATTGAACATATTAGTTGGGGCGGTGTTAAAGATCTTCAGTAAGCCAAGGTTTTATATAAGTCCAAGTAATTGGATTTGTTAATCATTATAGTTTATAATGAACTTAAGTGGGCAGAATAATAGTATTTAATGAAAAAACCTGTAAAAATCCCATATTAGTTTTCCATTATATCTAAATGAGGCACTATCAACACAGCAATTTTTTAATAACAAAGGCTGGCCTTTCATGTCTCTAATTTTATATCTTTTATTACAGCATTTGATGGAGTATTTTAACCTTTCCAAGTTTTCTTTTTTTTTTTTTTTTTGAAAGGTTAGGATTAAAATTCAGGGAAGATATTTCCTTGAAATTTAAATGACATTTTCCTAGACTAGGAACTTCTGATATTTTACCTACTAGTTCATTCCCTAAATGCCAATATAGAACTTTCTTTTTTGCCTCCAGTAAACTATAATGTAGTTTCTACAGCTGTTTTGATCCCACTTCAAGTTCTTCCTCATTAAACTTCTGTACTCTTCAGTTTCTTAATCAGCTGAGGTAACCAGCTTAAAACATCCTACTTTTTCCTTCTAGAAATTCTAAAACAATACAAAGATAGTGGTTGGGTAGCACATTTTAATCTCTTTAGTTTGTAAATTATATTGATTTTATTATGTGTACAATTTAAGGGAGGTCACTAACATGTCAATTATGGATTTGTTGTATAGTAACTTCATTGAGGTCTAAGTGTCATGCAGTCAATTGCACTTATTTAAAAAGGTACAATTTGATATGTTTTGATACATGACTACAGTTGTGAAACCATCACCACAATTACAATAATATTGAACACTTGTACCAAACCCAAAGATTTCTTCTTCTTTATGATTTTCTCTACCCTACCCTTACCCTCCACCCCTGACAGTCATTGGTCTGTTTTTTGTTTTGTTTTGTTTTTTTTAACAGAAGTATATTGTCTCACAGTTCTGGAGGCTGATCTGCTTTCTATCACTGTAGATTTGTTTAATTGTCCTACAATTTTACTAAAATCTAATCATGTGCTATTTTTGAGGTTGGGGATTGAGGGTATGGCTTCTTTCACTAGGTGTAATTAGTTTGAGATTCATGCATATTGTTGCATGTATCAATTAGTTTATTCCTTTTTATTGCTCAGTAGTATTATATTGTATAGATATACCACTGTTTGTTTATCCATTCACTTGTTGAACACTTAGATTATTTCCAATTTGGGGCTATTACAAGTAAAGCTGCTATGAACATTCATGTGCAAATCCTTGTATGGACATATACTTTCATTTCTCTTGGGTAAATATCTAGAAATGAAGTGGTAGGTATATATGCACCTTTTTGAAAAACTACCAAACATTTTCCCAGAGGGCATCATTTTATATTCCCACTAGCACTGTGTAAGAGTTCCAATTTCTCTACATCCTCTCCATACTTGTTAATGTTAGTCTTTTAAGTTTTAGTCATTCTAGTAGATGTGTTACAGTATCTCATTGTGGTTTTAATTTGTATTTCTCTAGTGACTAGTGATGTTGAACATCTTTTCAAGTGCTCTTTGTCATCCATGTATCTTCTTTGGTGAAGTGTCTGTTCAAGTTGTTTGTCTAATTTTGGGTTGTTTTCTTATTGAGTTTTGAGAATTCTTTACATATTCTGGATATAAGTCCTTTTGCAGATCTATGCTTTGCAAATATTTTCTTCCAGTCTGTGGCTGGTCTTTTCAATCTCTTAACAGAGTCTTTTGATGAATAGATGTGTTTAATTTTGGTGAATTCCACAGTGTATTTAATTTTTACTTTATATTTCATAGTTTTGCTGTCATATACAGAAATCTTTGCTTTACCTGAGGTTACAAAGGTTTTCTCCCATTTAAGTTTCATAGTTTTTGGTTTACATTCAAGTCTCTAATGAGTTTTGAAGATTTTTGAGTTAATGTTTATGTATGGTGCAAAGGATGGATTGAAGTTCATTTTTTTCATTTGGTTATCCAGTTATTTCAGCACCATTTGTTTGAAAAGACTACCCTTCAGGGGCGCCTGGGTGGCTCAGTCGTTAAGCGTCTGCCTTCGGCTCGGGTCACGATCCCAGAGTCCTGGGATCAAGTGCCACATTGGGCTCCCTGCTCTGTGGGAAGCTTGCTTCTCCCTCTCCCACTCCCCCTGCTTGTGTTCCCTCTCTCACTGTGTCCCTCTCTGTCAAATAAATAAAACCTTAAAAAAAAAAACAAAACTACCCTTCACAATTGTGTTGGCTATTCTGGGTCTTTTGCCTCTCTATATAGACTTTATTTATTTATTTTTTTAAAGATTTTATTTATTTATTTGACAGAGAGAGTGAGAGAGCACAAGCAGAGGGAACAGTAGAGGGAAAGGAAGAAGCAGGTTCCCCGCCAAGCAGGGAGCCTGATGCAGGGCCCAATCCCAGGACCCTGAGATCATGACCTGAGCTGAAGGCAGATGCTTAACCATCTGAGCCACCCAGGCACCCCTCCATATAGACTTTAGAATCAGTTCATTGATATCTATAAATAACTTGTTGAGATTTTGATTGGGTTCTTTTTTTTTTTTTAAGATTTTTAATATTTATTTATTTGACAGCGAGAGACACAGCAAGAGAGGGAACACGAGCAGGGGAAGTGGGAGAGGGAGAAGCAGGCTTCCCGCAGAGCAGGGAGCCCGATGCGGGGCTCGATCCCAGAACCCTGGGATCATGACCTGAGCCAAAGTCAGATGCTTAACGACTAGGCCACCCAGGCGCCCCTTGATTGGGTTTGTTACACTGAATCTGTAGATCAATTTGGGAAGGACTGACATCTTGATAATATTGAGTCTTCCATGAATGTGGAATATCTCTCCATTTATTTAAAACTTTGATTTTCCCGTATAGATCTTGTAATGTATCTGTTAGATTTATACCTAAGTATTTCATTGGTGGGGGGCTAATGTAAATGGCATTATGTTTTCATTTTTAAATTTCACTTGTTCCTTGTTGGTATATTGGAAAGCAATTGATTTTTGTATATTAATCATGTATCCTGCAGTCTTGCTTTAATTCCTTATTAGTTCAAGGTTACCTTTCTGTTTTTTCAAAGATATTTTAACTGAGTATAGAATGATAAGTTGATAGTGTTTTTCTTTCAGTAATATAAATATATTGCTTTGCTGTGGTCTCACTTTACTGTTTCTGGCAAGAAATCTTATTTTTGTCCCTATGTACGTTCTGTGGGTTTTTTTTCTCTGTTTCCTTTTTAAGATTTTCTTATAACTGGTTTGAGTTATGTGATTGTGATAGACCTTGGTGTAGTTTGTGTGTGTGTGTGTGTGTGTGTGTGTGTGTGTGTGTGTGTGTTTCTTACACAGGGGCTTTGTTGAGCTGCTTTTATTTGTGGGTTTATAGTTTCCATCACATTTGGAAAATTTTGGGCTATTATTTCTTCAAGTATTTGACCCTCCCTCCCCCACCTGACTTTTAGGGACTCTGTTTACTCATATATTAGGCTATTTGAAGTTCCACAACTTACTGATGCTCTTTTTTTTTTTTCTTTAGGTTTTTTTTTTTGCTATGTCTTGGAGTTCACTAATCTTTTATTTGCTGAGTATATTCTGCTCATAACCCCATCAAGTGTATTTTTTTTTTATCTCAAGCATTGTATTTCTTACTTTTCTAGATATTTAATTTGGGTATTTCTGTATTTTCTATGTCTCTACTCTGAACATATGGAATACAGTTAAATAAATGTTTTAATGTCCTGGTCAGCTAATTCTAACATCTGTATTAGTTCTGGGTTGGTTTTGATTATTCACCTCATAATGATTATTTTCCTCATTATGGGTTGTGTTTTCCTGCTTCCTTGTATGCTTGGTAATTTTTTATTAAGTACCAGACATTGTAAATATTATCTTGTTAGGTCTTGGATGTTTTTCAATTCTATAAATATTCTTGAGTTTTTTTTCTGGGATGTAGATATTTGGAAATAGTTTGATCCTTTAGTTTTCACTTCTGTGATCTTTTAGGTGGGTTCAAGAGCAGTGCTCAATCGGAGGCTAATCATTTCTCATTACTGAGGAATGACCATCTTGGGTGTTCCATCTCATGCTTTATGAAGGAAAAACTTTCCAAGTCAGCCTGGTGGGAACAGATTTCTGGCCTGTATGAGTGCTGGTACTTTTCTCTAATCCTCTTGGATTACTTTTAACTCTCATCCTGGGTAGTTTCCTCACTTTTGTGTGCTTTTCATTACTCTGCTGACTACTTGAGGGGGACCATCTGCCAGTCTCCAGGGCCCTCTCTCTGTGCTGCTCTCTGCTCTTCAGTACTTTCTCTTGTGAATGCTAGATGCTTTGGTTTCCCATAGCTTTGAACTCAGTCCCCTTACCTCACACATAGTGTTTGCCAGAGTTGTGCCTGGATTCTCTTTCCCTGCATCACAGTCTGGGGTATAAGCAAGGGGCATTCATAGTATTCACTTCCTTTGTTTGCTTTCTCAGGGGAATCACAGTCCTTTGTTACCTCATGTCCAGTGTTTAAAGACTTTTGTTTCTTATGTTTTTTCAGGGTTTTTTTTTTTTCATGTGAGAGGGTGAATCTAGTTCCTCTTACTTGAACTTGGGTGAACGTCCCTGCTATACTTATAATTTTTTCCATTACACTTCTAAATGTTCTGTATTTATTTATGTTTCTTGTTAATTTGAGTTCCCTTCACAGTCTGTATAGTAACAAGCTCTGCCATTTCGGATTTGCTCTTAGTGATGTGTCTGATGCTTAGAACATAGTAAATATTTGTTGTTTTAATATTGAATGGGAGTACAGAAGTAAGATAAAATTCTTTTTTTTTTTAAAGATTTTATTTATTTATTTATTTGACAGAGAGAGAGAGAGAGAGAGAGAGAGAGAGGGAACACAAACAGGGGGAGTGGGAGTGGGAGAGGGAGAAGCAGGCCTCCTGTTGGGCAGGGAGCCCGAAGCGGGGCTCAATCCCAGGACTCTGGGATCATGACCTGAGCCAAAGGCAGACGTTTAACGACTGAGCCACCCAGGTGCCCCTGAGATAAAATTCTTACTCTGTTTTATGGCATACAGATGGAGAGGAGAGGTTATTTTATTAAAAAAGGATGTTTGACGGGGCGCCTTAGTGGCTGAGTCGTTAAGCATGTGCCTTCAGCTCGGGTCATGATCCCAGGGTCCTGGGATCGAGCCCTGTATCAGGCTCTCTGCTCAGCGGGAAGCCTCCTTCTCTCTCACACACTCCCCCTGCTTGTGTTCCCTCTCTCTCTGTCTTTCTTTCTGTCAAATAAATAAATAAAATCTTAAAAAATTTTAAAAATAAAAAAGGATGTTTGATTAACTATATGAGTTAAATCTGTAAACCTTTCTTCAGATTTTTCTAGCAGCTAATGGCATTAACAAAGACACAGCAAGGGGTGCCTGGGTAGCTCAGTTGATTAAACGTCTGCCTTCGGCTCAGGTCATGATGGAGGACTCCTGGGATTGAGCCCCGCATCGGGCTCCCTGCTCAGCGGGGAGTCTGCTTCTCCCTCTGCCCCTCACGCCGCTCTTATGCTCTCTCACTCTCTAATAAATAAATAAAAACTTTAAAACAAAAACAAAGACACAGCAAAGACACAGACTTTTAGAAGAAAAAGTGGCTGATTGTATATGGTCATAGATACTATTTATTAAGCACCTAACCATATGTCAAAAATTGTTTCTTATTGTATTGTAGCAGGCAGATTTTTCTAGGAGGCATAAATGACAAGTTTCAAGTTCAGGTTGTTAACCATTACACTTCACTTACCTAGTAGGAAGTTAGTCAGATTTTAACAAAGTAGATTTAAAGTGGTGTGCTACGTCGAGGTCCTTGAGCATAGGACTGTCTTTCTTTTTTTCATTCTTTTTATATCCTCATTTTCATTGCTTTACATAATTCCTGGCTTGTGGTCGCCACTTAATAATTGAGGTGTAATGAAGTAGCCTAAAAGACATAAGAGGCAAATTATATTTAACATTGGATGTACTTATAGAAGTAGTTTAGATTTAATTTGCTTTGGTGTAGGTTATGTGGAGATTTTGTTATGAGAATATGTGAAAATGCCCTGTTTAGTGCTTAGGATATCTAAGTGCCCTATGAATGTTTTTTCTTTTTCTGCTAATTTCAGAAAAATTGAGTAACAGTAGTCTTTTTTTGAGAGTAAATAATATGAATATAGTTTGGGAATTAGGGAAGAACTATAAAATAACAATCCGATAATCATTTTAAATTGTTCATTCATATATTTAAGCTACTTTGTGAGTAGTTAATAACTTCTTAAAATTAAATAAACACCTTCAATATTTAGTGAAAATAATTTATTAATAATTGATGTCTTTTTAAATGTTGTCTTCCTAGCAGAAATATTAGAAAAGATAAATAATTTGCAATGCTTATGTGCAAAAGCTAACAAATTATGTTTAACCTATTAGGTTTTTTCAGTTTGGATCACAACTTTTATACCATACTTACAGATACAAACATAGTTGACATATTCTGCATCTCTGCATGGCTTACTTGAAAAATAGAAGCAGTTGCTTAACTGGATGACTATCAAAATGGTCAATACAGATTGATGGGCTTGAGTGCAGTAGACAGTGAGCGTGCAGATGGTGGTGCCTGTACCATTTGACATGAGATGGCTGAGTCTTTAAAATGATTTCAGTGGAATGGCTTTGGTGGTGTTGCAGTAAAGGGCGTCCATTCAACTTCAGGTGCTGTGCAGATGGCAAAGCCAAGCTAATATAGAAAAATGAGAAACAAGTGACTATTTAATGTACAGGAATGCATGATCTGCATCACAAATAAATGATGGTATTACATTCAGGAAACCTAGCCAGATGGCTGTACATTAAAACACATGACTCCTTGAGAGAATTAAGTACAGGCAATTTGCTTAGATTTTCTGCAGGCCTGCTGCATATTATATTAGGGTAGGGAGAACAAGAGATTAAGTGCTTTATTTATTGAAAGTGTTTAGGTGAAGTTGGCAGTTATTTAAGGATAATCTGATCTCCATAAGTATTTAAATTGTCTCTTTGTGATAAAAAAAAAAGTAGGGATGGTAGTTGATTTTATTTTAAAAGGATGTAAGGAGTAAGATTGGCTAGCGAACCTGTCTTTTGGTCCATGTTTTTTAGTTTTATAAAGTTTTCCACTGGGCAAAAGCTTAAAAATTTTTTTGAATGAGCATGATATAAGTATTTCTTTTTCTATATAGGTTTTAATGAGTCCAAATACCAGTGACATATGGAAATTTTAAAGTGTGAAGAGTTAATGTGTTGAATGCTATGTGAAATGGTCTCATTTTCACTAGTAAAATACTACATTTTTTGTTTTTCAGCTTAAAGAAAGTGGTTATTGTACAGGTCATGAACCAGATTCCCTGGAATTCAGCACTGTGGGAGGATGGGTATCTACTCGAGCATCGGGCATGAAGAAGAATATCTATGGCAATATTGAGGACCTGGTAAATTTTTTTCTGGTTACTATGTCATAATTGATTAGTCTATTACTGTGAAGTGATTAAAGCCTTTTTTGGAGTTGGATGGTAGGGTCTCCCCAAAAGTATACCCCTTTTGATTATAGTAAAGTTGACTATGTATAGTAGAAGCAGTTTAAATACAACTGTGGTCATTATTTATAGTTGCTCCTTTTCAAGTGACTGATATTTAAGGTTTATAGAAGCTTCATAGTATCTTACTTATATATAAACATTATGTTATAAGCTTCATGGAGCCTCAGTCTTCAACTCTCCCAAGATTTTAGTCCATTTATTTAAGTGATCTCATCATTGCCACTTTTTTGCCTTAGGAGAGTTTATACTTATTTTCCTTAAAAAAATTTTTTTCCATATAGAATTAAAGAGCCTGATTGAAAATGTTATAGTAGGTGGCAGTACAACCTGTAATGGTTTATATGCACACCATTTTATTTTAGCTGATCTGGTGCCAGTGTTCTGGGAGCTAGTGTGGTAATAGTGTAACTGTGGGCATTCTGGCTAGGGATTAGATATCATTTGTTCCATGTGTAGCTTTTCCAGTGATTAGTTGTGTGACCTTGTGCAAATTGGTTCACCTTTCTAAACTTGTTTCCTCTTCTGTAAAGTAAAATAATGATACTCACTGCATGGAATTATTATAAGTATATATTATAAACACTTAAAATGTTTACATTATCCTGTTTTTTTTTAAATTGAGGATATTTTAGAAATCACATTTTTCTTTTTACAAATAAAACAAATTCAATTTCAGAGGAGAATTTAATCCTTTTACTATTGGATTATTAAAAACTTTATCATAGTTAAGCAAACGTGATAGACTGCTACATTTAGGACTGCTAAAGCATGTAATTTATTTTATTCCTTTTTTGGAGAGCCTTAAGGACCACAGATTACAAGCATATATCCTAATGTGCTTACTTGCATGTGTATATCTAGCTTTTAATATAAAAAAGGATCATGCTGTGTTTAATCTCCTTAAACTATACTGTCCATATATTAACTTGTAAATGAACAAAGACAAATGTAAATGTACACTATCATTTTTAGAGTGCATATAATTCTCTTTTATTGATAATTCATGGTTTATTAAAGTAATTCCCTATTAGTGAATATTTAAATTATCCTTGATTTCAAAATTGTAGGAAACAAAGGGGAAAATATCTTCTTTAGTAATTTCTTCAGCATACATCTTTAATCACTTTCTTTGGGCAAGTTCCTAGAGAGCTTGAATGGTTGAATCAAGATGTTTATATATGTTTTTTAAGTCTTTGAATCTTTATTGCCAAAATGCTTCATAGAAATTTGTACCATTTGGCATTCCCACTAGCACTGTGAGAATCTATTTTATTGGACCTTGTATTTATAATTTTGTCTTTTTAATTTTTTTATATTCTTTAATTGCTAGTGAATGTATACTTTTTAAAATGTCCTTATTGGTGATTTTTAGTTTTTGTTTTGTGAATTGTTTATTAATGTCCTCTGCTCATTTCCTTAAATAATAAATAGACTGTTTTTGTTTATCTGTCAAAAAGCTATTGTAAAAATGTGTTGGATTTTCACCTAACCATTTCCTGATTTGGATTTCAGGAACTATTTTTGCGTGACCCTCGACTTCCAATATACTTACTTTCTCACTGGTGTGAGACTTGTATCACATGCATCTCTCTTTTCTTCTCTTTAATTCAATCACTACATCTCCCTCTTCATCCCATTTTTCACCTGATTATAATTAATACTTCATTCTTTTCTACTAAGTGGGCAAAGTAGATAAATTGAGGGTGGGAATAAGGCAAGAATAAGTGTTTTCTTAGAATTCTAAGCATTTGAAGCAGCTTGATGTGAATAATAGTGATTCATCAGTACTGTTAAATAAGTGAAAGAATGAACCTATTAAAATATCATTGATTATTTCTTTCGTCCTTTAGTTCTTTGCAACATGGATAATCCTAGACTAAATTTGGTTTAAAGAAAAGTGCTTGGGCGCCTGGGTGGCTCAGTCGGTTAAGCGACTGCCTTCGGCTCAGGTCATGATCCTGGAATCCCGGGATCGAGTCCCGCATTGGGCTCCCTGCTCGGCGAGGGGCCTGCTTCTCCCTCTAACCCTCCCCCCTCTCATGTACTCTCTCTCTCTCTCATTCTCACTCTCTCAAAATAAATAAATAAATCTTAAAAAAGAAAAGAAAAGTGCTTTTCATTTTTTTAAGATGATGAATGAATATACCCAAATCAATAACAACCTTAGAATGATTTTTTTCTTCTTTTAAAGTTATTTAAAATTTATTTTTAGTCTAAGAATTATTAAAAGATACTAGAATTCTGAAGGGTATCACCATTTATCACTTAATCCAATATCTTTAAAAGTAGAGTTTTTAATAAATATAGATGGATGTGTGTACACACACGCACAACATTCCCTAACAAATATGTAGAATTTACATCGTGCATTGTATTAAACAGGTGGTTCATATAAAAATGGTAACACCTAGAGGTATAATAGAAAAAAGCTGTCAAGGACCTCGTATGTCAACAGGCCCTGATATCCATCACTTCATCATGGGATCTGAAGGTAAATATAACATAATTTATTACAAAGAAATACAGGTTAGTGACTCAGTTTTCTGAAAATCTGTGATACTGTGATATAAGATCTTTGAAAGAAAGACTTGTTTTATATATTTAAAGAATGGTGATTTTTTTTAAGTTTTATTATTTTAATTTAGTACTTCATAAAGTTTTTATTATGAGAACATCTTATTAAACATCCCTTTTACGTTTTGGTTTTTATAGTTTTAGAGATGTTAGCCTTTTGGTATTTTATTTTTGTTTTAGAGTTTTTAATCAATGATTTTAGGAAGAGTAGTTGTTAAGATTTAAAATGGTTTGCTTTAAAATTTTATAGTATTCTCTAATCTCATCTGACTTCTCAGGGGGAAAGGGCTGAGAAAGTATTGTCTAAGTGTCTTGTCTTTCTATAATTGTACCTTTTGTTACTTGCTATTTGATTCTTTGAAGAAGTGGAATTTAAAATCCTGTTGATTTACGTATCTTTTAAAACATGTTGGACTTTTTTTTTTTTTTTTTTACTCTTTACTATTCTTTGCTTGGTTACTTAATGCTGGGATGGATTAGAATATAGTTCTTTATCTCATACAAAACATTTAATTGCTGTACTGATGAGGAAAAAAACTGACCTTCTGTTTTTGCAAACTAACTTTTATGTGGTGAATTTTATGGATAAGATGAACATAGTAGTGTTTGTCAATTCTTAGAATGGTAGAGAGAGTTATCCCTTAAATCCAGAGAAATAAGATAAAATAAGTGTCTCTAAATTAGTGGAGGAACTCATTACTAGTTTAGAAGATGGTACAAGCTACCATCTTCTAGGTAGCTTGAAGATGGTACAAGCTACCATCTTCTAGGTAGCTTGAAGATGGTACCTAGAAAATTTTCAAAACATTTAGCTGAGCAATTACAATAAACTAGGATGATAGGACATAAATTCTATCTTTTGATGGTAACGTCAGGGAGGGAAAAAATAACAAACTATGTCTCAGTGACAGGCTAGAGGTCAACTAGTGATTTGATGACCAATGATATAGCTTAGGTATTTTTTCATGATAATCAATGATAAACCTTTGTCAAGATGTCTTACCAGTTTACCCTCTTACTCCTTTTCTGATCAGTATACTCTTCTATGGAAAGATAGAACTACATTTTTAATGAGAAAAAAATGTTAAATTCTCTTAAAATAATATTGTTTTTTGGTAAATATTCTGCAACTTCTTATACTAACACATCATCCAAAAGTTAACTAAAACATATAACCTTTTGCCACCAGGTGTCAAATTGAGTAACAAATAGGTATTAAAACTGATAGTCATTAATTATACTATTACTATTGGTACATACATAGTTGGAGTCAACTGTAAATATAAATGATCTTTTTAAGTAACCGTATCAGACATTTTTTTTCTCCCATTGCTTAGTATTTTAAAATTTTTGGTGCCAGGTACTGTGCTGGCACAATGAAGGACGCAGGTAACAATTGACCCTTATAATACAGTACAATAAATTATATGATAGAAGTAAATGCAGGAGAAATATAGACAAAGTTCACATTGATGGGTGCTTAATAAGGCCTCTTCAGAGGGGTCATGCCTAAAGTGGTCCTTGAAGGTTGATAAGGAGTCGAGGGAATAAGGTGGGGAGGGAGTTGCCCTGCAGAGAGAACTGCAGGTGGGCAGACTTAGAAGTGAGAAGAGCCACGTCTGCCTGGTGTAGTGGCCAGGTTTCCAGTGTAACTGGAACATAAAATTTAACTGTAGGGTGGAGTAGGCAGCAGGTCTAGGAATAGACTGGTAAGGGTTACAGGGTAACTGGAGAGATAATTTGGTCTTTTACGCCTTTTAAAATAGTTTCAACTGTATCTAAATGACTAGACTACCTCCCTTAATAGTAAATTATTCTCTGAATTTAAGGAAGGTAAACTCATAATAATAAAGTAAGCAAAGAAATACGATTTGTTAAATGTATATACTAGGGCAAATTACTGTATTTAAATGAGCTCTTACTATAAATATACATGTAAAATGCCATAGTGATTTAGGAGCATGAATGATGAAATCTTTCAGATCTGGATTTCAATCCTGGTTCCACCACTTAAATTTCTGTGACTTTGTGTAGATTAGGTAATTCTCTATGCCAGTGTCCTCAGCTATAAAATGGGGATAATAAAAAAAATCCATCTTCATAAGCTTTTGTGAGGATTAAATGAGATTATGATAAGCAGTCTATAAGCATTTAGTTAAGTATTCAACAAATGTTAAATTTATTACTGTTGTTGTTGCTGTTTATTATTTTGACATCAGTGATCTTTACAAGTGTATTTATAGTCCTTAAGCTCCATCTCTGTATGTGGATATAGAGTCATCTTAATGTAGGCCAGGAGACAGCATGATTGAGAAAGTTAATTTATGTGAAATCATATTCTTTTTTATTTTATTTTTTACCTTTGAATTTTATTTTTTTATTAAACTTTTTATTTAAATTCTAGTTAGCATACATTATAATATTAGTTTCAGGAGTACAATATAGTGATTCAACACTTCTGTATATCACCTGGTACTCATCACAACAAGTTCGTATTCTTTTATAATATGTATTTTTATCTGCTGTCTTGAGCCTTCAGTTTTTATATTTTTTTAATTGTTGTTGCTGCTGTTCTTTTTCTTTCCTGAATAATATTTTTCTAAATAATAACCTCCTGCCTTCAGTGTGAATCACAAACTTTTCCTCAAGTTTTAAAAATACTTTTTTGCTATAGTTAAATCATCTGATGATAGCCTTGAAAGGATTATCATTAAAAAAATGTATTTTCCTGATCCTACTAAGTTCTACATGTGACTAACCATGTTAAATTTAATGTTTTTGTCTTGTTTTGAGTTTTTCATAATGATTTTTTTTCAATTAGCAGCTTCCTTCCATTTTAGGTGCTATGACATCAATATAATGAAAATTATAATAAATAGTTAAAACCTCTGAAATGCTTTGCATTCTTTTCTTATGTATGGAATTTACTAGTAACTCAAAAGAATTTGCTATTTTATTTGAAAAATGGTTAAAAGCTACATTTTTATTTTTTTTAACCCATGACCCACCCTTGTTTTTGCCTTTGCTCTATGTTGAAATAAGTGAAATGCTTATTATCAGTCCTTTGTGTAATTTTACCTTTTGTATGACCTTGACACTTGCAGGACAGCTTGAGTAGTTATAATATCCATGGGTTGCCCTTTGCTTCCTTGTTTCTTGAAACTACTGCCCCAGTGTTGCCCGGTTTTATATGTTGTTTTAAAGAAATCTAATGCTAGTTCTTTTGCCTTTATAGCTTGTTTCCCTTTTTTACCTGGGTGTCCTGAGGATTTTTTACTTTATTATTGAAGTCTACGACTTTTATAACTCAGAGTTGACTGTCCTAGGTTGTTTTGCGGGGCGCCCAGTGGACCCTTTCTATGTTTATATTTACGTCTTTTATTCTTTCTGGAAAGTTTTTTTTTTGTATCTAGTGTTAAATATTAGGGGTTTCCCCCCATTGTTTTGATTTTTCTTCTTCAGGGACACCAGTTATACTATGTCGGACTATGTTTGCTTGTTTGGCATTTCAACCACTATTTCTCTGACCCTCTTATTCCCCAACTTTTTTCTTTATTTCATTTTCATTCTCTTGGTTATTTTCCTGCTTTTCTTCAGTGCCCTTTATTGAGTCTTCATTTGAATCTATTCTCTGTTCTCCTTGGTTAGCCTTCAGTTTTTATATTTTTTTTTATTGTTGTTGCTGCTGTTCTTTTCCTTTCCTGAAATTAGTCATCTCTTATTTCATTTCTTCTTGGTTTTTGTCCACTTTTAATGTTTGTATTTCTGACTCAGGTATTTTTTTTAATATTCCCAAATGCTTGCTTGACAGTATTTAATTCAGTTTGAGATGTTTATTACTGTTTTTTTTTTTCCAGCATATTGGTTGGTTTAGGGGAGAGACTTCATCAGCAGAAAAGCTTTTATTTATATTTTGTCTTTTTCCAGTAGTTTTTGTGGATTTGGTCTGCTTTTTTCTATTGCTATTTATTACTTAGAAAGTGTTTCGTCGTTTGGGAATGTCCTTTTCTGTCACTCCTATCCTCTCTTGTGCTACTTGTTTTGTGGATGGTGGTATTTTTGGTGGGAGAAGGCTTGGCATGTCTTCTTTCTCTCTTATTTCTATAGGATCTTTAATTTCCCTCTCTTACTTCATTCTTTCCCATCATTACTTTGTCTCCAAGGAGTGCCACACTTCTCTGAATATGATGCTCCCCTGAAAATACTCCCCTTGCTTCTCCAAGGCTGCCATTTCTAGTTCTTCCCATTTTCAAACCCCTCCCCATAGCCAGGGCTATGGATTTCCCTGTACAGGATTTTGGTATTATTGTTGTGCTTTTGCTGTCTGTGGTTGATTTTATCTTTCCTTCCTCCAGGTCCTCTGATACTCTCTGTTTTTCCATATAAAATCTTTTGAGCCTCCCCTTACTTCCTACCCTTACAAGCTAGCAGCAGGTAGAAGGCTATAGTAGGTCTTTTGGCATTTGTTTTCTCTCTGTTTAACAGGTAATGTCAAGTTCAGAGTGTTTTTTTGTTTCCTAGTAATATTGAAAGTTTTGTTTCATTATTATATGTGGTTTTCTGTTTCTTGTTGATTTTTATGTCTTGTGGGGAAAATGCAGAGGGGGGAAGATTCAGAGTCAAATGACTGCCATTCTTCTTAGTCCCAAAGTCACCTGAAAGTATATTGTCAAATTACAAAAGAGTTTATTTACTTTAAGCAAATACTTGCATTTTATATCAAATAGCACTTGAAGCTTTTAGTTTTCTTGAGAACAAATATTATATTTGAAAATTATAAAATAGAAAATTCTTAAATTTATTGTAATGTAGTTTTGATAAAACAGAAAAGTGAATGATGTATAAGCCTCTGTGATGTCATATTGCCATGGAGTTATTTATAAGCAATTATATAAAGTAGATATAAAATATAAAAGTGTATAAAGTGGTACAGTATACATATAATCAAGTGATAAGTAATCCAAGTCTTTTCTGTCACTCCACTGACATAATATTCCCAGAGCAAAAGAATCAATACATATAATAACACAACAGAAACGAGCCTTTTGATTAAGTGACTTTAGATATATCCATTTGTGATGGGCTAAGTTGAATGAAGCTGCTCTCTGAGACCTGGATGATTTTGCTTTCACAGTGGGACCGCCTGTAGACTCATAGCTGGATAGTTGCAGAGACTTGCCTTGGGCATTTCATTAGCCTTGCAATAATGCAAAGTCTCATTTTACTAATTTTTATTTTATTTTATTTTTTTTACCTCACTTTCAATGTTATGGTGGGTTTACTACTTTAAAGTGCTTACTCTACAGAGGAAGCAATACAGGTAGGTAGAAGTTTAAGTCATGGTCACTTTTTGCTGGTACCTTAGAATTTTGATGTAGAATTAGAATGCTGATGTAAAGGGATATATGTTTTAAAATCAACTTTTTGAATAAGTAAATACGTATACAAAATTAAAATATGGACAAATGTACAAAATTCAAAAGGTACTAAAGGATGTATAAGGGAAAATCTGCCCTTCTGTCCCTTTTTCTGAGCATTTCCTTTGTTCAGAGTAAACACTTAACTGCTATATTTAAGTATATATGTATGCAGTCTTTCTGCTTTACACTTCCTTTTATAAAGCTTACTTCGTATCATTACATTTAGAGCCACTTCATTCTTTTTGACAGCTACTGAATGTACGCTAACCAGACCCTCAATGATTGGCATTTAAATGGTTTCCAGCTTTTTCCTGGATTATATTTAAGTTGTATTAGATGATATTACATGCTATAATTCAAAGAAGTATTTTCAGATGGCTCCATTTCTCAGATATTAAGGAAGGATTTCACAAAAACCTGGGAACTTGGAGTTTAGTTTTAAGTAGAAAAGTGTTCCTGTCTGCAATCATGGCTTATACTGACCTTTTCCTTAATGGATTTCAATCTGGTGACTTTGAGTTTCAGCAAGTATTTATTAAAGTGTTCTGTAATCTGCGGTTAGATTACATAGAGAAGATGATTCCTGTGTTTCAGAGTATATGCCTGTCAAATTTCAATTCATTTGTAGAAATGACTTTTAACATGAGGTGTTAATTCCAAGGCTACCAGGAGCTTCTAAAAATGTTGAAAAGAGTTGAAAGAATTACAAATAAGCTTAGTGATGGTGTCAGTATGTGGTAGGGAAATAAAAATTAAAATTGATATGACTTGGTAGGAACAAACAAGTGTGATAGATAATTCTGTATTGGTGGATGAGGAGACACCATAGTACTAGTTTACCTGTCGTCCTTTTACCTCTTCTCTGGCAAAGGTTTAGAAGTTCTTTTAGACTCCTTTTATAGTCTAAGATGTTTATTTCTAAAAAATTTTCCTATTTGTAAAATGTATAACTGTTAGCTCCTTATTTAAGAAAATAATTCTGAAGTTTCATTTGTAATTCATTTAGAGAATTAATTAACTTATGGTTATTTTTAATAGATTTATTGAAATAAAATTCACATACCATAAAATTCACCCATTTTGTGTATCTCTTAGAAGGGATTGTTCCTGAGGTTAGTGTTCGGGATTCTTCTCTGACCATAGTTGGGGTCCTCCACACTGTATACAAGCAAACTAACTGGCATACAATGTTGCCTTTATCTCCAATAAACTTACCTATGTCCTCCCAGTTACCTTTTACATCCTCCACTGTTTTCAGAGTGTTCTTAGGCTTGAACTTCTCCATACTCTGTTGCAAACAAAGTAATTTTCTTTGGAAAGAGATTAGGAGCTGTTTTTTGCCTTGTGTTCCCTTTCCCCCTCCCTCCTCAGCCCCTTGAGAACAAGTCTCTGAGTCTCTGAGTCTCTGAGCCTGGCTCTGGAGGGGAGGAAGGGGAGCAATGGCATGCTTTTCTCTGAGGACATCCCTACTTTAGTAGCTCCGTGCTAGGGAAAAGAGGGAAGGAAAACAGATCTTCTTGGTTTGCGTCTCCTGGCAAGATGCCATCTCTTTACAAGTCAGGCTAAGGGCAGTTGGGTCACCAGTATTAGTGTGTCATTTCAAGTAGAGCCTCTGTCCCACCAGCTAAGGCTGGGTACAAGAAATGAACTGACCTCCTCCCCATTCCCCCCTCTTGGTGGTTCTTGCCCAGAATGTAGCCTTAGGAAAAGGTAGCTGAGGGCAGGGTTATGTGGAATAGGACCAGAGGTTTTTCTGAAATTAAAAAAGTCTTCATGTATGTATTCCAGAAAAAGGAAAACATACATCCACGCAAAAATATGTATGTAAATTTATATGTATATTCATGATAGCATTATTCATATGAAGTAGCCAAAAGGTGGAAACCTATGGAACTTTCAGCTCTAGGGAGGGGAGGGGGACTAGACATTGAATTAGTGGTTTAATCAATCATGCCTATGTAATGAAGTCTCCATAAAAATCACTAACATGCGATTCCAGGGAGCTTCCAGGGTGGTGAACACATGGAGGTGCTGGCTGGGAGGGCATGGAAACTCTGAGCCCCTTCCCCCATACTTTGTCCTATGCATCTCTTTTTTTTTCATCTTGGCTTTGCCTGAGTAGTATCATGTTTTATATTAAACTGGTAATCTAGTTTAAAAAAATGTGGTAACCCAAATGTCCATCAGCTAATGAATGGTTGAACAAAATTAGTTATACATACAATGGAATAATTGTCCACAATTAAAAAGGAATGAAGTACTAATATGTGCAATAACAGGGATAACCCTTGAAAACATAGAAGCCAGTCACAAAGGACCACATATTGTAAAATTCCATTTACATGAAATGTCCAGAATAGGCAAATTTATAGAGATAATTACTAGATTAGTGGTTGTCTAGGGCTGAAGTGTATGTGTGGGGAAACAGGGAATGGCTGTTTCACGGGTACAGGGTTTCTTTTTGTGGGTGATAAAAATGTTCTAGACTTAGATTTTTTTTTTAAGATTTTATTTATTAGAGAGAGAGAGTGGGGGAGTGGGGGAGGAGCAGAGGGAGACAGAGAAGCAGACTCCACACCGGGCATAGAGCCCAGTGTGGGGTTTGATGCCATGACCCCGAGATCATGACCTGAGCCGAAATCAAGAGTCAGTCACTTAACTGAATGAGCCACCCAGGTGCCCCCTAAACTTAGATTTTAATGATAGTTGCATATATTTGTGAATATACTGAAAATATATTGAGTTCTACACTTTAAATGGGTGAATTTTATGGTTTGTGAATTATATCTCAATAAAGATACTAAAATAAAAGATAAAGCTTTAGTCATTTTTGTGATCCTTTAAAATTTACAAGATATATTTACTTTTTATTTAAATACTAATCAGGCCAGACTTGCAGAGTTTTTGTGATTTTACAAATTATAATATGGTCATATTTGATATCTCAGTAGGCAATCATTTGTGTAGGTGATGAACGTACTGTGATCTAATGTAATTTACTTTTTAATGGACTCTTAGTTTTTAATCTTGTATTCTGTATTGACATTTTGGGTGTATTATAAATCTACTGGAAACTTTGGTTTTTGTGGTACTTTTTATTTATTCCTAGTGTTATCATTAAGTTCTCCAATTCAGAGATTTCCCTCTTTATTCTTTTTTTTCATGATTCTCAGAAAATTTACTAATAGTATTAATAATTTCTACCATTTGTACATCAGAAACCACTAATTCAAAAAGCTTGGCTTCTTGAATATAATCATTATAACCATTTCTCTTCAGATATTTTAGCATAGTTATTTAGATCTCATAGAATGTAGTTTATATTTAACTTTCTTTTTTCCTATTTGATTTGTCCATCCTCCATGTAATAAAGGAAAGAGCATTTATTTCATTGGTGGTTCTCTTGTACTAGATATGTATGGTAACTGCTCTGTCTCTGAAATACCTGGTCTGGGTTTTTTTTTGTGTGTCTTACAAGGGCATCTTAGTATTGCCGTTGTCATTTTATGAATTCCTAGGAAAAAGGCAAGGTAATAATAGTCCCTCTAATTTCTTCTATCATTTTAAATTCTCATAGAACTTTCTTTTTGCCCCAGCAAATTTTTCTCACAGTAAAAGTAGGCACAAATATCAAAATATACTTTTGTCTGAATGTTTGAGATATATAAACCTGTTGTTTTTCAAAATTTTTTTTCTTTTAATAGGTTGTAATACTTTTTAAAACTATTTAAAAGTAACCGTCTTGGAGGAAGGTTACCTTAAAAATGTTTTAAAGTATTTATGCATAACATAAGAAAAATGTATTCCCAAACCTTTTTTTTAGAAAGTATAAAATTTGTTTAGTTGTTTTTCTAAAAAAACTTGAGTAGCCGTTATTCCCCACATAGAATAAATAGATTTAAATATGAATAGAATACATTAATAGAATAAATAGATAAAATAGATTTAAATATGATTTAGAAAATTGGCATATGATATATTGGATTATTCCCCCTTCTTTTTCAGGAACTCTTGGTGTGATAACAGAAGCTACAATAAAAATCAGACCAATCCCTGAATACCAAAAGTATGGCTCAGTAGCTTTCCCTAATTTTGAACAAGGAGTAGCCTGTTTAAGAGAAATTGCAAAACAGGTAAAAAGAAAACAACAACAACAAAAACCCACCCATCTATATTTATATTTTTAAAAATTCTACTGCGTAATTGATTTTGATATGTCACATATAATCTTCATATTTAGTTGTGTTATATGTGTGGTTTTACCCAGTTTTATATGAAAAGGTAATGAAAAATCATCCCTGTAAGTGCAGTTGCTATTTCTTTATTTTTTGGTTTAAAGAGTGCTGTGCGATTTTAAGCCAAGGTAAGATATGTACTTGGATTGATGGCTTTGAATGACTCTGCCTTTAATGAATGTTATGTTTTCTTAAATTATTTTTAGATAAGACATTTTGTGATTAATTTGAAGTAATATATAATTTTTCTTAAACTAAGACAGTTATTGAAATTAAAATAAATGGCTGAATGTCAATTATCCAAAAATACAGAAATTAAGTATAGGTAATCAAACTCTCTCAGTTCTCAGAATGTGCTACTACTAGGCCCTACTTTGTTTTATAATATTACGGAAGCTATAGTTTAAATTAAATAACATAATACAGCATAATATAACATAATATATTTAGCTATAAGTTAAGAAGAATTCCCATTTTCTCTTCCCTTCTTGAAAAAAAGATATCAAGGATTTTTAAGAGACCAGGTAATGCCACGTAATTTTATTGCTATGTTCTGTGTATCATTGTAGAAATTCTTGCATTTCTTTAGGCATTTGGTTCATTGGTTGAACTACAATGGTTTTTAGAAAAATTTTATTGCAACATTTCGCAGCAGGAGGAAATTAAGGGAATATACTCCAGCCTGTTTCTTCTTGCTTTCTCCAAACTCCTAGAGTTCTTTAGTACTTCCCATCAGCTGTATGTAACTAGAATCTTGAGGGCAAGGGAGCTTTCTGATGTGACCCATATAGGTCGGCTTCCAGGTATCAAGAGCAGGGTGAAGGGAGGATCTGATGAGGCAAAGGAATGATATCCAACAAATACTGCGTATTCATTGTGGACTTTGTAAGGTATTGAAATGGAAAGTGGTCAAGAGTCTTATCTTCTCACCATCCCAAGACAACCACCCTAAACGTTTTAAAGAAATTTAAAATAAGCACAAATATGTTACATTTACTCACATATTTACCATTTCCAATGTTCTTGAGTTCATATACTTTTGCTTTCTGAGACAGTCATTTTTTTCTGTCAGTTTTCCATTTGCAGGAAGTTCAGTTATATGGTCACCTAATCTCACAGTTGACAAAGGTAATTTTTATAATTTCCAAGTAGCTTCAGTTACTTATCAGTTAGATTGCTTCCTTCATCAAGACTTAGCCGTAGGCCTCTTAATCTTGATTGTCTTACTGCTGGGAGGAGGAAGAGTTTAAATAAAGAAGTATAGTCCCGGAATGAACATTCTTGAACTTGTGGCAGGTTACTTTGGTGGTGTTAAAGCAAAAGCGAATGTTAGTAGTTGAAATTTATACAAGAAGAGCCCCTAATTCCCCTAATTTGGGGATATTATGTTATGATTAGGGAGCTAGAATATGCAGTGAGTATTATGCTATGTATGCTAAAATAATGAGATGGTATAATATTTAAATACTATTTTAAAATGTAAATATCTCAACACATATTATTAAATATTGTTAATATATTTATGTATGTATAATTCATGTAATATTAAATATTTGTAATATTTAAAAGCAGGACTATTGAATAAAGGAGTGGAAATAAGTTTTAGGAATAAATATTTGTTTTTCTAACATAATATCTGAGCACTGAGCAGTAAAGTTCAAGTGTGTTTTAATACTGTTGCGAAAACTTTCCACACTTAGAGGCAAAGGAAAGTAATTTCAAATTTAAGATAGCCCAGGTGTTAAAGAATAAAGGAACTATTTGCAAAGCCTCATGGTTTTGCCTGTGAGTTAGTTAAAACCTAGGAGAATGGAAAGCTAGGTTTTGGTGTTCTTTATTTTGTTTACAAAATAACTAAGTTCGCCAACTAAAAATCAGAACAAACCATTTTCCATAATTAAGTTATATTTTCTTACCAATTTCAATCTTAATGACTTTTTTATTAAGATGTTTTCACTTTGTATTATAATTTATTCTTTGTGTTAATTACTTTTATTTGCTTTCTGTCTGTCAAGCTTGATTATTTCCCTCCCAAAAAAGCTTTACAATAAAAGATATAGTTCATATTATTTCTCTTGTTCAAGTTTTGAATAACATCTTTTTAATTGGCCCTTGTCTCCATTTTTTATGGCAAAATAAGAAGGAATGCCAAATTAGATTTTTTTAAAGAAATCATAGAATTTATAAAACTATCTGGTTTGTATATATTTTCAATAAATGATCTCATTGAGGTCACGTTCAGTCTATGTTGGCTAAATATTCCCCTTCACAAGATCACCATTCTAGAACACAGATTTAGTAGACTTGTTAAAAAGTGTTGTTATGTGATCTTTGAAGTCATGGTAGACATATTTTGTGCTCTCCTGCTTTTCTGTATTGCAAATATCTAAATATATCTTAGGTTTCATTAATGAGAAATGTACAAATACATCAGAATCCTAAATTTATAATTTTATTAAGATGGAAATGTTGGATTTAAACATAGTTGCTATAATATGATGTGGTTTTTGGTACAATTTAATATGCCCCTGGTAGAAAGTAACAGAGAAGAACTACTTGTGCTAATGAAAAGCAGAGGGTGAAATTTTCCTTCATCCTTGCGTAAGTCAGTAAAAATTCCCCTTTTGTTTTAAAAAATTCTTTGGATATTCACCATTGACCATAATCTAAATTGACTACACAAAACTGTATTGGGTATATGGTTTGGAATAAACAAAGGTGATGGTTGATAAAGTGCCACCCTGTGGTTAAAGACTTCAAAAGAAAGCTCCTTTCTAATCTATAATTTTAATAATTTTGTTCTTTGTACTTAGTAATAGACAGTTTTTAAAGACTATATACCATGCAACTAGAAAGCTTGCCTTGCTTGAAACTGATTAAAAAGCTTAGATAGGTAATATTTTATTCTCAAATATTGCCTGTATGAATGAAACAGAATAGTTACTGCAATTTGAAGATATTCCACTGTTTGGGGAACATATGTTATTTTACTTCTGCACAGATACATAAGCATTAATGTTTATATTCCCTGGAAATGGGTAAATCCTTGTATTATAATTTATGGACATTTACATATCAGTTTATAGAATGTACAAATCTTGTAGGTCAAGAATGGAATTGTGTGTGCTGCCCTGCTTTGTAACAGTATTCTGAGGCAGAAAAATTGAGCAAATGATCAGATTTTGGCACTAGTTGTTCAGTTTGCAATTTGGAATTTCAGCTGATAGCAGGAGAATTAAGATCCGTTAAAATAGATGGTACATGGTTTATGATTGTGCCAAATTCTTGATTGAATAATGAGTTGGCTGCTTGTAATTTCTCACTGTCATTTCATAGCACTTCCATTTTTGCGGTATTTTCAGACTCAAGTTGCTTTTGAAATGGGAAACTATTTTGGATATGTATCTTTTGGAAAGGCGTATACATGCTTGTTTACAAATAGCAAAGTGGGCTCTTTGTATATTTTCATCACTTTTCCTACTGAAGGAAATAAACAACTTTATACTGACAGCAGAAGGATTTTACTAAGGTATCTCATCTAATCTTTGTCCATGTGAGGATTGTCCTCTTTCAATACTTCACTGCCTGGTGAGGAACTAGAAAGGAAGATTTAGTGGAAGATTAATGTGATTCTATCTTATAAATGGCAGTCCAGTATAATCTCCAACTTAACTCAGTAGATGGGTAAGTAAGTGATTTTTAAGACTTTCTGAGCAAACATTTCTTACTGTAGCCTCTCAGGAGAGGAGAAAGTGTTTTTTAATCAGAATATCAGTTTCAGGTGTATTTTATTATTCTCTTATTGTTTGTTTAAAGATGACAATGATATCTTTATAAAGTTTTAAGAGAAGAGTGTTGAAATAAGCTCAAAAGCAATTTTTGAAGTCTGGCGTTTCCCGTTCCCAGTAAAAACTTATGAATTCTGCCCTATAGTATTGAGGGAGGTCCATTTGTTCCATTAACAGGAAACACTGTATGTGTGTCACAGATCAGAATGCATTCCTCTGAAAACTGTCTTTCTCGGTATTAGAACTAGGTTTTTAGAATTACAAATTAAAAGGCAGCTTTTTCTCTACCTTTTGATAAGGTGTGGCCCATTCTACCTACCATCACTTTTATTTTAAGCAATTTTAAACTGGTACGGTGTTATTTTCTAGAGCGTTTAGGCCATAATTTGGAAAGAAGTACATAGTTCATGTTTGACACCGTCAGACTGTTCTATCTCAATTCTGAATTCTTCTGTCTTAAATTTGATTTATCCTGGATGGGTTGAAATAAACTAAAAGGAGCTAGGTTTAGCACTTACATTATAAAGTAATTAAACTTCTTTATATTAGTGGTAATTCTTGGAAATAATTTGTTACATGTAGAAAATGGCATTGTTATTTTAAATGAGTGTGTGTGTGTGTGTGTGTGTGTATGCGTGCGCGTGTGTTCTTTCCTCCCTCTGAAGCAGAGAAAATAACTTCGCCAAACGTTTGATTAATTGGATTCTGTACTCTGTGATCCAGCAAAATGTATTAAACTTGAGGACAGTTACAAGACATAATTTCAACCAGGAGCTACTCAGAACAAGTCATTACACCTTTACAAAAATGAAAAATGAAAATGATGAACCAGAGACTGTTTGGCATTAACTTTTGGCTCTTCCCTTAGCATAAATGGAGGGAAATATCTACTCTATAAGATGTATTGTTTCATTCTTTAAAACCAAGAGATAATTCTCTTGTTACAAAAGAACATTCTTATTGTTTATAACGTGGACTTCTAGCTGTCACTTCCAATAGAACTTACCAGTTCTACCAGTAGCCTAAAATACTGTCTGTGGTAACAGCTCTGAGAAAGAACCAATTACCTGTCTACATTTTAAGTTTTTTCTGTCTAGAAATTTGCAGTTAAGAGAATTCTCTTCACATACCCTTTTTTGAACTTATTTATTTATTTTTTTGTGTGTATCTCTGTATGAGATAGTGTGCTCTTAACTCTATATCCAACAAAGTACATTGGATATTGTGTGAGTGAAATAGACAGTTCCTGTCTTCTAGCAATCACTGTAGATGGTGTATATCACGATAAATTTTAGGTGTTTAAATTTTTGTATGGTTAGGTACAAGGGGTTTCGTATTGGAACTTTGGCTTCTGATATACTATGAGATTACTAGACTATCTCCAAAATAAACTCAAGGTTCAGGAATTTGGACTGTTCTAGAGTCTACACAGAATGTTTGATTTACTTCGTGAATAAACAAGCTTTTTCAATTCAAAGATGATACATATGTTAACCAAGGTACCATAGATATAGTACTACCATTTAGTGCTTATATTTATATTTTATCTTTCTGAAGTTGGAATAGTAGAAATCCTGCTGACATTTGGAATGTTTTAATATTGATTTGCCAGTAACTAGTAAACTAAGAGATATCTTCACAAATAATGTGTCGCATCTGCAGTGCAAGTTCTGGTTTTCTCTGATAAGAAAGAGATATGACTTAGTTCCATAAAAACAAATTTTGCAGAAATCTTTTGATGTCTTATAGGGATTATTTTTTGGAGAAAATGGACTGAGAAATCTGTTGCTTTTTAAGTTAGTATAGAGATTTCCACTTAGTAAATAAGACTAATAAGTGATGGTTTTTTATTTTTCAGGTTATATATTCAAGTAAATTCCTGATTGTAGCATCATTGAAGGGAAGAGATTGCCAGCAATTTGACTTAGTCAGTCTTACACTTGTGCTCTGAGGTCAATGTGGTTATTTATTTCTTCTCAGATAAAACACAGATAATTGATATTTCCTTATTAGTCAATAATGAGTTTCTCATCTCTTTTCAGATTATTTACTAGGTATAAAGTATACTTGGGTACAAGTCAGATGACATGAGGGATTCTAGTAAAAACACATTTATCATAATAGGAAATACGTCAGTTATTTCATTAACTCCAGTTTGGGTAAGCAAATTTTGTTTGAGTGTTCCTTAAATTCCCTGAATGAGTATTATTAACTCACCAATAAAATTACTTGTTAAAACTGTTCCCTCTCAGATTAGTTCTGATCACATACCACCAGGGGTCACTTTAACCCAAGGACCCTTTTCCCCCTTTCCTCATCTATGGAATACTCC
The DNA here is from genome assembly GCF_003265705.2 of Callorhinus ursinus. Taxonomy (NCBI): domain Eukaryota; kingdom Metazoa; phylum Chordata; class Mammalia; order Carnivora; family Otariidae; genus Callorhinus; species Callorhinus ursinus. The sequence continues at coordinate 53,416,829 of NW_027397064.1, read as the reverse complement.
TAGCGTAATTCAGTAGCATGGGAATGAATTTAGAGCTCAAATTCTCAGGATTTGTGATGTCTCTTAAGTTTTAAAGGAAATATTTTTAGGTTTCCAAATGAGGTTTTATAGCAGTTGAAGCATAACCTGATCTTAACCATAGGTGGAGTTACCCAGATTGAGTGTTGTTGTTTTTTAAAAATAACATTATTTTGGTCTTTTGATTATAGGAACTTAAACTAAATTAGTTATAGTGGCAAGTTTTTATGTAAAACTCGAAGAGACTTTTCTTTGTATTTTTAGAATGATGCAGTCATTTACAGATTATCAATTGCCAGAGGATCATAAAGCAATCTAGATGATGTTTTTTAACTTGAGAATTTACTTTATGAGAGAGAGAATGGGAATTTACTTATGAGAATTTACTTGTGATGATAACTGAAAAACTCATTTACTGACTTTTAAAAATATGACACTATAAAAACAGACTAAATAAAGCTGTTGTTTTGATTTTGATAATTTTTAAAAAGTCAGTATTGAAAGCTAATATTTATTATCTAGATACAATAAACTTTCTTTAGCTTTTCATTCTTTTGTGATAAGTGTTAGCCTGTAACCATCTACCCTGCCTCAGTATAAATAGGAGTAGTACATGACTGACTAGTTTATGTGACTCAGCTGTCAAGTTAAAATCGTGTTCAGTAATATTAAATATCAGTTGTTATATGTACCAAGTGCTCCAAAGCTTACTTATTTTTCCATTTTTTTAATTTGAAAGTTTTAAGCATAAAGAAACTTTAAAATAACAGGGTAGTGATCACCTGTATATCTGTCTTATATATTCAACAATTGACTTTTTGCTGTTTGTTTTATGTTTGTGTCTTTGTTTTCCGGACCCTTTGAAATTAAGTTGCAGACAGCATGGCACTTGACCTCTAAATATTTACACATACATCTAAAAATAAAGGTGTTTTTCTTCATAGTCATGATACTATTATCATGTCTAAGAAAATCAGCAGTAATTTTTTAATGACATCCTATATTCATTCTACAATCAGATTATTTCAGTTGTACGCAAGATGTATTTTGTAGATAGTCTTTCAAACCAAGATTTTATCAAGGCCTGCATATTTTTTGTATTTTAGTTCTTTCAGAGATTGAATTCCACTACAAATTTACTCTACTAAATGTAATATGCTTCCCCCCCGTTTTCTGATACCTGTGTGCCTATGCTGGTCGTTTTCATTAATAACACTTGCTGTAGGCATAGGAGTAGTAGAATCTATGTGGCAGTAGGAGATGGAAGTTACAAGTTGTTGTTAGGAATTTAAAAGTTGTTTTTTGGGTGGGGGTGTGCCTGGCTGGCTCAGTCTGTAGAGCGTTTGACTCTTGATCTCAGGATTGTGAGTTTGAGCCCCATGTTGGGTGTTAACATTACTTAAAAAAAAAAAATCTTAAAAAAAAGTTTGTTTTTCTAATAATACCAGAAGGGCTCTGAATTCTTTCTTATATGTTACTGGTGTGCTTAAGCCAAAGCATATAAATATGTATTTTATGTGATATTCTATTTATTTTATGAAGAAAAGAAACTTGGTCTAATCAGGCTTCATCTGTCTTATTAGAAGTTGATACTCCTGGGGTGTCTGGGTGGTGGCTCAGTCATTTAAGTGTCTGACTCTTGATTTCAGCTGAGGTCATGAGTTCAAGCCCTGCTTTGGGCTGCATGCTGGGCATGGAGCCTACTTAAAAAAATAAATAAGAATAAAAATGAATTTAAAAAAAGAAGTTGATATGCCTGTTTTAATAGGAACATTTTAGGAAGATTGATTTTTCTTTAGTATTTTGGAAACTGGTTTGGTTTCTAGAAGCATAACCCAATTACAAAGACATCTTTATACCAAGATTTGAAATTACTCAGGTTATACGTATATTTTTTATTTTATTTTATAATTGTATAGTGAATAATTTTAATATAATTTTTGTTTCAAATATGGTTTTAAAGCTGTGTGTGTCTGTGTTTGTGTGTGTGTGGTGTATGTGTGTGTGTTAAGTGATTTTTTTAGGAGGCTTTGTGGTGTATTTGAAATATTGCTTATCTAGCATTCAGGATATCTTGGTCCTAGTTCTATCTTTTAGTTTTGTCTATTTAACAGTCATATGACAAGTCTTTTAACCTCTCTGGTTCTTATGTACTCATCTGAAAAATGGGTATAATACCAGTTCTGCTACCCTGATGGGGTTGTTTCTTATATTAAATAAGACATGTAAAAATAAGTTAGACATCACAGGATTCTATAAAAGTAAGGCAATAGGTTATCATTATGCTATGTATATAAAATTACCTAATACTGTTTCTTTAGACTTGGCAATGCCTTTTTAAAATATAGATTGAATTATCTCACCTTTAGTATCAAAGGTGAGTAAATAAATTGTATAGTGTTCAAAATAAGAATCTAGTCATTTTGTCGGGTGAAATAAAATGTGTATTGTGAGTGATTTTATAAAATTAAGTATTTGTTTAATTAAAAGTGAATAGCAAAAATGTTATAATGCACATTTAAGTCTTCTTTTGAATGATCTGCATAAATCTAAATGTGTTGATACAAATTTTATTGATGTTATTACTCAGAAGATAAATGTTTAAAAAGTTTATGACTGAAAATTTTGTCATCTGAAAGCAACCTCTTGGTAGAAGTTTATGTTAAAAATTTACATAGAAAATGAAATTGTATTTAGAGTCCAACTTGCCTTAATATTATGGAAAAATCGTAGCTAACTTAAACCTTGCTAGAGTTTGTATTGTAGTATTTCAGCATCACAAAATTTATATGGCTGTCTGTTCTCATTTTTCTTTCCTTGCAGCTTTTAGTGTGGTGCCTAGATTAAATTTAACACTGGCACAGTTTTAGATACATTATGTTATCCTTCATAATTTTGTTGCTATTTTCATACAAGTAACCTTGAAAGACTTTAGAATTCTGGACATTGATAGTGTCTGGAATTTTCTATTTAAAATGGATTATGAGAAAGGATAAAAAGAACAGTTCCTAGAGTTATGTATGAAGACATCACAGATAATTTTTTTAAAAAGTGCTTTTACTCAGAAAAATTCCACCATCATCTTCTTCATCTTAAAAGTGTATATCCACCATCATCTTCTTTGTTTTAAAAGGTGATATAAGGACCTGAGGACACATTATAATTCACAAATGTATAATGTTCTAGGCATTGATTTTAGTCTTTGAAATTTCTGCTTTGTTCTAAAATAATCCACTTCAAGGCCCAATATTTCTTCTAGGTATTTCCATAGATCTTTGCTAGGCATTAAGAAGATCTAGTTGCAGACAAATTAAAGATTTGGCAACATATATGTGTATGTATTATGTATGTGGATCTCTCCTCCAAATATTTAGTAGAAATCACTGGTGTTTTGTCATCTTAAAATTATATAAAAAGTTAAGATTTTTTTACTGCATATATTCCTAGGAGCTAAACTATTGATCTCAAATACAGAAAGTTGACATTTCTATTCTACCTGTCTAGCTTCTTTACAGTATTAAATTTGTATCACATTTTTTTCTTTTTAAAACAGAGATGTGCTCCTGCATCTATCCGCCTCATGGACAACCAACAGTTTCAGTTTGGTAAGTAAGGAGCGGTCATTTTAAAAACTCATGAAGCCACAAAATTTGTGAAACAGCTGTTACCTGCCAGGAATAGTACTGAATGAAGAGGTAGGAAGATGAATGTCATAGTTCCTGTCCTGCAGGAAGCTCTCAGTTTAATGAGGACAGACAATTACATAAAAGAATGAGTGCAGGATTGTTGCAGGTGTTGTGAAATAAGAGTACACTGGGTACCCTGGGGTGCAAATGAAGGAGTGGTTGAGCCTGCTGGATTTTGCTGCATGTTGACATGGGGAGTCAGGAAAGGCTTCTTAAAGGAGGGTCATGCTTAAGGTAAGTAGTAAAGCCTTCTGTGTGTTTTGGCCTGCATTTAGAGTTCTAGGCCTTAAGAGAGCCATGTATCTGATTAGTAATGTTGTGTTATCCATTTGTATATGCTGTCATTATAGTGAATTATGTTAGACACAGACATGTATGTAAAATTAACTATGATCTGACTAGATTTTATTTATAATTGTGATTTTAACAATTTAAAATGAAGGTTTAAAGAAAAGGTCCTTCAGGCCATCTGTTGTTCCTGTTCCACGTTCTCATTGCTATATCTAGGAACATGCTCTAAGGCAGGTTCTACCGTCTCTAGTCTGGGCTGTATCTATTCTTTCCACCCTTTTCATGGCCACCCTTTACATGGCCATTAAAGTGATTTTTTTGAAAAGACAAATCTGATTCTGCTTATTGGCTATCTATAACCTTTTTGATTTCTCACTACCTGTTGAAGCCTTTCCATCTATATATCCTGCCATGGCTCCATGATCAAGCAACTAAAGAATAACGCTTAGCACAGCAAGGAATGTCTAGGACATTTTACTAGCCGTATGGCTGATTGGCAGTGTTTGTACCATATTGGTTGTTAACAAAGCACAAGCCTTATTATTAGATGTTAATATTTTAAATTTCACTCCTGCCTCTGACACAACTTTTAATTCATTATATTGAAATGGATACAGGGTTTTTTTTATATTTTATTTATTTATTTGACAGAGAGAGAGAACACAAGCAGGGGGAGCAGCAGGGAGAGGGAGAAGCAGGCTCCTTGCTGAGCAGGGAGCCTGATGGTGGGGCTCGATCCCAGAACCCTGGGATTATGACCTGAGCCGAAGGCAGACGCTTAACCGACTGAGCCAGCCAGGCATCCTTGAAATGATGTTTTAAGTATATTGAAATGATATATATCATTGAGTATATTGAAATGATCTGTAGATTTCCTCTGAAAAACTAAAGTTTGTCAAATTTAGGGGATATTTCTTATTCATTTTTATATCTCCTGCACCTGTCCTATGATAGGCAGTGCTGTTGATTGGCTTAATCATCTACTCAAGCAAAAGAGGGTGAACAAATCTTGAATAGCACATAGTAGAGTGTCAAGCACACTATCAGAAGCACAGTTTATCAAATACTCCTCACAACTGTTTCTGAAAGTGGTACTCCCGGTTTACAAATGACTCAAAGGCTAGACATTTCAGCCAAAGCCCACAGGTCGTATGTGGTAGAGCCGGGGTTGAACCCCAATCTGTCTGACTCCAAGGCCCAAGACTTTTCCCACCATTTGAGATCAATTCTTTGAAATGTAGATATTTATTAAATAATTAAAAATGTTTAAGTTGACATGTAACAGCACCAAATTTACTAATAAGACTGTTCAACTAGTAAATTTGAAAACTTAGTTCCTTTATTTACCAAAAAATACAAAACACAGTAGCCAGAGTACATTTAGAATGTAATTATTTTGAAAGGCAACATTAATTTAAAAATAAAAAAAATAATATCCTCTTAGGTATTCACCTCCTGCTAAATGCTTGACGCACTTAAAGTGAGTATCGCTTTTAGGATAGTTATTCTTCAAAGCTATCATGTCAACTCAGTATTTGGGATATATGTGACTAAGTCCCACTAGTGTTAATGGAAATCGTGCAAATAAATTTCCATGTGTTAAGATGAACATAGACCCTTAAGGATTATTTCACATCAGTGTAGTGACATTTGGAGTCTCCTCATACAATATGTAAAGATGTGTGGATCAGAAGGCTTGTATGAGGAACAGATAATTTTAGTTTCTTGCAAGAATATGACTAACACACTCACACATTTATGTTTATTTATTTCCAATTATTAAAGTAGGATAAATTCCATTTGGGACAAGAGTGAGTATTTTGATGGTATATTACTTCTAACTTTATACTGTCTAGAAATGGAATTTTTTTAAGGCACTGATTATGCTGGAGAAGCATTTTTGACAGGGTACAATAAAAGAAAAAAAATTTCCCAAACATGTGATCCAGGAACTTGAAAAGATTGCTGGGTTGATCTGTATCTAATCTGCCTGTCACTTTTGTTGCTTTTGTTTTGTTCAGTTATAGCATTGATATCTAACTCTTAACCTCTGGTTAAGGCTATGTTAGTTGGTCTTTCATGTCAGTTTCCTATTATAGTCAGTAAAAATGTAATAAGTATTACAGATTCAGATTCGAACTTAAAAAAAGATGAATAAAAAAAAAAGAAAGGACTACAAGTCATCTCCCCCCTCCCCACCGAAGAAACTCGTTTGCTGTTTGCACCTATTCTAAAGAAGGGATCCATGCTTTAAAAAAACAGAGAGAGAGAACACAAGCACAAAACAACACAAAACAACATCCCAAAATCTTAAAACTATTTTTAAAAAATAAAATTTTTATTTAGAGATAATTTCAGATTTACTAGAGACTTTAAAATTCTTTATAAAAATTCTATATAAATGGTATGCCCATTTTTCTGAGTTGGGCTTATAGCACTAAGGGCAGATGTATGACTCTTAATCTAACAGTCGTGGGAGTTAAGAAGTTGTTACTCTGAAAACAATGAGAAAACAATAAAAGACTTTCACTCAATTAAGCTCAATCCGCAGGCAAAGATGTTAATTTAACAGACTCTGAGATACCGTTTATGTTGTTTTGGCAATTTTAACTCTCTGGGTGTGATTAAGGAAGCAGTTACTAGTCTTATGCCAAGAATTCTGGAAGAATTAAGAATTAATTAAGAAACAACCTCAAACTTGGCATTGACTGCATATTTGGTTATAGTTCTGAATGGTTTCTGCATAATTAAAAAAAATAAAAGTAAACTCAGCCACCATGGGGTGTTCTTAATGAAATAAAAATTAATGAAGTGATTTTACTATGTATAAATTATTGAAAGATAACCTAAACTATATGTAGTATTAATTACATATAGTAATTTGAGTTAAAAAAGAAACAAGAGAAGTTTTGTAAACAAAAAGTTGTGACTTTTGAAAGAAAATAAAAGATGTAGCTCTTAATATCAATATGCTATATATACAACGTAGGAAGATTTAAAAAATTGGAGAAATGAAACTTTCACTTTTTTAGGATACTAAATTAAACTAGCTTAATCTTTTGAAAAACAGAGTTTGCTATTAATTTAAATTATGAACTTTTTTCTTCTTAGGTCATGCTCTTAAACCTCAGGTTTCCTCTATTTTCACATCATTTTTGGATGGCTTAAAGAAGTTTTATATTACAAAGGTAAGAATTTTTATAAAATGCTAAAATTTTTAATGCTTATGATATTAATTTTGTTTTCTGCCTTCTCCCCCCTCACGCGTACGTATTATCAAGGATGTTTTTTCATGGTGCTGTGTACATGTCTTAATTATTATTTTTCATGTTGGAATAAATATTTTATCGGGTAAATTAGTTATGCATTTAATTTCAGAAATTTTAATTTTTTTCCAGATTTGAAGTTCCTAAAAATAACATTACATTAAAAAGTTTCATGCATGTAAGGTTTTTTATAGTTGTTTGTTTGGGTTTTTTTTGTATTAGATATCTATAGTGAAATAAAAGTATGGATTTTTTAAAAATCTTTGCTGAATTCCTTTCTTAAAGGGTTATGCCATCTTGCACTATCCCTAGGGACCTACAGGTGCTGTTTCTTTGTTCCATCCTTGCTATGGAACAAAAACACAACAAATGTGTTCTGTTATGTTTCAAATGTACTGAATCTAGGGGGGAAAGTAGTACTTTATTTTAGGTAATGTTTCTCATTGAAATGCCAGTGAGACCCATCATTTCCCTGTATTTCCTAGATACAGGTTTTGTGTGCATTAGTTGAGTATGGTTATTTTGCCTGGGGTGGCAACTTTGTGGTGTTTTTCCTTGGTACTTTGCATGTACCCTTTGAATAATGGGATTATTAGATGCCTTTGTGATAAATGTTGTGAATAATTTTTTGAGTCAGGTGACTCCCTTTTTAATAAGAGTTTTTCTTTTTGGTGCAAAGGTTTCAAAATTTTGTATCTTTTCCTGTGATTAATCATTTCTAAGCTGGAACCATTTCTTCTCTCTCGCTTTTTTTTTGTTAAATGGGAATTTAAAAATTTTTATCTTTATTACTATTTGAATTTATTTCAATTTTATGATGTGAGATAAAGCTCTAAATTAATCTTCACCTTCCACTCCCCCAATTGCTAACCAGTTGTGGCAGCACCATTAGCTAACTAATCCCTGCTTCTCTTAACATTGACTTGCCATGTCTGAGACATCTTCTTAAATACTGACTCAAGATGTAGACTCCATTTTAATGTATAAAACACTGTATGATCTCTCTTATATGTGCAATCTAGAAAAAAAATATAAAAAAAACATCAAAAAAACTAGCTTATAGATACAGAGAACAGACTGGTAACTGCCAGAGACGGGGTGAGGGGTGGGAGAAGAAGGTGACCTTTTTTTGTTTTTAGGGGTTGAGGGGTGGAAGGAGAGCGTGAACTGTTTTTACTTTTCCTAGTTTAAATAAATTGAATTTTAAAAAGGTATCACATTTTTTTAAATGAGTTTTTGTTCTTAGAAAATTAAATGGATTTAATTGCTATAGTTCTAGTTCTTGTTTCTTAGAATTTTCCTTGTTATCCATCATAACCTACCTGTTTATCAACCTAGAAAAATTTTAGAAACTCTTCACCATCTTAGGAAGTCCATTAAGTTTTCTTTTCTTTTTTTTTTTTTTTAAGATTTTATTTATTTATTTGACAGAGAGAGACACAGCGGAAGAGGGAACACAAGCAGGGGGAGTGGGAGAGGGAGAAGCAGGCTTCCCGCGGAGCAGGGAGCCCGATGTGGGCTCGATCCCAGGACCCTGGGATCATGACCTGAGCCGAAGGCAGATGCCTAATGACTGAGCCACCCAGGCACCCCTAAGTTTTTTGTCAGAATTGGAATGAACCTGTATATTAATTTGAGCAAGAATTGACAGATTTATATACTTAGTTGAGGCATTCTAGAACATGTCTTTATAATCTATTTTTAGACACGTTTTCCTAATGAGGTTACATATTTCCTTTTATGGTTATTCTTAGATATTTTAATTATATATGTAAGATCTCCTTTGAAAATGTTCTTTAATAAGTTATTGTTGGTATGTAAGGATGCAGTTATTTTTTTACCTTCTCATCGTACATTTTGCTAGTTCATTATATTCTATCATTTGGTATTTTTATTTTCTTCTTTATTGCAGTTACAATTCTTACAAGTTCTTTGTTGTATTATTTACCAATTTGTCATTACAATTGACACCATGACATACTTTGAAATTAAGTATTTTTCTGTAGTTTTGTTATTTGTAACAACCTGAAGAGGTGCATTAAACATTCTTTTTGATTCACATGTAAAATTCCAAAGCTCAATTTTAAGGAGTTGGTATGTTTGAGCCCAGATCAGAAGGAAATATGAGCAAAATGTATTTTGATTTCCTGTTTTATAGGGTAAGACTTATCTGTAATGAATTTTTTTTTTTTTTGTAGTTTAAAGGATTTGATCCAAATCAGCTAACTGTCGCTACATTACTGTTTGAGGGGGACCGTGAGAAGGTTCTTCAACATGAAAAACAAGTGTATGACATCGCTGCAAAATTTGGGTATGGCTTTAGTTCATAATGCCAAGAGAATGTTAATCTAAAATTCTGGTATCTGCAAGCAGTTGTTAATACCCTTTAAAGTATTAAATTTGTAGCAATATATGATAGTCAACTTAAAATGTTGTGTTGGTTTACTTCCAAAATTTGTGATCATATATAAAATATTTTGTATTATTCCATTAATGCTAATTTTATAATATTTGCTTTTGTTGTACTAGAGTAAAATATGAAAAATTCATAGTCCTCTTACTATTTAGTGGTAATTGTGTATTTGTATAAAACATGTTATTAGTATGTTTTTAAAAGGAAATTTTTTAAACAAAAGAATTTGATAAATTATCTATACTCCACCCCTTGTCACTTACTGTTTTGTGCTGGTATAAAGAAACAGAAAACATTTCACATCTATAACCAACTGAATAATGATTGGGTGGTTTCTTTCTGTCTACGTGATGGATTATGAGACTGATCAATGAGAACTATAGTGAAAATGCCATTTATCAGGACTACATTTTTTCCTTTCCTTTCTAAGTACTTAAACTAAAGTTTCTGGATACCAGTTTCCTTTTTTTTTAAATTTCAGAGCTTAAAATATACATTATGCTTAATCTGAGTTCTTTGTAAATATTTAATTTCCCTTTTTTGCTATTTATGAGAACAAATGGGCACTTAATTTGTAACCTTGTGTTTTAGAAGTCCCACTTTATGTATTTTTCTCACATACGATATTCAGCCCTTTATTTTTAGGATTTTCCAAACTTAGTGTTAAAATGTAGAATTCTTTGAAAAAGATCTAATCGTGGGCTTAATTTTTAGTTTACTTTTGTACTGTTTTTGAGTATAGCAAATTAGCCTCTCAATTTTATTCTTACCTTATTCTGAAATTGGCAAGTGGAATTTAATTTCTTTAACAAAAGATGAAATTCATTATCTTTCACTTTTTCTCTTTCACAGTACCTTTTTTGGGAATTACTGATTTTTTAACTAAATTAGTTAAGAGTAATTGTGCTATAAAAATTCAGTTAATAACCAAAAGGCTTGGATTTCAGGTTAATCTCTGAATTTATTTTTGAAATGTATATGTACCTGTTTTTTAGTTTCTAAGTTATGTGGAGCTTATATATAATTTGATTTTTAAACTTTTTTCTTAAAATCCATGGTATTAGAAACAAGGTGATTTAAATTAAAATATTTTATATCTAAATTAACTCTTTTTTATTTCTGTTCTAACCTTAAATATTAGAGGCTGGAACTTTAAAAAATTGTTTTTTATATATTTAAATATTTAATTGGGATTTCAGAATCATTCAGGAGCACTTGTAGGGAAATGCATGCTATAATATTTGAATCATTTTATATAAATAAGGTAAATTTGCTTAGTTTCACCTCAGTCCCCTGGTCCTCCTCCTACTTCTAGAAATTCCACTTTGTAATATCTTTAAGTGTAATTACAATTCAGAGTAGCCAGCAAAATCATTAGTAGTGAGTAATGTGCTACATTTTTTGTTGGATTGAGGGGGGTAGGATGATGGCAAAATGCCTTTTTATGTGAGGTAAGACATAATTTTTATAAGGCATGACCTGTCTTTTCTTGGACATTACTGCTGATCCCTGGTATATACGAGATGCTTGATTGAACATTTGTTGAAAGAATTAAGGAAACTGAATATTTTTCCCTAACAATTTTTATTCTGTTTCATTTATGCCTAACTGCTGTGCCACCCTTAAAACTGTATTTTAATCTTTAGGTATTTATCAGAGCCATTTTGTCAGTTTTAAGTTGAGCTGCCAACTGTCAAGAACTCTCTTGTCATGTAATTTGTCTTGTTTTTCCCATGTAATTCCAGTTATTTACAACTTAAAAGTTGAAAATGAACTTCCTTAAGATGAATCCAGGTCTTTTTAGTTGCTGATACTGGAGCCCCAGAACTATTGAGTTAATTCCAGTGATTTGTTTATACCAAACAAAAAATCAAATTCACCCATTAAAATAGGTTATAGTAAGTGAGATACCTATTTAAAGCAAGGGCACAGCATTAAAATTCACACTCTGATTGGGGTCTCATTTTTTTGGCTATTACTATTGCTACTTATTAAGTTATGTTATAATTAATTTCTTAATGTACTTTCATCCTGGTTTCCTTCATTTGGATGTAGAAATCTTCTGTATTCACAGCCCAGGCTGTCATTAGGCAGATGACTTAGGGCTGTTTTGGTTTTGATTTGATTTGATTTGGTACTTGGAAATATCTTCATGTGGTTTCTAGCAGAAGTCCTGGTTTTCTCCATGTTTCTCTCTAGGCACTAGTTCTTTGTTCTAATCACTGAAAGATGCAGGGATATTTTTCTTACTTAAGATGCCACTTGGCCAACCCTTGCTCCCCAATGAGTGATTTCTTATGCATAACTAAAAAGCAGCACTAAATTTCTTTCTGCTAAAGTTTCATGAGTTAGTTTAGCTCATGTATTTTATTTTGATTTAGGGCATTATTCATCTGTCCTTTCATTTTCTGTTCTTTTGTTTTATCTTCTGTTCCTACCACCTCATTAGCTTTGAATTGATTGTTTTTAATGAAGGACTCCCAACAGTTTAGAACATTTTTATGTGTTACCCTAGCCATTTTTCCTCCTTGCCTTCCACCCCCACCCTAACACTGTTTAATACCTTTGAACATTTATGATCCAAGAGAACATAATAGGCAAATGTTGAATAATCATACTTTGGTTGTTTATCTATGTTTGCTAGTAATATACTTTAACTTCTCTAAGAGCTAAACAGAACAAACATTCCCTGTCAGCAATCATGACAGATGTATTGACATTTACCATAGAACTTAAGGTAATGTGTTATTGTTATTTTTAAAGTGTGTGCTTAAGTTGTTTAATGTAATTCAACATGAGAGTGATTAGGTTCACCAGATGGCTCTTTTATATAAAAAGATTGTCTCTTATTCCTCTTTCATTAGTCTTCCCAGTCCTTTCTCATGAAACAGGTTTACATTTAAGAACCTTGTTAATTGATGTTTGAAATTTGCAGAGGGGAGCAGGAAGTAGGAGATGGATATTGCTACTTTACCATAAAGCAGTTTGAATCTTAGTATACTTTTTTGGAGTGGCTGCTGCGAAAATGGCAAGTTAGAAGCATTTAATTTCTACCCCTACTGTTATTTATATATCGTAGTAATCCTGTCTAGAAGATAGAGTTCTGAAAACTAAAGAAAAGAGAGAGAGAGAGAGATCGAAGTTACAGAAAGCTAAATTTGCAGGGAAACCTATGATTCAGAAAAGCAAGCCCAGAATGACTTGTCTTCTCCTTTGGGGTTTATGAATTTAGAATGGATATCAATTTCATCCTGTTTTGGATAAGAAAATGCATGTTTCTGTGTGGTTTGTCACACCAAATTCCAAAGTGGAGCAGATCTCCCCACCCCCACCAGATGTTAGAACAGGATCTAAAGAAAAATGTCTTGACATGGGATTGCAAAGTAAGACTTTTTCTCATCCTGATATAAGAGAGATAGGCCTACTAAATGTCCATACCTGTTACTTCTCACCAAATACCCGCTTAGAATGTGCCTTCTCAAGGATTCCCAGTGCAGGTCTTTTGCACCCTTTGCTAGTCTTCACCGTCTGTCCTTTCTGCCACTAGGCCCAAGATGAATTGTTCCTATTTCCTACCTCAGTAGTGTTTTCTTTCTTTCTTGGACTCAGTGTCTGACTCTGTTTCATATCTACCCAAGGTATAGATTCAGATATTTCCCTCCACGCATTTACCACAGCAACTTTATGACTTATTTCCTTCTTGTTTGGAACTTTATTTGACTTCCTACCCCTAACCTCAAACCCATATATATCCAACCCAGAATTATATTATTTCTTCTTACTTTTCACTGTCAGCTGCTTGACTTAAGTTCTATCTTCTTTGCTAATTAACAGTTAGTAATACAAACAACCCCCCCCATTTCATTTTATTGTACCCCACCCCCAAGTGATTCTAGACTAGAGCTGCTCCTATCAAGTGTTTACCACTTCTCTGGGTGATACTAATTTGTTTATATGCAGCTATAATTCTAAGGGAAATTTGATTTGGCCTTTACATCCTAGCCTAAAATTGCCTTTCATTATTTATATAGCACAAGGGTATATCCATGCTAAATTATTTTCTTACTGTTAAATCCAAGCAAAACTTCAGGGGAAGGAAGAACTTAACTATCAGGTGTTAATCGAAGCAATAAGAAAATTGATTCTTCCAGAGGAGGCTCAAATAACAGAGGCTCAAGACCTGAGTCTTGGGCAACACCGTGGTTAAGGGCTCAGCATCCTGAGACCAAGGAGGTGTAATTACGGGATTGAACAGAGAGACAGAGAAGTTAATCATCCATTATGACCCAAGAAAGTCACATGAAAATATGACTTTTCTTTCTATCTAGTTTTAGTGAGGGATTTTTTTCATGGGTACTTTGGGAGTTTGTGGAAGTTTTCTTTAATTGACTAAGAATAGTTAAAATTTAATTTCTATCTGATTATGGAAACAAGGAAAATTAAAAGCTCTTTACTGAAGGTAGTAGAAATCAATTATCATTCATAGTCTTTTAAAATAAGAATGACTTTCACAAAGCAGAGTACTTGGACTGAATTACATGTTATATGGGATTAGTTCTAACTAGATCACCAAATACAATTTCTGTGGATAAAACTACTTTCAAATTGAAATGGATAGTTCATGGTAATAAAACCTTACCTGTTTTCTTGTAATTGTCTATATGTTGTTGCTTCATACACTTCAGTGTTTCTGTGTAAGTACGTTTTGTCTCATTTAAGTTATAAGTTTCATAAAGTAAACATTCTAATACTTCATATACAGTGTGCATGAGTATTCAAAAAACTTCTTGGTATTTGGAAGATGTAGTCAGTCATACATCTTTATATGTGAATAAGACTATAATGACACATGAATATATGGATAAGAATATATGAATAAGAGTATTTTAACTATCTTGTTATGCTTGTGAAGTTTATTAAAGTTTATTTAAGTTTGTTTCTCATTTCTCTGTTCTTTTGTCAGTTTGGGTAGAAGTAGTTGAGTTCATATGAGTCAGTTTTATTAGTTTGATGGATGAAAGTTTGAAATTAATGACCAAACTGAAATATGAAAAGTATTTTTAGGTTTTTGTTATCCAAGCTTATTCTTTTGACAGCTCTTTGACACGTTTATGATAAATTAGATTAAAATAAAAATGAGATGCAGTGTAATATTTGTTAATCCATTAAGCATTTATCTTGGGGCGTCATATTAGTTTGGTTAGTTTTATATATTTTTAATAAATATATATGCTATATATTGACACTTTGTTCTTTACAGTGGGTTGGCAGCTGGAGAAGATAATGGACAGAGAGGTTATTTGCTGACCTATGTCATTGCATACATTCGAGTAAGTTATCTCGTATTTCCCTTGTCAGTTTATGTTGCTGACCTTACTTTTTCTTACTTTGAGTGAATAAAATTATTTTCTTAAATTTTAACCTGTTAATTTCATAAATGAATACAGAAGAGAAAAGCCACACATTTTAGATCAGTAATTTGGGGATTTTTCCTGTCAATCAGTGGTAGAGTTGAAGTAATTCATTTTGCTAGAAGTGAAAACTTAACATGTGTAGATTTTTCTACTTATAAAATTTTCTTTCCTATCTTTGCACTTCTGTGGTGGCTTATGAATTGTTCTTTCCAGTTTTGATATTAAAGCAGAATTGTATTCTGGTTAAAGAAATTTTTATTATAAATTACTTACCAAATAAGAATTATATCTTGTGTGTTATAAAATATATTTTCCTAGCAGAGGTGCTTCCAGATACCCTATTTTATTTAGTTACTACGAAGAAGGGCTCTAATTTGTTTTTAAAGAAAAGTTGATTTCAGGAAAGAGGTATTTTCTTCTTTTAGACCCCCTCCCCCCACTTCTCTGTTGTCCTCGTCCTTCCATCCTGACGACCTCTTTTTCTTGTTGTTTAATTTGCCGTTCAGGCTACTAAAAAATCTGTTCTAATATCCTGTACATGTACATAGATGGTTCTTAGAGACTCCATTCCTTGAAGAAATATTTAAATTCCTACCATGTGTCAGGCACACTACCTGGTGCCAAAGGTACAGCGGACAACAAGACAGACAAAGTTCCTGTCCTCCTGAAGGTTGTAGCTCATTCTCAGGGCCACGTTCTGGTGCTTTTATGGAGTGGGGAGTGAAGAGCAGCGGAGGTTACATTAGAAACATGTAATACTAAAAATTATATGAAATACTAGCAATATTACAATATTATTAATTCTTCTGCACCTGTTGTAATTGCTTGATTTTTGTATATGTGTTTTAACAGGACTTGGGTTTGGAATACTATGTATTAGGAGAGTCTTTCGAGACTTCAGCTCCTTGGGACAGGTAAAATATAATAAAAAGCCTGATATTCAAATATGCTATAGGAGTTGCTGAAATAATGTAACTTTGTACATGAATATGCAAATTTTTAAATTTTTATAAAGAAACACTTTTATAAAATTAATATCTTTGGGGCGCCAGGGTGGTCCAGTCAGTTAAGCATCCGGTCATGAGCTTGGGTCCCCCCATTGGGCTCTTAGCTCAACAGGGAGTCTCCTTGATATTCTCTCTTCCCCTCTCCCGCTGCCCCTCCCCTCTACTCGCTCTCTCTCACTCTCTGTAAAATAGATAAATCTTTTAAAAACTTAATATCTTCATTAGAATGTCATATTTGCAAGCCTTTTTTGTTTGTTTGTTTTTGGTTTGAGACAGATTTGTCTATGTCCCATAGAAGGAGAAAATATTACTGAAGTCTACATTTTAGAGAATCTTATTGAGCACTGAAGTGTCACTATATAGTTTTACTGGCTTCTATGGTTTAAATTTTTAAGTGCTTAATATGCTTGAATGTTCTCTAAAAAGTCCCCCAAAATTATAAAACCAGTGTTAACCTTCTTTTGTAACATATGATTGATATTTGTATGGATATTATTAAGTAGATTTTAACTTGTATTTCAGTGATTTCTAAAAGAAATCCAGCTTAAGATATTATGTACAACCTCTATTTTTGCATTAAACACATATACATACAGATATTGGTTAGGGAATTGATAATAAAAACTGATGAGCAATGTGAAGTGGTTTTATTAAAAATGTTCTTTTGAGGGGCGCCTGGGTGGCTCAGTCGTTAAGCATCTGCCTTCAGCTCAGGTCATGATCCCAGGGTCCTGGGATGGAGCCCCGCATCGGGCTCCCTGCTCAGCAGGAAGCCTGCTTCTCCCTCTCCCACTCCCCCTGGTTATGTTCCTGCTCTCACTCTCTCTCTCTCTGTCAAATAAATAAATACAATATTTTTTAAAAAATGGACTTTTGAGTTAACTCACTTAGTAATAAAAATTCTTAAGACAGTACATTTTTTAGTATGCCTTACATTTTACTTTTTCTTTATAAAATATACAAATTATTTTAAATCTACAATAAAGTAAATAAGGTATGACAAATCCCCATGAATCCACCTCCTAGATATTACATATCTTAACATTTTTGTTCTACCCTAACCTCTTTTCTCCCCTCCCGCAGAAAACTTTATACTTTTCTGCTTTATCTACTATGGGTATAACTTTTGGTGCATGGATGTTCATATTCCATGCATTGTAAAACTAATCAAATATATAGTACCAATCTGTTATTCACAATTGTTGGTGCTATACTTTAACAAGGGCATAAATCTTAAAAATAAAAAAATCAACTTATTGACATCTGAACTTTTGAACAGCAAATATCATTTGGTAGCTGTTCATAGTTGTCTCAAAGACCATTTTAGTCTTTTATACTTTTCCTTGCTTGGCAAAGTAGGTTAGCATAGTGTTAACTTCTTTAGCATGAATTTCCTCATCAGTTACTATTATTTGATGATTGTCATTTGTCTTTTTATTCTTGCAGCTGTCGAAGCTAATCACATACTATCTTTTCACTTTTTTTTTTTTTAAGATTTTTATTTATTTATTTGACAGAGACACAGCGAGAGAGGGAACGCAGGGGGAGTGGGAGAGGGAGAAGCAGGCTTCCCGCTGAGCAGAGAGCCTGATGTAGAGCTTGATCCCAGGACCCTGGAACCCTGACCTGAGCCAAAGGCAGACGCTTAATGACTGAGCCACCCAGGCACCCCCTATGTTTTCACTTTTTAAATCCTTTTCTTGTGTATTTTTATATATTTGACTCACTGACAGTATCTGTTTTATACGGGGTTATATATTTGGTTTGTTTTCACTTAAAACAACATTGTCAGCTGAAGTTTTCATAAATAAAGTTAATGAAAAGCAGCTACATTCCTGACATAAAATTTACTCATTACCCATTTAGCAACTTGCTTTTTCTTTCAAACATTAAGCTAGGTAGAGACAATGTTTAGCAGAAACCCAAGGGATCAGAGTCTTCAACTCTCACACATTATTAGGTTGCTAGGCCTTTTCATGTGTAAGTCTCTTAAGGGATTATTGGTCTACTAGTTTTTGTGTGTTTCTCAGTGGCCCTAGCAAAATGACTGTACCTGTTAAGTGCTCAATAAATATTCTGCATAGAGTCCTATGAGTGAACTCTGGAATGGTTAAGAATGTAGCCTATAAAAATAGCTGTCTAAAAGGTCTGAGTTGGAGATTTAAAGATTTTGGAGACACTAGCACCAGACTTGTGAAAACCAAGGGAGTAGATACAAACCCTTATAGATAGTATAGATGAAGGAAAAAAAAAAAAGAGAGCCTGAGAAAGAATTCCAAGGAATCCTAAAATTTAAGGGATGAGCATACAAACGAGCTAGCAAAAGAGAATAATATCTAGAGGATTTGGAGGAAAACCAGTGATATGAGAGAAGCCCAGGGAAATTTTTTTCAAGCAGGAAATGTTCAACAGGGTTAAATTTGCTAATAGGTCAGGTAAGAATTTAAAAGTATACGCAGTTAATTTTCTCTCCCATAGAATGTTCAGTCCAAATGGACTGAACTTTGTACAAGCTCTATGAGAGTATGCTTTCAGAACTCCCTCTGTGCAAATCATTTCTAGAAAGTATCTGATTAAGGGTTTTAACCATTCAGACATGTTCTTTGTCCCATCTCCTACTCATTATTACTGTAGATTATGATTATTATTGTTATGTAACACATTGTTTTCTAGAGTCATGATAAAGAACTTGTTTATAAATTTATAATCCTCATTAACCCCTATAGCTCTTAAAGCTCTTAAAGGTTTTATTTATATTTAAAGTATTTGTTTTATAAGTTGGATTTTCAAAATAAAGATACAATAAATTCCAACAATCTACTTTTACAAGAGGTATTTTAAAAACATACATCCTTATCATTCCATAAATGAGGTATAGATAACCTTGATAAATCATGTTGGCCTCCAGCTCTCATAGAATTAAGCAGAATTTAATTTTACAAAACACTGTTTTGTAAAATCAGAATTTATAAAACTTGCAGATCCTATATTAAAAAAAGAAAATTTAACATGCTAATATAATAGCTAATAAAATACTGAAATTCCATATTTATGTTTTAATGTATATTCTTTGTTCTTATTGGAAATATAAGTAACTTTAATGTGTTTTATAAAGCATAATCCATGTAAATGACTGTTTTTATCAAATTGGTTCTCACACAGTCAAATCAGTCTTTAGGCTAGAGATGGCCCAGCCTTTTAAGTTTCTTTGTTACCTTTTCCGTTCTCCTGATTCTAAACAGACCAAGGTTTAAAACACAGAGTCAGTGTCAGTATGTAGCCAGAATGTTTATTGGAGAATAAGATGGCTTATAGGTCCCCTAGGAGTTTTATTTTCCAAAAGAAATAGAATATGTAGTAATAACAAAATATTACAGCTCACATTAAAAAATAGATTAATCTTTTATCGGTCAAACCTTTTGTCTCTAGATCTCCACCCTAGAAGCATTGATTGACATCTTTTCTCTATTTCAGAATTTTTTCCTGAGCATGTTCCCAAAATATGAATTTGTCACCATTAGACCTCCTTCACTCCAAAATAGGACCTTAAAAATTATATCAAAAACTAAACAACAAAAGAAATCAGATACCTTTGTATTTTAAAACAACAGTATTTTGTAGTCAAAATGAAATTTGATGAAATATGAATATAGTGTGTGTTTTAGTTAATAGTGATGTCCTCAAGTCAGTTTTGACAAATCTGTCATGGTTAATATAATATGTTAACAATAGAGGAAACTGGGGAAAGAGGAACTCTTTGTACTGTTTTTGTGACTTTTCTGTATCTAAAACTATTTCAAGTAAAAAGTTTATTTAAAATATAGAAAAAATGATTAATATTGTTAAATATTATCAATTCCCTCTTCCATTTAAGAACTGTTTCTTACCTGTCTGTTTTCATTGACTTTTAGTATCAGTCTGGCATAGCTTTACACATAGTTCATGTCCAGTAAGTCTTTGTTGAACTATATTTTAGCTCAGTGCTTGACAATAGGCTCCTGGACATTGGGTATAACATCACGATTATTGATTATATTAAGGGAAATGTCTTAGACATGGACACAGATTGGTATTCCTATAAACCCAGAATTGAATTTTCATTAACATGTTCGATACAGCTTTCTTTAAAGCTTTTAAAATCTTATAATTAAATTTATTTTGAAATTGGATTTGCCTCAATATAAGAAACCACCTTCAGCAGGCTTGAGTATGGTCTTCTGACTTCTATCTTTCCTATGGCAAAAAAGAAAGAACTTTACTCCTTTGAAGTTATGAATGGAAGGATGCCAGATTAACTAGCATTTATTCAAATTTTTGTAATTTATTTGAAAACTTCATATTGTGTTCAATGATGTTTTCTAGGGTTGTGGATCTCTGTAGAAATGTAAAAGAACGAATAACAAGGGAATGCAAAGAGAAGGGTGTTCAGTTTGCTCCTCTTTCTACCTGCAGGTGAGTTGTTGTTGTTGTTCTTATACTACTTATCCTGAAACAAACAAACAAACACATTTTTTATTTAATGGAGAAACGTAATTTGCCAACTGAGGAGTATCTTCGATCTATTCCAGTTAGCAAGTTTTCCTAACCTTCCTTTTGCCACCTTCTTAAGGTTGTGCCACTAGGATTTTAATTAGCAATAATGGCGCCTCAGATAAACCTCATTGGCTACGACACTGCCACTGCACAAAGCTACCACTAGGATTTTAGAGCAGTCCTCAGCCCTTTAGGAGTGGAATACCTTTCTGTAAGTGAGCTTTCTACCCTCCTGGGACAGCATGACAGTGCAGAGCCAAACCTTGGAGCTCCTGGAATAAGTAAAGGACTCCCTCTTCATTCACTGAAACTATAAATCACATTTATATTCAAGAAAGTATAATTTAATATACAGTCAACATAGCTTTTTGTTCAATAGACAAAAAGCATTTTTAACCACTTTATTCGTTATTGATTCAATGAATGGGCATAGAATAAAGGAATGAGTGGAGCAAAATATCCAAATGAAGATTAACTCATTGCTTTCAATAGATCCTTCTACAGCAATGGAACTGTTCTTTATCTGCCCTATTATGGTAGCCACAAGCCACATGGGGCTGTGGAGCTGGTGAAATGTGACTGTGGAACTGAATTGTAAGTTTTATTTAATTTCAAATAATTTAAATTTAAAACATCACATGTGGCTGGTATCTTCCATAGTGGCAAGTTAACTGAAGGTCTTGTCCTCTTTGTTAGGTAGCAGCAGTCCAGAGCGAGGTTTTCTTGAGAAGGGGCACTTTGTATTCAATCTTTTCTTATTAAAAGACCTGTATAAACACCAGAAGATTAAATGTATCAAGATTGAATTGAGCATTTGACTTATCTATAAAGTTACAGAATTAATTGGAATGGAGAATAAAGAGAAATTTGGGGAGATTATGTGAAGGGGATCCTTAAAGTAAATGATACAGTAGTAATCTAGCACTTCAAAATTTATGAAACACTCTAGGTTACATAACTGCCTCTCCTTTTTTCTGTGTGTGTGTGTGTGTGTGTGTGTGTGTGTGTGTGTGTGGTTTTCAAGAATATAACTCAATATTATAGAAATAAACAAAAAAATTACAATAGAAGCAAAATTATAAATTAGGTAGTTTGGGAAATAATGTAATATCTTTATTGTTAAGTGCACCCGATGTGGGACTTTAAAACAACAGATACTCACCAAAACACCATTTCTGTATATTTCTGTGCGTGATGCTTGTACTGATTTGCCTGGAATCGCTTAATCTCAGCCTGGGAAGGTAGACCTGGGCCTATTTCAGCCTATTCCAAGAACCAGGCCCTGCTGGCCAACTGTATGGCCATGGCAACTTCCTGTTTACTTTTTAAATTTCTTTGTTTTGTAATATTACATGTGTCTGACGGGTGAAGGCACTGTTCTGTTTATTAGTAATTTAATCTCTTTGAGCTCAGAGTTTATCATTAGTAAGGCAGTGGTAATACCGTCTACTTGATGAGGCTTGTGAATCTGAAATGTGAAGGCATGTGAAGGGCTTTGGGGATGCCATTGTATTGTTGTGAGGTCATTACGTGAAGATGGAGGTAGACAACCTATACTAGTGCTAGTGAGGGAGACGTGGGTATTGTTTTTCTTCTCCAATGACAGATCCTCATGAAGGCATCCAGTTGTTAAGTCCTCTTTGGTATTTTAATATAGCATGATAATTTGCATATATTTGCTGTGCAAGACTAGAAATATTTCTGTACTCTTCAGACTGCTGTCGCTCCTGATTTTTTGTCTTTTCTCTATCTTTTATATCCTCATCTTGTACTTCCCTACTACCAGATTGTGTTTCTTAGTTCTACATGTTGCCCCTCTTGGGACAGGTATCTTTCAGAATTTGCTAAATTTTTGTGCTTCTGCTGGGGTAAGAAAGCAAAATTCTAACATGAGATCTGAGGAAAGCATCTTTCTTATACATTAAATGTTCATGTCAACTAGAAGGATCTACTCGAAATTGTGTTTTTTTGCGTCTGTGTGGGAGAGAGAGTCAGGATTTGAAGACCATTTCAGGAAGTACTGAACCTATATGTATTAACCTATGTATTAACATGTTTTAGAACAAATATATTCGGGGTTGAATCCAAGAACATAAAAGCTAAAAATGTGAATTTAGAGATTATTGACTGGTCATTTGATATATCTAAAAGAAGGGAAAATAGGGGCCTTGTTCTGTACAATAATAAGCTTATAACTTGGTAAACCTACTGGTGGCCTAGTGACCTTGGAGAGAACTTTTCCAAATAAAGGTGTAAGAATGTACACATTCCTTTCTTTTCTTTCTTTCTTTCTTTCTTTCTTTCTTTCTTTCTTTCTTTCTTT